>NW_024342469.1:4296711-4376754 GCF_902729225.1 Pteropus medius | reverse complement strand
TTCTTCAGAACCTCCTCTGGGTTTAGTGTCGCAAAATCGATTGGCACGGCCTCTTCTTCTTCTTTTGGCTGAGTTGACAGCTTGCTGTTCTCCATTGCTCTCAAGAAGTCCAGGTAATTGATGGAGTTATTTTGCAAGCTGATCCCCCAACTTGTCCCAAAAGAAAGAAAGAAATGAATATATTAATAAAAAACTCTATCACTTACTCATTCAACCAACACTTGTGGAGCACAGAACGGCGTGGAGAACATGGATAATGTGCAGACACTGCTCCTGGCCTGCGGGTGATGCATACCAATCACCTATGACAGCAGACAGGCGCGCACAAAAACGGCCACGTAAGGGAACGAGGTCAGGGCTAGGGGAGGAGAGACTGCAGGGCCACTGCCGGCTGGTGAGGCCACCAACTGTCCTGCCCTGAAGCTCTGAGGCTTGAAGGCTGGACAACAGGACTCACAGCCTGGGCGAGCGGAAGATGGGACAGGGATGCCGGCGAAGGAACGTGGCCTGTGACAGAGGCGAATGAAGGTGCGTGGGCAGGGACGTGACAGCGGCAGAGCAGCGTTATCTGACGGCTGGCGGTGTCGGAGGCAGCCTGGAGGCTGCGGGCCTGGAGGCCTGAGCTCCGGAGCCCGCCCTGAGGGGCGGCAGGGGCATGGGAGAGGGAGAGAGCTAAGTCAAAGGCAGGGACCTATGTCAACGGAAAAGGGGACCCGAGTAAAAACATACGAGAATTCTTTTTCGGGGACGGTTGAAACTAAGTTGTCAGCTGGAAGCACTCAAAAGATATCTTTACAAAACCCATACGGCTTAGGATTTTCTCAAAAATTCCACCTGACTAAGTATGTCAACGAGAACATCCGCGTGGAAACGGCAGTTCCCGTCCTAGATGCCAGCAGCAGAAGAAAGCACCTTCCAGTGCTCAGAGTATATTGTGAGAGAACATATACGTTTCATGACAACGAGACCATTTTATTAACGATGTAAAATAACTCAAAATAAGGTTGAACTGCACTCCCCGTTCACATTTCTGTAACTTATTTCCCTGGATGCTCCTGGTCCTTTAACGCCTAAACGTTCAGCAGGATGAAGTGGGCGTCGAAGAAGAGCCTGGAACGTTGGTAAGCCAGAGAGAGAAGTTTCCAGTGGCTCAGATATCTGCTTCTAAAGAAAACGAGCCAAGAGCTGTGCTTCTCCAACCCGCAGCTGCAGAGCGGCCTCCCCGGGCCCCACGCACTGGCTCGCGTGAGGGAGATGGCGAGGGAAGGGCAATCAGCTCTATTTCATCAGCAGGATAAACTGCCAACTCGGTATTAAAATTTAGTAATAAAATCAAATGCATATGCTAATCTCAGAATTTTTTTTTTTTTTAGAAAAGTCTATTTTGGATCTAGAAAAGAATAATCTACATATAATTACAAATAACAGAGATGTTTATCATCAAGAGGTCTTTGAGAAGAAACAAGCAACTGAGCCATGGGGCCTTATTAAGGTTTCGGTTCGTAAAAAAGTTGATCACCCGCATTGAAAGGTGGACTACAAAAATTCCACAGTCCTTTTGTCGTTTATAAAAGTATCAAGCCTAACTATGTTTTAAAAGACACTCTTATAAGCATTTAGTTAATTATTTATCTGGGGCTATTTTTCCGTGATTTATTCATTGAATGCACATGAATTCTTATTCAGCTGGAAATAGATTTAGCGAGAGAAGACCTGTTTAAAGAAGAAGAGGCATCTGAAGATGAAATGGTCCTTTTACACACACACACACACACACACACACACACACACACACATCAGCATTGGACTTCTCACAGCTCGAACACAGTGAAGCAATGAAATTTTGAGGGAAAATAATTTTCTCCCTAGGATTCTATGCTCAGACAAGCTAGCCATCTGTGTGAAGGAGAATAAAAAAATTTTCAGACAAACAAGAACTCAGAAAATTTCCTTTCCTTTTACCCTTTCTTGGGCGATTACTTCAGGAAGTACTCCAGCAAACTAAGGATGTACGTTAAGAAGTAAAAAGACATGGAAGGTTGGAATGGGAGGCAGTCCAGAACGACAGGGCAGCCCAGGATACTCTTGGGCAGCAGACACAGGACAGGAGAACGGGGCCAGACTCTAGGATGGAGGGCACCAGGAGAAAAGCCCAGGAGAATAGAAAGTAGGGGAGAAAGCTGGGGAAAGCTGAAGGCTGACAAGTTGAACTTTACCTGAGTCCCGCACTTCTAGAAACCAACGACGGTTAAAGCAATTGCCTTCCTTTGATGTCCCTGAGAAGGGCTTACGGCAAAGAGCCATTCTTTACCTACGTGACTTAGAAAAGGCACATGGGTGCAGTTAGGTTTGCCTATGACAAAGTGGACACAGACCTCCAAGTTCCCATTCTCATAGATGGGACCAATCTGGACAAAAAACCTTGCCCTCTGACCAAGCTTTAATTAAGCTTCTCTCCCTCTCTCTGACCCCTGATGTGACCCACCCTCAGCCTGAGCCAGCATCGGAATGTGGAGCAGCCCCTCTTTAGTGCCCCTTCCTGAGACCCTGACCACAAGGAAAGACAGTTCCTGCCTCAACTGTCTGATCGTGCTATGCAATCATCTTATTCCTCCATACTCAGTTCTTTCTAGCTTTGCTTATTCTTTCCTGTTTGCAGATTTCACGGTCAGAGCATCCTCCCTATTGCAACGATTCTCCTTTCCCTAAACAACAGCCCGCCCCTCCCTACTGCAATAGTCTTTTCAAAAAATTCTCTTTACTAAGTCTGGATTTGTCTTTATTTGATAAGGTAAAAGAAAGGCAAATGACACGAGAAAAAACAGAAAGGACATTAAAAACTCCAGGAAACAAACAATCTATCCAATAAAATCATATGATAAATATAAAGCAACTTAATCATAACAGTGGGTTACAATGGAAAGAGCTGCAGGGAAGCCCCCCAAAACAGAAAGGACAAAAGCAAGGGTGCTGGAAGAACCTGACAGCTACAACATTCAACACAGCCCAACTCGTCCCCAACTTAACATAAAACCTCACACTAAATTCATGAGAACCAGACTCAGATATGACACATATTTTGGAATTACTGGACAGTGAATTTGAATTAACTCTGATTAGTACATAAAGGACCCTAATGGAAAATACAGACGACTCCCAAGGACAAAGGGATAATGTAAGCGGAGAGAGAGGGACTCTAAGGAAGTATCAGAAGGAGATGTGGGAAATAAAAAGCAGTGGAACGATCTTGAAACATGTCTTTGATGGACTCATTGGCAGACTGAACATGGCTGATGAAAAAAATCACTGAGCTTGAAGTATGTCAAGAAAAACTTCCCAAACTAAAATGCAAAGAGGAAAATGAATAGGAAAAAAAAAAAATAACAGAATATTCAAAAACGGTGGGACAATTTCAAAGAGCATAATATCTGTATAATTTGAATACCAGAAGGAGAAAAAAAAGGAGAGAGAGAAAGGACCAGAAAATACATTTGGAGTAATAATGGCTGAGGATTTTCCCAAATTAATGACAACCACAAAGCACAGATCTAGGAAGCTCAGAAAATACCAAGCAGGATAAATACCCAAAAATCAACATCTGGGCATATCATAGCCAAACTGTGGAAAACTGAAGACAAAGAGAAAATCTCGAAAGTAGCCGGGGGGCAGGGGGAAACTTACTACAGAGGTACAAAGACAGGAATTACATGGTGCTTCTCATGAGAAATCATGCAAGCAAGAAATGAGTGGACCGAAATATTTAAAGTGTCAAAAGAAAAAAAGTCAGCAACTTAGAATTCTATAGCCAGTGAAATTATCCGTCATAAGTGAAGGAGGAGTAAAGACTATCTCAGACGAACAGGAACTGTGGAATCATTACCGGCTGCCCTGCCCTTCGAGAAATGCTGAAAGACACTCTTCGGAGAGAAGGAAAGCCATTTAGTCAGAAATCTGGATCCACATAAAGAAAGGAAGAGCACTGGAGAAAGAATAAATGAAGATAGAATAACATCTTTCATTTTCCTGACTCGTGTCCGATCTCAGAGATTAGTGTTCAAAGCAACAACAACCACGTGTTGGGCGATTACAGCATGTGAATCGGCGAAGTGAATGACAGCAGCGCTATAGGTAGGGGACAGGAGAAAGGGTTGGGAATCTCTGGTGTGAGGCACACGCGCTACCCGCGAAGTGGCATCGTGCTGTCTGAAACGGGACTTTGGAGAGTTGTTAGCGTTATGTTGCCAACTCTAGAGCAACCACTAAAATAAAGAGATTTACCAGTGGGGGTGAGCTGGGGGTTTAATTAGTGATAATAATTACATGGAAACTAAGCAAACAGAAAAAATAAAATAAATATTAACCGCAGGGAAAACGAAATACTATAGGAAAGGAAAAGTGACCCGCTAGTCACGATAACGTGAAGCCTGAACGCCGACGGACCCCCGACCGAGACGCAGCGACACGGGAGGCTGTGCAGATACGTTTGTGTTTGTGTGAGTTTCCAGGGGGCAGTGGAGGGCGGGGTTGAGGGGTGAGGCGGTCGGTGGCACTGGCACGGGATGCGGGAGAGTCTGATCCTCACCCTCCTGGTGGGAAGTCAGCAGACACGGCCCAACGGTAAAAACTCAACAGGTAGCTATGGAATTTGTCACTTAGAAATGCACGGGGACTAAAGATAGCCGTTAAAGCGCTGGGAGCTGCTGACGCTTGGGGAGGGGGACGCGGAGCACGACAGGGCAAAGGCCCTACTGTTTTTCGGAAGCCTCGCTGAGCTGTCTGACTCCTGCCCAAGTGCATGAACGACTTGGATAAAATAAAAACTGGTTCAAAGTGATGATTACGCTGCTGAGGGAGAAGTTGTGCGTTCGCCGAGTTGCTTTCTCTTTTTGCCTTGTGTCAACTCAAACCCATCAGAAGGTAGCCTGGCCGCGGGAAGATGTGGCGGTTATCTCGATGGCACCCAGCTGAGTGGACAGGGAAGTATAAGTGACAGTGAGCAACGGTCGGCCCAGCCAAAGCGAACCTGTGCAGAAGCTGGGTCAGCTCCTCCTCCTTGAGTGAACAGCCACAGTCCTGCAGCACCTTCTGCATCCTGCACATGGATATGGAGCCGCCTCTGGATCTGTCTAGTCTGGACAGTGCTTTGCTGATATCTTGATAATGGTCCATAAGCTTATCCCTGAAAGAGAATGCGTTTTAGACCCATGTTGAAATCAGGAAAACAACTTCTTTAAGGCAAGAGTTTTGTGATCACTCTAATGCGATGATTCGATGGCTCATCGAAGAACTAATTTTGAAGATGTTTTGCAGTCTTGGGATAGCACTGACATGAAAAGGTATTCTGGAAAAAAATTATAAGTCTGTATCATTAGCATTTTATTATTAACAAAACGACATGAGAAATTACCACCTTGTCTTTCTGGTAGTTTTGGTAATTTAAGAATGGGATCAAGAATGAAAAAATGCAGTGATATTATAGACAAGCGAGAAATACCCATCCGTTCTCTCCATGAAGACTCGTCGAGCACCTATCACGGGCCAGAAACAGCTCCCGGCTCTGGGGACATCGAGTGAGTCAAACCGGCCCCACCAGAGGGAGTTCCACTCCAGGGGGCAGGGCCGACGGTCAACAGAAGGCATCAGTGCAGGGAGGGGGGGCGGTTAGTGAATTAGTAGGGAACCGGTGAGTGGTGGGACCGGGGGTGGCCCACTGTGGATGTAGGCTGCAATTCCAGCAGGGAGGTGCAGGGAAGTGTTGCCAAGGTGACACCTGAGCAAGACTAGGAGGTGATGGGGTCAGCGGGGTGTTGCATCAGAAGACCTCTCCTGGGGGCTCAGGGCCAGCCAGCGCCAGCCCCTGAGGCAGGGGTGCAGGAGGGTGGAGGGGCGCGGTCCGGTCGGCATTGGCGGGGTGGGGGCAGGGGGCCTCTTTTATCAGGCACCATTCGTGAGCATCAACTGGCAAACCAGAAGCTTGTTCGCACGCACTCTGCCGTTTATTCTTCTCGACAAACCCTCCGAAGGAAGCGGGCAGTGATCATCCCCGGTGTAGACGGCCCGAGGTGCAGCGGGGGCCCGCCAGGTTTGCCCAGCAGGGGCAGGGGCAGGGGCCGGCTCTAGCTCCCGCTTGAGGACTCATTTTCTTGTAGAATGTGTTCAGGTTTCTATGAACTTGACAGAACAACTTACTATTAAGGTACTAAAGAAGTGTGGACATCTTTCAGAATGAACAATCTTGCACTTGACTTATGGTGGGTTAATGATAAATTCCACAACCTCGACTGACCCCGTCTCTACAGAAGCTCTCGCTAGCACGCTGAGCAATGTGCTTGTCTGACGGGCTCAGACTGTGGGGCTCTTACTCAGGGAAAAGCATATGCTAGAAACTGTGAACATGAACTCTTCGCTGGTAATTGTCTACTACCTCAAATACCTATTTGTGGAGAGGACAGTTCCTTGAGCATACCTGGAAAAATCACCCGTAAGAACAGAAAAGTCAGAAGTCCAGAATATTCGGGGAGGTGGGGAGGGCAAGCATTGACTTTGGAGCTGAGGGTCATCTGCTTCCCCCACCCCCCGGCCCCACTGCTGGCCTCCATTGGGAGCTGGCTGACTGTGACTGTATACCAACAGCAGCCACATTTCGGATTCCCTTACAGGTGTAAGCTGAATTCGGTCCCGTGTCACAAAATGATTACTCATCATCATCACAGCTATTATATTCCACTTAGTCCTTCAAAATGAAAGCAAATGAAGGTATAAAAAATCAAAACATTGTTTGATTTTTCGAATACTGAGGAATTCAGCATTTCTTGGACTGGTTTCCAGACAGTAATTATTGTCCTTGCGGAGTAAATACGCGCACGGAGTCAACAAGGGTTGACGGCATAGATAGTGCCCACTGCCAAATGGAACCGGTGGTGGCTGACACTCAGGGACGAGCTGCTGCTGCTCTGGGTCCCTGGCCAGCTCCTGGTTGGGACCGTCATGGCCAGTGGGATGGCCACAGAGTGCCCCCTACACACGGCTGGGCCTGCGGGCACTCTGAACTGCTGCTTTCCCTCCTTTACCTCTTAATTTGCATTTCGGCCCCGGGCGCACTCAGGTGGCCAGACCCTATGGCCGCACTGATCCCGCATCTCCGCCTCAGGGCTAAAAAGAGGAAGGCGGGGCAAAGATGTATACAAGAAAATTTTTCTTAATTTGAAAACTATATTTAGGATACTCCAAACAAAAAGAAGTCCCTTAGGTTTAAGAGGCGTTTGGGTCACTTTAATTGAACACGACTCCCATCTACCAATCTTATCAGTTTCAGTAAAAATGAGGAGGTAGAAAATCCTGGCAACATCGAACCTCACAGATTATCTGGAAGAGCCACTGACACGGGAATTGAAAAGTGGGCCACCCTGAAGGACAGAGTTACTTGGCAGTTTTACAGGCTGACGTCTTTGAGAAAATGGAAGCCGGTCACGCATTTCGATGAGGTCGGGCTTGTCGGTCACGCAGAGAGGGCGAGGAGGACGGAGTGAGCGTGGGGATGGGGAACGCGTCGGCTGGTGGCGCGGGGTCCTGTGGGCTGCAGGCCCGCGCTCACGCACTAAGCGGAAGCACGGAAAGAAGGAACGTGCCATACGCTGCCAGGACGCGAGCCTCCTCTCAGAGCCTTGTTACTCTCAAGTGGCAGGGGGAAGGGACGGGGAGGCGCGAGTGGGTAATGAGGCCAGCCCTGTCTGATAAAGACAAATTCCATTTTTTCATTAGTTTTTTGGCATGTTTGATTTATACCAATCTTATGCATGTTTTTACTTTGAAGTTCACCAACTCGGTTCTCTTTCTAACTTGGTAACAGACATAATTCAGAGGCGTGTTCAAACTGCTTTTCTCTTAAACCCCGTTTAGCTATCCCATTTCATCCCTCTGTCCCTGGGGTCCTGCCGTCCTTTGGGGATTCTTTAGCGAGTTGTTCACTCACTGAGGTGGCGAGACAGAGAGCTGGAGTGGCAGACAGGTGGCGAAGCTGGGGCAGGGTCCCAGGCCTGGGCAGTGCTGATGGGCGGCCATCGAGGACTGAGACCAGTCAAGAATGTTTCCCATTGTTTTATGAATGTGGCAAAATTCTCTCTTTATGTCATGCATTTTTGAGATATGACACTGGTAACTAGTTTTAAGCTTTGAAAACAATCACACGTAGTCCCGCCACCCATACACAAGTCACCTCTTGCACACCACCTCTGGTCCTTGAGGACAGGCAGAAAACATGTGCCATAGTTCCAATCACAGTATACTACTGCTTAAAATGTCGTTTCCAGTTAGCCTTTTATCACAAACATTTCAACAGTCTTCACGACGGCGGTCGTAACAGGCATACGCTTCTGCGTATTCTTTGGGGACACACTCTATAATCCAGTGTGGTCACTGGGACTGGCAGGTGGTCCTTTTGTTGAGGACCCACAGGAAGTCAAATCTTCCCGTTGCTAAACCAGTGGCCTCTTCTGCATTACTTCTTAGGGATAAAGTCCCCAAAGTAGAAGCACCGAGTTAAAGGATATGTCTGTTCATTCATTCATTCAACAAATATTCACCGGGTGCCTATCAGGTGTCAGGCACTGGGCAAAGACCAGCCTGTCTTCATGAACTGCACTCGAGTTGGGCCAGGGAGGGGCTGAGCGATATACAGTACACACTTAAAAGGGACCATTCCCAAGGGCGACCTACAAAATATGAATGATACAGAGTGTGACCAGGTAAGGCGGGGCGGGCTTATAGGTCTTTACTCCTGCATAGCTCTGTGACTTAGCACTGATTTCTAGAATTTAAGCAGTGAATGACTGTTACATTTCGTGATCGCTTTGCCAGCACTGGGAGGTGCCACTTCGAAACGACATTTGCTACAGGAGAGAATGGGGAACAGACAGGCGGCCAGCTCCTGGTCCCGGAATACTTACAAACTCACCTGGCTGGCACAGTCTTCTCCGCGCTCTGCTGCAGCTCCCTGACCTCCTCTTGTACCTGCTGTGGCTTAGTGAAGTGACCCATGAAGTTGAAGTGATCCTCCACGTAGGGCCGGTGGACGTCCTCCGAATAGTTAATCCCCAACTTCTGCAGAAATTCTTGGTAAGTGATATGCCCTCTGCCCTCGGTGTCATAGCTTTAAAGACAAACAGGGAGAACTCTCGTCGGTGGCCGCCAAGGTGTGTCTTTGCTCTGGGTTTTGACAACACCTGTGAGGGGCCCCCCAGCTCCTCCTCACCCGGTGTGGTCTGCAGACCTGCAGCACCAGCTCACCACCAGACCTGAGCCGAGTCTGCATTTAACAAGACCCCCGGGCGACCCACAGCACGTTGAAGTTTGAAACCCACAGAAAGCTCACCTCATATCAGGGGGTCTCGGCCCACCCCAAGAGACAGCAGCCAAACTCGTTCGCCTGCCATTCTGATAGAAACACGGTTGAGATCACAGAAAACTAAAATCGACACTTTCATTCATTCGACTTTTTTGTTTTTTACATGTATGAGCACATACATGTAAAGGAACTATGCTAAGGTTTAGAAGAAAATCCTTCAAAAAGCAATGTTCGGTCTTAAAACTCAAATAAATGAACGCCACTTGATTCCAGTTCCCCATTTTCTCTTTGAAGAGATGACGATTATATACAACCAATGAGAGACTAGCAAGGAAAAGAAGATAAGAATTATGCTATGTACCTTTTATGTCATTTTCTATTATGGGGATTTTTCTGAATTATAATTCATTTTTAAAAGGCATAATGGAGAGGTTTTATCTCCCAACATTATTCAAACAGAATAGAATTACTTCAATAAAAATTTTTCAGGCAAATTGAATTTCACGAAAAGATCTTGGTCCTCATCTAATCGATAAAAATGGTGTTTGCGGATGTGATTTTTCTCAATGAACTCAGAGCTCCAAGGACCAAGGCTGTGTTTGGACGCTGCTGCGGGCATCGGTTCGGTGGCCTTCCTCTGTGGGGCAGACTGACGGGAGGCCGGAGGATCTGCAGAGCCTGCAGTCGCCAGGGACACACGGAGCCCTTCGCGTTTGTCTCATTGGGATAACGAAGAAGGCGAATTTACCGACTGACCAGTCCCCTGCCCTGGGTGTTGGGTAGAGGACGAAGGGTAGGAAGCCTGGACAAATGTTTCATGCACTTGTGCCATAAGCTGCAGGCCAATCCAGGAGCTGGACCCATCCATCCTTCCCCGAGGCCAAGTGGGCCTCGTCCCCAAGGGGCCCACAGAGCCCGAGGCCTCCCCCTCCCCCACCCCTCTCCTTCTGCACCCACAGGTCTGAAGCTCCCCTGCTGCCCCGGGTGATTTATCAGCATGTCTTATCGTGGGCTCCACCTTACAAGGCAGGCTGACTCCCCTGATGCCTGAGAGGCAGCGGAGGAGGACTCGTAGGCAAGCTCCGGCTCCAGGCCAGGCCCTTGGCCACTCCGGAGCACAGGGCTCGGCTTCCTAATCTGTAACCAGCGACCGCACTCCTAGACCCAGCGTCTCATTCTACCTTGATTCAGTGAATTTTGTTTCTCCAATGGAACAAAGTGACACACGCACAAAAGAGGCCTGTGGAGTCTCCGACTCCTGGGCTTGTTCAAGAAAGGAAGGGCCAGTGCCTCTAGCAGCGAACAGCTTTCCCTACTACTGGTGATCAGGTGACAGCTGTATGTAGAAAGGGGACTTCAGCTTCCCGTTCGTGGACCTCGGAAGGGAAGGGCTGCCATTTCTTGAACTTCCCGGGTGATCCCAGGGCCATGCGCCTCTCTCTAAACGCGTCAGGCCTGTGCCCAGCCTTGTGTCACCAGCAGTCACACAACTCCAGTCAAGACACCCCTTGAATAAAGCCTCCCAAGGGCTCCCTACTCCTATAGGAGGGTGCCTGGAAGAATGGTGCACAGCCCCCAGCTGACTAACGACCCCTCGGCTGCCGTCGGGACCTCTCCCTCCCTCTCAGTCAAAGAGCCGCACCTCCACCCCAGCCCCCGATTCCTCCAGGGCGTGGGGAGCATGGCAGGGTCGAGTGCAGAGGGTGGGTGCCCGCTGTTGCCCACGGCGCCACAGGTCCTGCATCCCTCCACCTCCTCCTCTAGTCCAGGCGTCTCTCCGATAGGCGGCAAGTTTTCTGAAGAGAAAGTGTGCCCCGTCTCTCTTTGCGAACAGACTCGCCATGCCCAGCAACGCGTGTGCCTTGCAGAGAGAGCCTCGCTGTCACACGTGCCTGCTGAGCTCGGGAGTGTGCAGGGGGTGAGGGCCGGCCACGCTGGCGGGTCGTGCTCGAGGGAGTGCCAACACCACACTCTCAGCCACGACACTCAAACTGAACGAACGGAAAGACACTTCTCAATGACCTCGTTAATAAGGATCATAAACAGTCTATTCTCATTGCAAGACAACGGGAGACCAGATTGCGCAATTGCACCTAAAATATTGTGTGGGATATGAATAATGGAAGAGTTAATGCAGCTTACATAACTTCACCCTTCATTATACGATTCTTTGTGTAACGTTTTAAAAAAATCGTCTTGCCTGCAGAGGTTAAATTTTGAAACGGTTCGGCAACAGATGTGCCAGGGAAAATGTGCGCATAAACAGGGGACCCATAAAGCTCGCATCTGCGTGTGGCAGTGGCCACTAACTGATGATGGAATCAGGCTACTCCGCCCGCTCATCGCATGCACAGCGATCTGGCTGGACGTGTGAGCTGAACGTGTTCGCAGGTTGCTTTGCTGAGGAGGTCTGTGCCTTATGCCTGGCTTCGCGGCTGATTCTTACAGCTGTGTCTTCTGATGCTACTGACCCCGGAGTCGGAGAGTCTGGCGTAACCCCGATGACCCAGACCAGGCAGCGGAGGTGGACATGGCGCCTCGTCCAGCTTGGGGAGTCAGGAGTTCTCCCTGTGAGAGTAATCTTATGGCGCACATAGCTGCCCTTCAGAATGCGACGTGCCCAAGTGCCGGAGTGGGCTGTGCCGCGGGCACGTCCGACAGGTCGGTGGCGTCGCAAAAGGTCAGGCACCGTCTGCTCCAGGCCCCTTCCAAGGCCGCCATGACCCCTTCTCCATGCTCCCCAATAAACAGTGGCCTAGCCTTGGACAAAGCCACGTCGGAGATGGGAACCTGCGTCTTCGAAGCAATTCTGTCACTAAGGAGTTCTGAGCGAAGGGCTGACCTAACCCGGCGTCTCCAAGAGAAAACCCCGCCCTTGTCCTCCGATTTTCTCTCTTCTAAGCCAAAGACCCTGTTCATTCAGCCCTTTCAGACCCTTCCCCAGCTCGAGGCTCTCTTGTCCAGGTGTCCCGCCAGCACGGCAGTCAGTGGGGCCCTCCAGGCTGCCTTGGCTGAGCTGACAGGGACGACTGAGCTTCCTGTTAATTAATGTCCTAAGTCTTCTTCATAAGCTGGTGCATGTGACATAGGGACTTTTTGTAGCTTTTCTTTTTGTATGGGAACACTAATAGACAACTTACCTACCATAGCAAGGAATGTACATAAATTGGGCATTATTCTTCTCTCCATAACTTTGTCATGCCCACGTGATTGGCTGGCTTCACGACTGATAATCGATGCTGACGTTTCTCACACGCTGCTTTCTGACTTGAGGCTTCTGTGTGTTTCTATAATACAACTTTCCTCATGGTTTTTCAGCAAAGTTTCTTTTAGATCCAAAATAGTTGAATTCCACCTGACGAAACGAGGCTGCAGCAGCTGCTGAGCACCCCGGGCGTCTCCCTGGGGGTGGGGGGGTGCCTCCCGGTCTTGGGCAGCAGGCCTGTGGGACACCCCAGCTGCGTCTTAGGCTCCTCATACGAGCGGCAGCCCTCCCCTTCCGTCCCTGGGCCTCTCTGCTCACTGGATGCCCCACCCCACCTGGTTAATGACACTTATTAAGGTTCAACTCAGGCATCGCACCTGCTTGGGGTCCCTCCCGGAACCACCGCATGGCTCCCCCAGCAACTGCCACCCACACTTTTCCCTCCTGGCGTGCTGCGGTCGTCATCAGGCTTGCAAGTCTGTCTTCTCTGCGGAGCCGTGAGCACCCTGGGGGCGGGGGGCTGTCTTCCTCTGTGGAGCCAAAGCACAGGCCTTGCGACTTAGACAGTTTCTCTCTAAATGTCTGTTTAATGACTGCTCAGATGAACGAACGAGTGGATGCACCCCGCCCTATAACCGATTCCCAGCATTCTCTCCCAAACCAAACCAAACCAAGCATATTGCTCCTGAAAGCTCAGGCTCCAAGACCCTCATCTGGCCTCGGCTAGCAGGCCTCCTTCCACAGCGGCCTCCTTCAGCCTGGAACGTTTGATTCCGTTAATCCTCAGTGAGCCAGCCTGTGACTCTGACAGCTCACTTAACATCCACACGCTCCCCACGCCATCCAGCCCTGTGCAGTCAGCCGGGCCACTGACCGGCCTCGGGCTGTGGGCAGGAGTGTGTCATTTCTGGACTGGAGCCTGCCGAAGCCCGTGTGTGATCCTGCTCCGGTGGGGGGACCCCTGCTGGGATCCCTAATCGCCACTTGCAAGAAAATTACCCAGAAGAGCTGCTAGATACGAACAGACTTTGGGTGAATGAGAAGTAAAACATTGATGTGCTAAAAGCCAGCAAGATTTGGGGGGTGAATCCACTGATTCACTTCCACAGCATAACTACATTCCTGGACCAATCCGAAGCTCTGAAATAGTGCACTTCACATGCGCTTAAGAAATGTCGAGTGGATAATGGATGTTGAAAAGTTTTTGCTTGTCTATACTCTACCTGGTTTTCTAATTTTGTGTTTTTAATAGAGCAGATTGCTGCTTTTCCACCTGCTTCTGCCTACCTATTCTGGCAGTCGACTTGGACCTGCCCAGACCTGCCCCAGCAGCTCCCCACCTTCCCCGTGGTCCTTATTCACTCACACCTGAGACGACCCCGTGGGAGGAGGCCCCTCCTGCTGCACGTACAGGCAATGGGAGGAGGCTCCCGGCCCTGCCGGCCTGCTCAGTGCCTCCAGCTGGGTAACGGAGGGGCCACTGTCACTATCGGCAGACACTGGGAGGAACAGGCCAGGAGGGTGCATGGGAGTGAGGACGATTGAACTGAGATCACGGAAACACACAGAAAGAGGGGGAAAACACACTGCCGAGTCACCCCTGTTTCTCAGCCCCACTGGGTTGCTTACAGGCCTTTACTGGTGTGTTCTTTCCCTTTATGCTTTTCTGGGTTTTCTGTCTTCTAAAATGAGTGTGCATTACTATTACAACCAGATAATAATTTCAAATCTATATAGTCTTTTTGCTACTAATTTTATGCTTACATATGCCAGGTAGTCTACGCATATTATGTCATTTGGTCCCCATAACCATCCCATTTGACAGATGACTGAAGCCTGGAGAAGGTGAGCTGCTGGCAGCAGAGGTAACTAGTCCCGTTTTGCAGATGAGCAGCATGGAGCACAGAGAAGTGAAGTAACTCGATAGAGACCACGCAGCGAAGGGCGACGCAGGAGTCACGGCCACACGCTGGCTGCACAGCCTCATTCTTAACCACTCACCTTCCACGGGGCACGGTCGACTCAACAGAAGTAGGTAAAACTCTGACCGCAAACAATTTTCCACACAGGGCAGACATCTGTGTGCTTAATGATGTTAATAAATGTGTAAAGAGACTTTAGCTGAACGCAACAGAGAGTGTCCGCCTCCCATGAAACTGGGAACTCACTCCACTCCACCCGCTCCGGGGAAACCTGCGTGGGGACATTTGACTCCAACGCCTCATCCTCACAGCCCGCACCCAGCTCGGGGGCTTGTCCTGCCCCAGCCTGATGCAGAAGCAGCTTCCCAGTGCCCAGCCCCATCCGATTCTGTCTCTGAGATTCCCCACTCATCTTCCTAAAGCATGGCTCATTCACATCACAGGTTTCATTGTTCGCAAATGCCTGTCAATAACGCCCAAACGATGACCTCGGTGAGGTGATTAGGACTCACTCCTGCTTCCTCTCCCATGTCTGCCCGACATGTTCCCACCCCTGGCATCTACCACAGTTGATGCTGCACCCCAGTATTTGGGTGAATGCTTCCTGCCCCCGGCATCGGGTTACCCAGCCACCTCTGCCATCCAAAAGGCCCACACGGTGGGAGAGCCACGCACCTGTCCGCCGTACCCCAATCTGCAGACTACTTGGACAGACCCGCTCATCTAATCTACCGAAAAAGGAACTGGAGAGGCGACTAAATTGGCCCCATGTTGGAACTGATCTAAAAAAAAAATAAGGATTTTTTGTAAGAGCTTCAGTTGCTTTTCTAAATTAGACACAAAACAGCCCACCTAATTCTAAACTCGGCCAGCATTTCAGCCTTCCGCTTTGGGAAGATGAAAAGCTAAAAAAGTACATGAATCGCTTCGCGAGCTCGTCCCTGGAGGACGCACAATATCGGCCCAGGAATGTAAGCGCGGCGGACACGTGCCGGAGGAGGGGGAAGTCACAGAGGGGTCTGGGACGTGGAAAGAGGCTGCACCCCCCAACTTCAGATGCCCACTGAGGGATATTGCAACCGGCAGCCGGATGCAAAGACAGCTCCATCCAAAATGCATTTTGCAAAATGTAACCAACATTAGATATTATTTGCAGTTTAAGAGACCTCTGGGAAACTACTCTAAGTTATCAAAAGTTTGGTTATTTTCTTCCAACAAGTTACTTATCTATGAAATAGTCATCCAGTATTGATTTCCATCTTTAGGCAATGGGGAGAGACTGCTTTTACTGCGGCGTTAGAGTAGAGGTAAGCCTTTGGGGCAGGGGTGACTTAGTTCTCTAAAACGGGAGGTCCGGGCTCGAGCTCCCAGTTCCTTGGCAGTTAACCCTCTCCCGTGTGATGTCAGTGGTCGGTGTTGCCCCTGGGGCTCCACGTTCCTGGGACCGGCCTGTTCACCAAGGCTGTTTCTGTGCGGAGCAGGAACAGCGACCACGATGCAGGACACGTACGGCCAAGCGAGGACCACGCCCGGCCCCACCTCACCCCAAGGAGTGACGGGAGGGTGGCGCTGAACTTGCGGCAAGGAACCCAAGACCGTCGGAAAGGAAAAGAGCCAAGCTTCAGATGCCACGTACCTCATCCACAGCTTTTCGAACTCTCGCGGCGTGAGGGGAATGTCAAACCCGTACAGCGCGTTCTTAATGTCGCGGCGTCGAAGAATGCCGTTGCCCTCATTATCAGTTTCTATGAAATTCTACAACGCGAGGAGATGGCAGTTAGTAACATAGACAGCGTGTCTACGGTGGTGTTAGGATGTTCGAGGGCGACCATCTGGAACAATCGAAGATATCCCCCCTGTTCCTGCTGCCCCACCCGCCTGCTTAATTTTGTTTTTATCTAAGTTCCAGATGCCCTTCATTCCTCTAAAGAAGGCGACAGAGCCGACGCAAACGAGCGTTCTGTATTGGACGGGCTCGTTTCTGGGTCACGAGCGGTCTCAGCTGTGTGACCTGGATTCTTCTGACCGACACCTTGGATTCAAAAACTATCAGACATGCAGGCCCAGCGGAGCCTGGGAAGTGAGACTGAAGCGGAGACAGCCGTGCGAGGGGGAATCGGGGACGTCTGACACCGGCCGTTATGACGAGATGACATGGTGCCATTCGATGGCCCTGAGGGGAGCGAAGTGTATCTGGGGTTTGTCCGGCGTGGAAGAGGACCGCAGACCGGAAGAGCAGGTAACACACGGCTCTCAGCACTGTCTTAGATTGTTCCCAAGCAACGGCTCATTTAAACCTCTCGTTGCCACACCGTGAGGCAGGCGCAATGGGCACATCTACCAAGTCCTCGGCCAGCATCACGCTTAATGGTGGGAAATCACAACACGCCCCCTGGTCAGGGACAAGATGAGGACACCTGCGCTGTGCTGGAGGACAATGTGGTTATTCAAGATAAAGGAATAAAAGGTACAACGAGTGATAGGACTGGAAAAAATACCATTGTCCTTAGTCATAGATGACTTGACTGTACATATAGGAATACAAGGAACTCACAAATAAATTATTATAATAAGAGGGTTTAGCAAGAAATCTGGATTCTATATTGATAGGCAAAATCATCCACATTTTTGTATAGCAGACACAGAAAATGAATTTTTAAAAAATAACATTCGCGATAGCATCAAAAATGGAAAGTCCTAGGAATAAATCTTACAAATGACTGCAAGACCTCTGTACAGAAAAGTCTTCATTGAAAGATACTAAAAAAGATAAAAATAAGCAGAAATGCCCTATGTTCGTGAATTGGGAGACTCCAAATAGTAAAGATGTCATTTCTCCCCAAACGTCCCACTAAGTTTTTTCTTCTCTGTGGAACTTGACAGTGTTTCAAAATCTCTTGGAGAACGAGGCGGGGCTCGCCTACCAGCTAATGAAGACGTGTCCCTAAGCTACGGAGACGACGAAGACGTGGTATTGGTGCCAGGACAGACAGACGGACCAGTGGAACAGAACGAACAGCCCAGAAACGTCTGCAGGCCCCGACTCAGGACGGCGGCGAGGCTGCAGGCGGGGAGCGGGGAGCGGGGACTTGACTTTATGGCACTGGGACACCTGGATCTCCAGGTGGAACTGGGTCCCTGGCTCATGACGCCTCTGAAACACCAGGTTCCCAGACCTGAGGGTGGAGGGTGGAGCGAGAGGCCCTGAGGAGTACGGAGGGCACCTGCATGGCCTCAGGGCGGCGTGTCCTCAGGAAGGCCCCAGGACATGGTAATGGGTTTGACTATGTTAGAAAAAAAAAATCCATGTTTCAAAAGACATCATGTAGAAAGGGTACAGACAGAACAGCAGCTGAGTCACACTACCCATCACTCAACAAGAGACTAGCAGCCAAGCCGTAGCAAGAGGTCCTGCTGCCAAGGAGCAAAAGACAATCCAGTGTGAAAACTGCCGTCTCTGGCACGCCCTGCATGCAGGACGAGCCACGCCCCTCACACTCGGTCTCCTGGCCTGCAGGCTGTCCGTAGGGCTGTTTCCCATCTCGACACCACTGGCCCACGTACACGCGCCTTCACATGGGGCTTTCTCTCATCTTGGCAAGACAGCAAGAAATATTTCTTTGAAATGCATGTTTATAACTGTGTAAAAATAAGTACGACTATATCTTCCATTTAAGTTTTGACTTCATATCAAACCTGAGATAAAGCCAGGAATTTCTGTCCATATAACTCCTACAATTACTTGTTTTTCTAGACATCGATCGACCTCGAATGTGAGAATTTATTTTGAAAAAGTATTTTAAGAATAAAAGGAGTCACCAAATTGGGTCTACAAAGTTGTTTTCCCATCTCAGCTTGATCATCCCAACGATCTCAGGATATTGAAATAGATTTCCTTTCAACAAAAGAAGCGTTTTCTTACCTTAGACAAGTCTGACCATCTGTTTTTTGCTTTGGTAACAAGATACTGATGAGCCTGCTCGCAAGCTAGTTCTGAATCCGTGACCTTCTGTTTTGGTCTTAAAAGAAAAAAAAAAATAGATAAATAAATAAACCGTATTTAAATGTAATAGACTCGTTAATCTCCCATGGGGTTCTCACCCCTGTTGTTTCAAAGATGCTGTGACAGTCTGTTATTTCACATCTGGTCTAACTTAATTCTTAAAATACAGTCTTATCTTCCCAGCTGCATGTTAGGGAAGTCTTTGTAAATTTTATAAATCCTGTTTATTTTCAGATAAATGCTGTTCAACTTTTTCTGCGGCCCACAAAACAAACGAGGCTTGTTTATTCTCAGAGGGGGAAATACAAGAAAGCGTGAAGTGTCTTTGGATGAAAACAACTAAAAACTTTTACTTCTGAAATTACCAGTTGGAGTGGTAACGTAGACTAGAAGAAGCAGTGCGGGGGTGATAAGGGAACATTGCTCACGGATTTCTCTGTCTCAGCGAATGTTTGGAGGTTGGGTTTGAAGGGTTCGAGTGATCAAAATTCCGTTTATTTACTCACAGGATGATGGACACTGAAGACACTTAAATAAAAGAGCCCGCGCCCACTGCCTCGGCGCCGCCCCAGTGAAGGCTGTGGCTGGAGGACTCTGGGGAGCCTGGGTTCCTCCACCGCTAAACAGAGCAGGGGAGTATGGACACCTGTAAAACCTTTGTAACTTCTTTCCTGCGGTCGCCTAGCTGCCCGGGGGCACCTAGGAACCAGAGCGCGTCCACACCCAGGTCCGCGCCTCAGACGTTACAGCACTCCAGATGCTGCTCCAGCAAAGCCCACAGCACACACTGCACCGGCAGCGCCCCGAAACGGGACCGCGTGTGAGCGCGTGCTCGGAACCCACGCTTATCCGCGGGCACGCTGGGGGGATTGGTGCATCATATCTTAGGGTGAATAAGAGGGACACCTGACTGAGCCCCCTGTAGACCCTCACGTGACCTTCTCCCCCACGGGACCCAGGAAACCAGGGCAGGAGACAGCAAACAAGCCTCGCGTAGCCCTTTTAAAAAAGTCAGCCAGCGATGCTGCCAGTTGAGAAAATGCAGGGATCTGTGTGCTGCAAACCACGGGGTCAAAGGTTAGTGTTATCCTCAGAGACGCCCTTCGCGTGTGACATATGGACCAGGAGCACTGTGTGGGTTTCCGGGGTGGTGACAGCCACCATGAACTCCGTGACCAGTAGGAACTTGACGCACAGAGTCTTGAGTCTTCACCAGAGTGCTGACCTCGGCACCCCGCTCTGCGGAAGAGGACGGAGCTGTGGTTTAGAGGGAAGCAAGCTGCCCAGGAGGACCGGAGTGCCGGCCCTCCCAGCCAGGCCCCTGATGCCCGAGGCCGGCCTTTCTGACCTCCGTTTCCTTTTCTATCCGAACCAGCAGGAGCACCCTCCTCCACCTGCTCTCTCCATGCAGACAGATCCCGAGACATTGCACTGCGCAGAGGGGCGGCCGCCTGCGGTTCGCACCGAGCCGGGACCCTCTTCCCACTTAGCATTTCTATTTCAAGTCAGCAAACGCAGCGTTGCCCGAGGCCCCAGGCACTGTGTGAGGTCCTGGAGAAGGGAAGCCTGCAGCTTCTGCCTCCCACAGAAGGCTCTTCTGGAACATTCCACTACTGTCACGCATTTTAAAAGCAGACAGCGAGCCAGGTCACAGCACCTAGGATCGACCAATGAAGCAGTAATAATTGCGATTCATGTGGCTTCTCCTTCAAATACATTCTAAGAAATTCTGCTGCTCTCCTGGGCCACCCCTCAGATTCCTGGGGGACTGACAGCACTGAGTTCATGGTGACTAGTGTCACCCCAGAAACCTACTCTGTGCTGTTGACCTGTGTGTCACACAGAAAGGGTCTTGTTCAAAGCAGCATTTCTTCTGAATCACGTTAGCGTGGACCCCCATAGTCGGCAAACAAAAATCCTTGCGTTTTTCTCAGTTAGCAGGTCGCCGAGGACCCGTGGAGACGAGGTGGGGTCTTCTTCCTGTTCTCATGTTACTGCTGAAATTAACCAACGAGAAGGTGCCTAGCTTTGCTTCCTCTCCTCACAGACGCCCGCTTGCGGGGTACACGGGTGGACTGGCTGGCGCAGCTCCCTGTACTAAGACCCAGCCCAGGCTTCACGTCCACCAGTTTCTTCTTCTGTATCACCATGTGTCAGGGCTTTGCTTCCTTTGCTGTTATATGTGACACCGTTAACCGCCTCTCTCCTTTCTAGGGGCCTTCCTGACGCTGCTCTGACACCATGCGTTGGAACACCTGCCCCAGAGCCCGGCCGACACGTGTCCTCATTCCCTGCAATGTTCCCTGGCTTCCCCGACCCTTGGCTCTCTCTCCCCTTCCACCCGAAGTCCCTCAGCTCTCCCGAGGCCGCCCCTTCCCAAGGCCGCCCCTTCTCACGGCCCCACTGCCCACACGTCTGGGCCACGGGCACTTGAACCTCACCTGCTCATCCGTTCCATGTCTCCCTAACTGCCTGCCGAGCGCCACAGAACCATGGAATTTTCAGGGTGCAAAGGGATCCGAAGGTCGAGCGGTCTCGCCCTCTGTCACTACTTTACACTCGAGGTGCCCGAAGCCAGGGGGGCGACTTAGCAGTGTCACAACTATCGCTTAAAAGGGCTGTAGGCCCTAACGGTAAACGTCCCCCACCTTCGCCTTTCCGCTCCTCCTCAGCCCCGCCTGCACCCAGAGGACTCGGCGGGACCCCCCAAAAGCGCTCTCGGGGAGAACCTGGGAGGCACGTGCCAGCTCCGCGAAGCCAACACGCCCGCGCGGAGCTCACCGTCTCGGCCCCCACCCCAAAGCCCCGCCAGCCTACTTTCTTTTCCGGGCCGCAGGCTTATTTCCTTAGTGATCATGGCCCCTTTTTCCTATTTTATACACTTGTCTGGTCTAGAGAGATCAGGAGGTTTTTCCATGGCCTGGTCCAGAAGTTACTTGCTTCCTCTCCTGTTGCCTGGCTCTTTAGATCCTGACAACCAATCAGATGTGGACTTCCTGTCAGCCAGTCTGTCAGTCACACACGTGTGTATGCGTGCGCATGCGCGTGCACACACACACACGCGCGCACACACACGTGCACACACGCACACGCACACACGCACACACACACGCACACACTCATATTCTCTGCTGCTCTAAGTCCTGCAGACACTGTGATGAGCAATGTGGCTGAGCACAAGTCCTCAAGGCAGGAAACTTAGAGCGAACGCGTGGAAACATGAGTGAATCAGATAACTTCAGATACTGAATGTGAAGGGAGCGATGGACGGGAGGGGACACTTGGCTAAGAAGGCCAGGGAGTGGCTCCGAGGTGTGATGAGAGACAGCTGTGTGATCTCGGGGTCAGCATGCCCAGCAGGGCAGCGGTCCTGAGACATGCGTCCGGTCCCAGTGAAGTAGACACGGGGCAGTGTCCCTTCATCTTTTATGATGCACATGTGCTTGACGTAGGCTGTCAGCAGCTTAATGACCAAGGCAGGTGTGTTCTAAAAAAGGTGACAGGAAGGGAGTAGATAATGTAGAAATGGAACCGGGTCATTGGACCCTATTCTGTTAGTATTTCTATATCTAAAAATAAAAGTTTTGCCATTATGAAGCAAACACGGAGTAATGAACCCTAAAGTCATTTTCAACAGTACCGCGTTTCCATGACGCAGGTGGAGAGTCAAGGCCCAGAGGGCAGAGGGCAGAGGGCGGAGCGAGGGGTGGGTGGCTCTTGGAAAGGGGCGGTGTCTGGTGTGGCTGTGGAGCAGAGTGGGGCTGGGGAGGGCGAGAGAGGGCGAGGTCTCTAGGGGGAGAGAGCAACCCTGCCCAACAGGCACCCGGGGTCCAGTCTCTGCCCAGCCACCTGTGAGCTGTGTCCCTCCGGACAAGTCACTGACTCCTCTCCAGGCCTCAGCTCCTTGGTCTGCACAGTCAGACGGCAATGCCCCCTGGTGCAGGGCTGTGGGTACTTAAGAATACGACTGCGCCCAGCACAGGCCCGGGGGGCGGGGGGGCGGGGAGGAGCAGGCCGTGGGAGGGCGTGGCTCTCTAAAGGGTGCCGCCCCGGGCTCCAGCCTCTCCTCTCCACAACCACCCTCTAGGCTGGGGCTGCGAAGGGTTTTCCCCAGCACAACATCACTCCACAACATGAAGTCCTCTCCGGCCTAGCAATAAAGGGTGAATCCTCGGCCTGGCCGCTCCAGGTGCATCACAGCGGCCCCCGCCCCACCGCGTCCCACCACGCATGCCGCATCCTCTCCCCATTCCCCGATGTGCTCGGCACTCCCACCTCTGAGTTTCTGCAAATGCTGTTCGCTGGCCTGGAACCACCGTTCTGGTGGCCTGCCTCCGACGAACCCCTACTCATACCTCAAGACGCAGCTCAAATGTCCCCCTTTGCCTGTGCACCTCTGGCAGAGTTAGCTCCATCCCCCACCCCCCTGCCTGTCGGACACCCTGGAATTTCAGCTAGCAATTTATCTTTGGAGCTGTCCCACATTCAACGTGAGCCTCTCCAAGGGAGCATTTGTCCTGTTTGTCTGGGTGCCACCTAGTCCTGGGGCAACATCTAGCACGTGGTCAGCCCTCAGTAAACACCGGACGAATGAACAGATAAATATCAATGAGAAATCTGACTCGTCTGAATGGGAAGACTGTGCTTTGTGGCTGAAATTTTCCATGTTCATTCTGCATACATGCTCCAGAAAATTCTTTCTGAAGGTTACTTTTGTTTGGTTTTTAATGCTATGCAATCAAGTCTCACACGAAGCTCCTCGGAGCCTGAGCATTTGGAAGCAGGCATCTAGATCACGTCACGTGGTATGTGATTGTCTTTCTTAGGGAGACACCATAGTCCTTCCTTGTCTTTCTCGCCTGCTTTTTAAAATAGTGTAGATAAAATAAAACCAAAAAATTCCTGCAGCCTAGCCAAGTGTCACACAGCCTGGCCCTGTGTGACAGGGGCTTAGGGAGCTGCCCTCGCCTGGTGGGAGGGGTGCTTGTCTGGAGCCCCTGGGGGCCATGAGTGCTTCAAGGGCGACACAGCTCAGTGCATGTCGCTACCATGCTCTGTCATTGTAGCAGAAAACACACCTCTGTGTTATCATAGGGGATGGTAATGTTTCAAAAACGTTAATATTATACTGATGATAATTGGTCAAGGAGGGGCCAAATGGCTACTTCGTTCCCGCATGTCTGCATGCCGCAGATCTCAATGGGGAGCCGACCGTAACAGATACTGGGTGGGATGGGAGGCCTTGTTGCTGCTTTGAGCAGCGTGTGCTCTTGCCGGGAGAAAGCTGAGGAGACAGGGAGTTATAGCTCCTTGCTGTGACTAAGGCTGGCCTGGGCTGGACAGGGGTCTGGGGAAGGGCTGGAATGGGTCCTCGCATCTGCCGAAGCGGCTGGTGCGGCTGACCCCGGGTTTATAAAACGAAAAACATATAAGTGTATGTGCGCATTTATGTGCATAGAAAAAAAAGATAGAGTGAAATACAGAAACGATGCTCGCGGGTGGTTAGACCAGGTCGTGTCTACGTCTTCCAGTCTTTCTACACTGAATGTATTGTCCTTGTGCGATTTTCTTGAACTCAGGAGAGGACAAACTAGCTCCTGGAGGCAGCTGCAGTCCCTGCACCGCCCGCCCCCCCACCCCCACGGGCCCTGGAAAGGCTGGACTTGGAGCTGGCAAAGGCCAGCAGGTGTCCCAGACGCCCAAGGGCGCCGCCTCCTTACCTGATGAGCCTCTGAGGCGCGTCATCTGTTCTGAATGGTCTCCTCTCAAGCAAATTTCGGAACTCCCGGAAATTTAAAGTGACACTGAGTCTCAAGCCAAGGAGACCCAGGAAACGCTCGAACTCCGCATCCTTCAGGTTGAACAGCAAGCGCTGCAGCAGTCTGTGCAGGTCCAGCATGCTGACGATGCCGTCCCTGTCGCCGTCTGTCTGGAAGAAGGCAGCGTAGGGGTCCTAGAAAGAGCCGCAGGCGTCAGAGCACTTCCTCTGAGAGCCGAGGACACACTTGGAGCCCCGCGTGGGTGGTCTCAGCTCCAAAGGGAGGGAGGGGAACAAACCTTACACCCGTGTTCTCCATTCCCTGCCACTCTCTCGGCTGGTGGTACCGGTGCCCCAGCACCAGGAGGGAGAGAGGGCACTGGAGCATTCCAGGACAGGTAAACGCTCACTCTTGATATTTCATGTAAGTTTCATAATGTGGGGCAACTGGTCAACCGGAAAACAAGCGCTATACTGCATTTTGCCCTCAGGAGGCCAGTGCTCCCGCCCCATCTGGGACCCGCACGCCCGTCTCAGCCTTGGGAAGTTGCCGATGTGGTCCCAACACCCCTTGTTTTCATCGGTACCGGATTGAGTGCCGGGGTCTGCCATAAGAGGTTCCTTGTAATATAAAGCAAGGCCTGCTATGACTTCTGTGTCTAGTTAAAATGTTTTGGGATTTTGTGGAAAAATCTATCTGTACTCATTTATTCATTCACCAAAAATTATTCAGCACCTAATATGTGCAATCACTGTGCTAAACTCTGTGGGAATCAATTTAAAATGCTGCCCGCGCTTCTCAGCGACGTTGCTGGGCAGGTGGCGGACACAGTGGCCCCAGCCAGGGCTGCAGGCCCGCCCATTTGCTGCTGACTCTCCTGCGTGGCTGGCTCCCAGTCCTCCCACACCTCCAAACTCACATCTCTAGCGGCTTTGGGGCGTCTCCTCCTGGCTATCGCCCAAAGGGGGCCAAAATCAAAGTCCTGCCCCAGGCCCCAGCGTGCTGCCCGCTCTCCCTGTCCAGCCGCTCAGACCACAAACCTTAGAGTCGTTCTCAGTTCCTCCCTTCCCCTCCCGCCCCTGTCTGATCTGTCCACACGTGCACTGGTTCTCCCTCCAGACACACCCCAGGTCTCGGACCCAAGGCCCGATTCCTGCGGGAAGCTCATGGTCCGCCTCGCCTCTGCCCCATCCCTCTCTTTCTGAGCAGCTTAGAGGACTCCATCACAGCCCACGCCGGCATCGCGGCGTTTCCTCCCGGCTTCCACCCACCGGCTCGACCCACCGGCTCTCCACCGCACGCAGGGTCCAATCCCAAGCCTGACCCTGACCCCCAGGCCTCTCCAGCCCTCCGCCCTCATCTCCCCCTCTGGCCCCCTCGCTGCTGTTTGAATATGGGGGCGCCTCAGGGAACTCCCCTCCGTCTCTGCCCTCCTTCGGCTCCTGCCCGAAGCCGCCGCTGCAGGAAGGCATTCCTGGCCCTCCGTGCACCGGCAGCGCCCTGCTCGGTCTCTGGCGTCTCACCCCGCCTCACCTTTCTTCACGGCCACGTCCCCGCCTGACACGCTGGGGGCTTGGGGGTCCACAGTCTGCTCCCCTCTCGGAGGTGAACATGAGGCCTGGGCTCACCCCTCGCCCGTTACAGCCCAGCCCTGAGTGCTCAGTGCACATCCGTGCCATGAAGGTGCTGGGCACGAAGGATGCCTAGCCCATGCCAAGCACTCTGCTGGCCACAGGGACATACCGATAGCGCAAACGTGGTCCGTGACATCGGATTCTCACAGTCTGGTAGGGGGGAAGGACATGTGAGCGAATGACAGCAGTCCGGTAGGACAAAGGCCGTGAAAGGCTGCGAGCCGCGAGGGAAGTGCTCCAATGCCAGCCGCGGTGGCCGGACGCGGGGACGGCCCGGGTACCACGGGGCCCCATTCCCAATCTTCGCGAGTTTAACGACTTTAACTGCTGCCCAACTCTCAGTGTTCGACCTCCCAGGATGAAGCCTTTCCGTGGGGTTAGGCAGCACACAGGCTTGGGAATCGAACAGACGCTATTTCAATTCTAGGCCACGCCATGAGAGAGGCGGCTCTGGGCGAGTCTCTCCCGGCTCTGACCCTGTTGCTCCGTCTATAAAACGGGAACGCTCACGCCTCCTGATGAGCAGGGGTGGGGATTACAACAGACAAGGCCACGGATGTGAGCCTTCCCTCAGTTCACTGCCCGGCACGTCATGCAAAGCCTTTCATCCATTCAGCGGCGGGTACCGATCACCTAGTTCCCAGCAGGCCCCGTGGCGACTGCGTCGGCTGTCGTGGTGGGCCTCGAGGTCTCGCTGAATCATGCTATGGCACGCTGGGTGCCAGGAGTGCGGTGCAGGCAGCAGACCTCCACAGGGAGGACCAGGGCTTAGGGAGGAGCTGGTCACAGGGGGAGGGGTGGCAATCCAGGCAGAGGAACAGAATATGCAAAGACGGCATGGAGAGGGAGGTGGGGAGGAGAGGGGTCAAGGAGAGAAAGGCCAAGGCCAGGGCGGCACGGGGCCGGCAGGCAATCAGGCAGGATCAGGGCCCAAGGGCCAAGGGGTCACTCTGACCGCCTTGCCGGGTCAGGCGTCTGGGAGAAACATAGCCGCAGCAATGCGCGGACAGAACAATGCTATTTGAACGGAGGTTTCTTGATTCGTTGGTTTTTCGAAATATGCGTGAATCCACGGACACATGCGTGACTCTCAGAGACAGTGTCCAGAGGGTGAGGCCTGGGGTGAAGGTAACAACACGGGGCCACAGAGAACCCATCCCCAGGTCACGTCCCCGGGTCACCGAGGGGGTCGCGGTACCTGCTTCCCTCCCTACAGTCCGGGAGGGAAGATGGCCCTATTTGGTCACAATGACGTATTTCCTTCAGCCGCTCATGGCCTTTGGCCTGGGCTGTGAGGCTGGGACTTACTCGCTGGGCTTTGCTGGCGTCTGTCCACCTAAGTCAGTGCTGAGGGGGACTCGTCTGCTTACGAAAATCACTGGCGATGACAGCGGCAGCAGCGACAGCGTTTCAAACTAAGTCAAGCCTTTCTTTTTCTCACTACCGATGAGAAGAGACACTTAAGTATTTCTCATGAATAGGAGCTCAATCAAGTAAGGTGACAGTACCTTCCCACTCAGAAATCGAGACACGTGCTTTGTCCCGTTTACACGACCTGCGAGGACAATGAGAAAACCCCCAGTGGAACTGGGGAGGCCTGTGTCCTTGGATGGAACATACAGACCCTGCAGCGAGGAGCTGGCTTTGTCTCACCCACTAGATCATAAGTTCTCTGCAGGAATGTTTGTTGAATCAACTCATTATTTGACTATTTAAAATAAAGATCATCTTAGGAAACACGAGACATGTGTGCTGTAACCAAGCTACGGTGACAATAAAGGCAGGAAAACAATGGTGCCAGCATGAAGCTCGACTTCCCCCATGTCTCCCGCTGGGAAAGGGGACAGGTGGGAGAGCCAGGGAGAGGAGTCCGGGTTGCCATGGACAGGGCAGCGGGGGAAATTGCCTGGGGCCCCTTGGGGCCACCCTGACCCCACTAACCAGCACAGAGGAACATCTGCTCTGCCCTCTCTCCCTGCAGCCCAGCTTTCCTTCTTCAGAGAACCAGGCTCTCGCCCCCAAATGACCCTGCCTGCTCCATGCTCTTCTCGGCCGGGCACTGCATCAAACTAAGCAACAAGGACGAACCCTTCTCCATCTATGCTTATGGTGACCGTATTTTTCGAAGCATCAGGATGACGGTCTGACAGCTGGACAAATGGCCAAAGTCAGAAGCATCCTGCAAGCCCAAGTTAGACAGTCATCATAAACATATTCGTTTTAAAATGAGAGCTTGGTAACCGGACGAAGCTCCAGGAGGCAATCAGTGTGGAGAAGACGTCCCGCCCCGCCTCGCCGCTGACGCGTCTGCTCCTGCTCACCTGCGCGAGGACGCACTCTATCCCCGGGCCCCCGGCTTACTACGTCGGTCCTCCTCACTGTCATCACCCCCTTCACGTCTCAACACAAAGCCAGCTGAGGTCGTTTTGCACCTGCCTCTGTCTGAGCGGCTGCTGTTTCTCCCGTCTTATCGGCCATAAACGTCCACATGTCGCCCGTGCCTGGGTCAGACGGAACCGCGGGCTTTTCCCTAAGGCCGTGACCTGTCAGCCACCTGCCTGGTACCAGCTCCCCCTTCTGCTGTTTGTTCCCCTTTTCCTGTTAAGAACTTGCTGAGGCTTTAAGACTTGGTTCAGTGGTCACCTCCTCCAGAAGGCCCTCTTTAGCGGGGTCTTCCCCTGTGCCCCCAGAGCACGCTACAGTTCCCAGTATAGCCGCCCGTCGTAACGGGCGCCACCCGTGTCCTGGACGACTGAGCTCTGAGCAGCACCCAGACCCTTCGCCACCAGCGTCTGGCAGGCTCTTGCACACGGTACGTGCGCCATGCCTGTGAGAGCATGAGTGGAGCAGAGGGAGTGGACGGACGGGTCCCGGCCTCACTGCAACTCCCTCCTGTGAAGAGGGTCTCCTTACTTTCCCCAGGCCTTCGAGAGGCCGCAGGCAGAGCTGGCACAGTGCCAGCAAGGAAGGACCTCGAGGAGGGGAGGGGATTGCAGAGTTAGGTCCCCGTCCCAGGAGGGGAGTGGGGAGAGGTCAGCCCGAGCCTGTGGAGGCAAGTGCTGTGTGTCCAGTGATGGGCAGGACGAAACGGGGCTCCGGGAGTCACACCCAGGGTGGCCGACTGGCCTGAGGAGGAGGGGGCGGATAAGCCAGGCAGTGGCAGGTCATTTACCCGGAAGGACTCCTTCAGTCTCTGGGGGAAGAGTTTCAGGCATTCTTCGGCAGTCATGAAATAGCCGTCCGCGCTATTCTTCGAGAGAACTGGAGTCTGGGGCGGAGTCAATTCTGGCCCATCCATCTTGGTACCTGCAACGACCCCACACACCAGAGGCCTCTGTTAGGGGCGTGCGCGCCTCCTTAGTCTGCTTTGACGCCTGAATTTTGCCTGGCCCAAGCCCCGTGAGGACACGACACAGCAATTCCACTCTGTGAGCTGAGCACAGCGTCAACGTCGCCAACATCTGGCCTCCCGCCCTCTGGCCTCGTAGCCGTGTTCCTGTGCCTACGAGGAGAACTTGCTCTCTGGGCCACCGGGCCCCGGCTCGTCCCTCTCTCCTTTCCCAGCGGCAGAGAAGGAGAATCCCCGGAACCTGTCCTAAGCCCGGGGGAGTGTGCTTCAGCCGACAGTCGTTCATTCCACAGGCATTTCCTGACTGCGCCTACTAGGCCTTGGGCCCGCTCTTTTAACAGCCCTGAGGGGTACAGCCTGCTTTCCCGCCAGCTCACGCACAGGAGAACCTACTGTGCCCGCTTCATACATAAGGATTTGGAGGCTCAGGGGTCCCCCAGCTCCCCCAAGGGTGAGAGCTCGCAGGTAGCACAGAGGAATGGGAAGGCAGACTCCAGAGCCCAGCTGGCTAATTATTGCATTATGCTCTCTCTGTCCCCTAAAGCTGAGGAAGGAAGTGTCACTTATATTTAAAAACCAACCTATTTCCACCAGGTTGGGATAATTTGAGTGTGGCTTTATCGACAACCAGGCTGTAAACCGGGGGCTTGGTTTCAGACGTGGTTCTCTACACGCGCTGAGACCACCCCTCCCCACAGATGCAGTCTGTGGTAAGGCGGGTGGCGGGTAGGGGGAGGACGGACGGGACGGGGACAGTGGGCGGAGCATCTGGAGCTCGTGAGCATCCTAGGGGTTCAGTCCCAAACCTGACTACTGCCCTGCTCCACCTGGGCCTGCAGTGCCCCTCCTCAGGCTCCTTATGCCTGGCAGGTAACTCCTTCCCCAGCCGCTTGACTCCCCTCTGCCATGCCCGCCCTGGTCCCCACTGTAGCATCTGATCACGTGGGAGACAGGAGACAGGCGGCGCTGGGTAGGGGGGGGTTGGTGATGGAGGCGAGGAGGAGAAGGGGGAGAGCGAGGTGGAAAGAAAGGCTGGGGAGGGAGGAAGCCAGAGCAGTCGGGAGCTACTGGGCCCCCACCCTGCGATGGACTCTCCGCTCTGGGACCTCAGGCAAGTGACCTACTCGCCCTGAGCCCCAATTTCCTCACCTGAAAAATGAACACACCTGGCACACTGGAAGCACTCACTGAAATAAACATGAATTCCTTTTCCTCCAAAAATGTCAAAACATAAACCCGAGGAAAGTGTCGAAATTCCGAACACCTACAGCTTCTCGCCCTGCCCACTCTCCCTTCAGCGCTGGCAGATGGAGGTCTGGGGGGCCCGATGGGACCTCTGCGTTTTCCCCGGGACGAGTCCCAGCTGCCGGTCGCTCCCATCGGGTTCCATGACATCACCCCAGCCACACTCAGGACGAGAGCCAAATGCAGACAGGGCTTCCGGGTTCTGCCCTGTCCACCACCTGCAGTGCGTTTGCAGCCAAACGGAAGAGTGTTCCACTGGTACGTTCGCACGATTTCTGCAGCTTCTCTAGAGGGCTTATCTGTCCGTCTAAACTTCCCTCGCACGTGAGAGGGGACAGGATGCAGGGAGGGAGGACACGGTGGAGAGGCAGGAGGCTGCCTCTGTCTGCCAGGCGTGCAGCCACGAGAACAGAGTAAGGAGCAGGGAGCAAAGAGGAGGACCTGGCTTCCGGCCCTGACCACACTGCACAGGACGAATTTCGTGCTAACCATCTGGGGCAGGGAGAGGGGAGGGACAGTGGCTGGGCAAGTCACTGAATCCTTTGGAACCCCTGTGACCTCGTCTGCTGAAAGGGAGGAAGGACACTGGTCTTGCCAGTGCATGGGTGTCACTGATTATAGATACCCAGCACCCATTGAAGGACACCGGCCTTGCCAGTGCATGGGTGTCACTGATTATAGATACCCAGCACCCATTGAAGGACACCGGCCTTGCCAGTGCATGGGTGTCACTGATTATAGATACCCAGCACCCATTGAAGGACACTGGCCTTGCCAGTGCATGGGTGTCACTGATTATAGATACCCAGCACCCATTGAAGGACACTGGCCTTGCCAGTGCATGGGTGTCACTGATTATAGATAACCAGCCCCAGTTTTAGGAGGGAATCGTAAAGGACGTGAGGCGTGACTGAAAGGTGCACGGGCTTCGGAGTAAATTTTACAAACCACCTCGGCTCTCAGGTCATGGAAGGCCCCGTCGGGCAAAATTCTGCACTTACAGTTTGGCTTAAATTAATGAAAAGAAAAGACCAAGATGCAGTCAGATGAAATCTGTTCCAGTCTGAGAACAAACGCTGTGTCAACATCTCAGCTTACACCCTGGCGGCCCGGTGGCAGCGCTCGGAAAAACTCGAGGTGCCACGGCGGGAGGCGGGCCCCCGGCAGGGCTTGCCCTTGGCGATCAGCTACCTTCAAATCCTGCTGCGATCTCCCGATAGCTTAGCCCTTCTCTCTTACGTCCTACTTTTGCCGTTGGCTGAGCGTACGGATCATTCTCCATGGCTGTTCTGTTATTTTCCAGTACCTGGCGGGAAGACGAGGGAAGGAGAGGCGGTCAGGTGGTCCCGGGGTCCCTGTCCAGCTGAGCCCCTCCGGCCCGCAGCAGGTTCACCAATGTGGCCCCGGCACTGCAGCCTGTGATTGTTACTTGTCTGCCCCCACCCGCAGGCTCCTGCGGGCGGGGCCCAGGTGTCCCAGCTCCCTGGCCCTGGACAAGGCTTGTTTGTCGCGTGGGTGAGTGAACAAAGGAGCAGCCCGGCGCCCGCCCGGGGCGCAGTCAGCGCTGCAGACCTCCTCAGAGGCCGGGCCATCCGAGACGGCCAAATTCGCGTCTGCCGTGATGGCTCTCGAGTCTCATACATTAGATTTATATTCACGTACATCCTAGGAAACATGGAAAAAATAAAGCAAGGCAGTTTGAGGAGGAAAAACTAAAATTTTGATTACAGTTTTATTACAGTCCGCAGTTTGAATCGCAAGCTATGTGTTTTGGGGGGAGGGGTGTCCCCGGCCCTTCTTTTCCTCTCGTCAGGCACGTCTGCTCAGTGAGTCGCCGTGATCCCTGCGCTCCGCCGCCCGTGACCTACGTCTACCGCGGCTTCCGTTTTGCGTGTGTGGGAGGAGAGGGGAGCAACCGAGGAAACACACTTCCCGGCGCGGCGAACGTGAACAGAGTCGTCCGGATGACTCCGTCCCAGGAGACGGGTCGGGCTGCTCCAGCAGCACACTGCCGATGGTCAGTCAGCAACCCGGGCAGGCGAGCCCCGCACCCAGAAGGGACATGGAGGGGACACGGGCATGACAGAAGACTCCATCCCTGCTTACTCTCAAAATAGTTGCGACTTCAATGAGGAAATATGGCTTTTATTCTAGGAAGAGGACATAGAACCACAGGTCACAATATTTCTGTGTATCTAAAGGCTGAAGATGTCAAGGGTGGTGACCCCCCGCCCCAGCTCAGGGTGCTGGCAGGAGGACTGTGGGGAGAGTCGAGTCTGGAGGTGAGTTTTGAAGGAAGGGTGTGCATGTGTGTTGGGGGCCTGGGGAACACAGAGACCAGCCATTAACGTATGTCAGGGCTTCTGATGCCACAGGAAGCCAGAGTAAGCTAGAGAGCAGAGGAAGAGCGGGGTCAGCGGTGTGTCGATCGCAGAGTGTGTGCAGGAAGCTGAATGCGGCACAGGGAACAGGAGGATGGGGGAGACAGTACACATCACCATCACCGTCATCACCACCATCACCATCACCGACATCACCACCATCATCACTGTCATCACCATCACTGTCACTGGCATCATCACCATCACCCACCTCATCACCATCACCATCACCATCTTGACATCACCATCCGTACCATCTCATCACACACTGTCGCTTATCACTGGCATCATCACCATCATCACCGTCATCACCATCACTGCTCTGGCATCACCCATATCACTGTCTTCATCTTCACCATCTGTCACCATCACCGGCATCACTGTCTTCATCATCACCATCACCGTCACCGTCACCGTCGCCACCATCATCTCCACCTGCATTACCATCCTCGCATTACCATCATTGCATGCTATGTGCCAGGCATCGCCGTGAGCTCCCCTCAGGCATTCTGCGAGTCTCACTTAATCCTCATCATGAGCCCTACGAAAGGTGCTCTTACTGACCCCATGCTAAAGACGTGGAAACTGCGGCGCAGAGTTTAGGTGACTTGCCGCAGTCACAGTATCGGGGAATGACAGAGCTGGGGTTCAAACCCAGTTCAAACCACTGTGATGAACTCCACTGTTGGAACAGGGTCACTGGGGCCGGGCAGTGGAGGAACGTCTCCGCCACGGACACCTGCCGCTCTCACACGCACCTGGGCGGGCCACCCAGGCAAAGGCGAATCCGGCCTTGGTGGAACACCACAGACGGGGGCCTGTAGGAGCTGTAGGTCCTGTAGGTCATCTCCCCCAGCGCCCCCCACCTCCCCGGGAGGCTGTCGTGGCCGGGTATCCTCGCCTCCCAGGATCTGAAGAGGATGGAGCCTTCTGCGCCCGCCTCCCTGGACTAGAGCTGTAGAAACTCAGCGCACTTAGCTGCATCGGGGTACCCACAACCTGCAGCGCAGTCGTCAGCTCCTTCTGTTCTGGTTTTGTCCCTTTTGATGTGTGGGACTAGGACCCAGGGAGCTGACACCTTTGGGTGTCTACGTCAGTAATAAACTGAATCTGCATCGGCCCGGCTGGTCAGGCTTTGGCCCGGCTGGGCTTCCGGTGAGCTGGAGTAAACGAGCTGCAAGATGGGCTTGGTGCAGGGGAGCGGGGAGCGGGGAGCGGGGAGCGGGAGGGGAGTGCAGGTGTTGCTGCGCTGCCTGGGGGCCTTGCAGGGAGCACTGCTGGATTCCAAGACCATCCCAAGGGCCTGCCTGGGGACGTGGGCAGGCAGCACGTGTGAGTGGGAATTACCGCAGCTCTGCGCCATCTGCACGTGCGCCCTGTCCCAGCTCCGCCCTGCGGAGGAGCCCGTCCCAGCCCAGGGTGGTGCGACTGTTAGACAGAAAGCTGAGGCCCACGTGGAAACAGCAGTGGGTCTCTGAGACAGATAGACTGGTTGCTTTCTTTGAAAAATAACTTTATATTTTGAAAACAATTACACATGAATTATTCATTGCAAATTCCTCCTGTTTAGTTCTTTCATAAAAACATATGTAATGAAGAGTAAGAGAATGTCTGCAGGCAAATGTTTCGCAGCCTGGGGGTTGCGAAGCACCCGGGAGGTGGGCTGTGCCTCAGGCAGCCTGTCCGGTGGTGGCAGGCGAGCAATCCCCTACCGGCACAGAGGGTCGCCAAGGATTCCAAACCCCGGGAGTGTAGTCACCAGAAGAGGCGCTAAGCATTTTCCAAACATTAATGCCTCTTTCTAATGCCTCCCCTTGCTCCGCTCTCATTCTTAAGATGAACACAGAAGCAAATCAAGTAGATTTATCACAACTCTTGGAGGCAATTTACAGTGCAACGTAAGGCTAAATTGCAACATTTACAAAATAGATCTTAAAACATTTACCATGTAAGTCATGTCCTTTGGTCATTCCTAGGAGGCATTTCCCTAAGACAGTTCCTCATCAGAGAGGGACAAACTGTGGCCTGCCATATTCTGATTCACCAAGCAGTAGCTCTGCCTCCCCGGGATGTCGCTTAGATTACACACCCATTCCTCCTCATGAGGCCACATCATTTCACGGATTCCTTGCTGGAGCACAAGGCTGAGACAATCCTCAAGCAGACCTCGGGTGTGGTCAGACCACCACACCCCATGTCAAAGAAGGCCATGTGACCAAATCCAGCATCACCAGGTCAGGGAAGCACGCTCCAGCCACCGAGATGGTGAACGATGGAGAAGAATCAGGGGCGGAGAGAGGGTAATGACGCGCGCATGAACTCAAGTCCCTTCCAGCTCTTCGAATCTATGGGATTCTATAAATTTGGTGGCAATGCTGTGACCACAGGCAACATACCATGATCACAATCCAACCACTCCCCAGAATCTATAGGATAGACATATCTGGTCCACTGGATCTAATTTGACTCAACCTATTGGTAATGGCCCCGAACCACATTTCCCAAACAATCCTTCCGCCAACCTTAGCACCGAACTCTTGACCCTCAAGCCAGACCGATGGTTTGTCAACAGCAATTGCCAAGTTGTAAGACAGTGGGTTTTTCTCTTTCCTTTTTTGCTGCAGGCATGATGATGACAATGTTGATTTGGTTTCGTTTTTTAAAAATGTATTATTCCTGTAGAACCCAATAAGACTAACATCGTGTTTAGATGGCTCAGAATGACAAAACGCCAAGCCTAGATGCAACCTACGAAAGTTGCGAAATGAGACAGCTTCGGGCTGAAACTAGAAGACAAGGTGATCTGGCAACTTTTCAACGTCAAGGAGATTCCAGGTTTAACTAGTAAATCAACCAGATGTATCTAATTTTAGAGGCAGACATCCAGAACCTAGCTCACTTTTGCACGCATTTATAAAATCTTCCGGTGTTCCACGGGCAAATGAACCCAGCCCGTCAGGAAGAAATTGTGAAGATTGAAGATGAAAGCGGACAAACCACCCCTTCTTCGGGGGAGGCTGTTCCTGAGGTCTGCAAATCGGATCTATTGCTCACGGGGCAAGTGAGAACAAACGCCGGTGCCCAAAGCTGAGCACACAGTCAAATGCGTCACGAGAAGCTGGCACTAAACTGCCACCCTCTCCTCAGAAGTGACAGGCTTTGTGTCCCCTCCTTCTGTGCACTCTTTTCTGTTCTCGCCTCTTACTTCAAAAGCAGATGTGTTTTTAATGCGTAATTTAATGCAAGTCCAATTGTGATCCTAGTAACGCATTTGGGGGGCGGGGATAATTGTATACGGTTTTATGGGAAAGTATAAACCTGGCCTGAGAACAGCCAAGAAAATATAAAAAGAAAGAAAAATGAGGAAAGGCTTATTTTACTAAATTAAAAAAAATACATAACTGTATTGATATAGAAATGGCTATATACCCATTTATATAACTTAGATATATAACAATGTAATTAGTTCATGGGAATTTTCAGATGTAGACCCTACGATAATGAGAATTTCACAAATCGATAAATGTAATCGTTGAGTCTGTGGGAAAAACAGAAAAAGGACCCGATCTTACACCATATACAAACGTTAATTCTGTGTGGATTAAGCATTTACGTTAAAAAATAAAACGATAAAACATTCTTGCAAGAAAGTCTAGGAGATTAGCCGTAAAACATGGGAAGGGAGATATAGGGGGTGGAGGAACGACACCTTCTTAACCAAGATTACAAACCCAGAATTTATTTTTTAAAAAAGAAAAAAGGAACAAAGGAAGGAAGCTAGACATATTAGGTTCTGACAACAAAAAGATATAATAAAACAAAAAGACAAACGAGAGATATTGAAAATATATGTACAGTGCAGGAGACGAAGGGCTGATAAATTATTAATTCAACGGAGTTTTGTTTTTTTTTTTGCCGCAACGCGTTTAATTAATTTATTTTTTTAACATTTTATTTTTTTATTTTCCCTTCTCCGCTCCCCGCTCCTCAGCAAAGTTTTTGAACTCTCATGTTAGGTACTGTTAAAGGCACTAGGAACAAAAGAGTGGAAACAGCAGCAAAGTCCCTGTTCTCATGTGCCGGGCCCTATTTAGAGGGCTTATATATCGTGCCGAGGTGAAATGTGTCCCCCCATAAAGATAGGCTGAAGTCTTAACCCCGATTTCTGGGAATGAACTTTGATGGAAATCGGGTCTTTGCAGATGTAATCAAGTTAAGATGAGGTCATACTGGGTCAGGGTGGCCCTAAAGCCAATGACTGCGTTCTTGTAAGGAAAGGGAAATCTGGACACAGACACGCAGCGAGGAGAGCACTGTGTGGAGACACAGGGACACAGAAGAAAGAGGCCAGATATTGGAGCGGGGGAGCTGCGAAGCCCAGGAACACCAAGGATCGCCGGCCACCCAGCAGCTAGAACAGGCAAGGAAGGGTCCTTTGTAACCATTGAAGGGAGTAAGTCTCTGCTGGTCCCTGGATTTTGGACTTCTGGCCTCAAGAACTGAGAGAGAATAAATGTCTTATTTTAAGCCAGCCAGTTTGTGGCGATTTGGTACAAATCCCTAGGAAACTGATACGCATATATTCGCTCACTGAATCCTTATAACGATCCTACGATGCAGCTACTTCTACAATCTCCGTTTTAGGAAACTGAGGCACAGAGAGGCGTGCCCATGGGCACATAATTATTAAGTACAGAGCGGGGATTTAAACCCTGGCAGCCTGGCTCCAGAGCCAACATGGTCAACCACACTACTATAACGCTTTTCAAAACTGATCGGGATCATGAACAAATATTTATTGAGAACTTATTTTGCACTGGGGACAGGAGAGAATGAAAGACAAAGCCAGCTGCCCTGCCGAGCGTCCTCCTCGGGGAGGGAGAAGCGCTGCCCTCGGGAGAGAACCAGGCCTGAGCTCAGAGAAAGGCGGGGGCTCTTTTCCTGGGAAGGTAAGGCCGGGGTCGGATTACAAGAGAGACAGAGCCTTATGGGGGAGAAAGCTTCAGGGGCGAGAACCCAGAGGATGAGGGAGAAACTGGGAGTCCTAGGCGTCTTGTGAAAATAGGATAAATAACAATGGGTATAGTAAACAAATATCTCATAAATGGACAGGAGGGCAAAAGATAGAAATAGGCGACTCACAGAAGAACAAATCTCAATGGTCAAGGAAAAAGAATAAAATTCACTAGCAGTCTGGGAAATAAATGCAAATTAAAGAAGTTAGCACGAGCTATCACTTTAAAGCTACAAGAGCAGCAAAACTAAAAAGAACTAGAATACCTCTTGCTAACAGGGGTTAGAGAAAAAGACACTTTCATACACAGCTATTAAAAATATGAAATTCTACAGTTTTTTTTTAATTTAAAAAAACAAATAGGCAACACCTATTAAGATAAAACTATATTATCTTAGACCATGCCTACTCATGGGAATCCATCCCATAGAAATAAAAGCATCAGTATGTAAAGACATGTAAAGATTGTTTAAAGAGAGAAAAAGAAGGGGAAAAAGTGAATGTCCCTCAGAAAAGGAGGGGCTGGTGCTCAGCTCGCAGAAGATCTACGCTTCCACTGAGAACAGACAGAAAAGCCAGATAAAATACAAAACATCTGCAGGGTATATTAGAGAGCCGCCGAGGCAACCAGGACTCGAAGAGACAAAATTCTGAGAGCAGGGGCAATCTGAGGAGAAGTGAGCCATTCACTCACTCTGGGAACAGGGCAAGGGGCTCAGGATTGAGGCTGGTGGCCCCCGCAGACTGTCACTACCAGCAGACAGAGAACAAGCAGAGCTTGCGAAAAGCTCTTGGGACTGCAGGGACCGAAATTAGGGCTATGAATGGCTAGGTTCCTAGTGAGAAGGGAGAGGCAGAGAACTGAGCCTGATGCTGCCAGTTTCCCCCTCCGGATATTTGCTGAACTCAGAAGCCGTGTGGGGCCGAAGACTAAGAATAAAGGCAGAAAGCCACTGAAAAGCAAACGTATTTTTTTGTCACCATGTGTTTTGTTTCCTCATGTCCTGACGAAACACAAGTTAGAGTTCAGGATTCCTCAGAGGCGGGAGCTCAGGCACTAACCCAGGCTCTGGGTTTAAAACTGGATACTACACCCTAGAAATAGGAGTGAGAAAAAAAAAAAAAGGCAAACAGAGCCTTAGGACATTACGATCCAGCCTCCAATCAACTCGGTTTCTAATCTGAGCAAGGTTATCGGCTCCACTCTATCTGCCCAGCAAAGGGGAACGTGGCCCATTATCTGGAGCCTCCTGACTTTCTTCATGTAATACCTGATACTCAATAAAAATCTGGCGTGCCAAGAGACAGGACCATGTGACCTAAAATCAAGGGAAAAATCAGACTATAGAGAAAGATCTACAGGTGATCCATATACTGGAGTTAGCAGGAAGAAAAAGTTTTTAATAGTTACAAATATGTTTCAGAAAATACAGGAACATATTGAGACAACAGAGGGAAAGACACAGATATGCAACACATTAAAAAGAATCCAATAGATACCCCACAATTGAAAAAAAATACTAAAATTCAAAAGCTATGTGAATATAATTAACCACAGACTAGAAACAGCAGAACACAGAATGAACAAACCGGAAGACAAGCCAGTGGAACACAGTGGGGCAGAAGCACCGAGAGGAAAAGGGTAGAAAGTGCATAAAAGAGTGAGAGACACGGCGCATTGTGAATGGATCTAACATACAGGGACCAGGAGCAGAGGGCGCACGGAAAGGAAAAGAGAGAACGGTTGAGAATTTTTCACAAAACTTTTTGATTCCATACATCAACTTACAGTTTCAAGATGAACTGCACACCCCAGCGGGATGCATACAGAGAAAGGCGCACCGAGACCCAGTAAAACTGCTGAAACGCACAGAGGAAAATCTTAAAGCTGCTGGAGAAAACAAGACACGTTTCTCTGTATGTGCAACGACAAGACTGATGGTTTATTTATCGACAGCGCTGATAGCCAGAAAACAATGAAATGATACCTTTAAAATGCTAGAAGCAAATAACCGTCAACCTAAAATTCCATTCCCAGATAAAATATCTTTAAAAAGTAAGAGTGAACTTCTGCTTTCAAGTGAAATCTGTAAAGAGTTTGGGAGTCATCACCTCCATCTTTACAAGAAAAAAGCTGAACAAACTGGAAATCAGTGGCTTTTTTTAGATCCATCAGAGAAATCTGAAATCTGGAGAGTCAGGTGAATACAGAGAATCCCAGCCAAGATCAGCTTGTCTGAAGCAGAAGCCACGGTAGCCACAAATTGGTGGAAATAACTTAGTGGTAACTTTGACAAATTGCTGGAGGCTTAGCGAGGATGGGCTGCAGCATGAGAAACCCTGGGGGCCCGGTCTTCGGAGGGAGAGCAATTTCTGCATGGATTTTACCACCAGGAACTCCGCCAGGTTCCCAAGGTGAGTGAACATTCCAAATTAACCCTAAAAAGGTAGAAGTAAGTAAGTACAAAAAAGAACTAACGAAGATAAGAGCAGAAATCAAGGAAACAGAACGTGGGCAAACAATAGAGAAAACCAATGAAACCATAGCTTGTTTTTAAAAAAGATCAGTAAAAGTGATCTTTTTTAGACCTCTAGCCAGATTATCCAAGAAAGAGAAAAGATTTTTAAAAATTACCAATATCAGGAGTGAAAAAGGAAATATTATCAAGGATCATATAGACATTTAAAGATAATGAGGCATAGAACCATATTGATATAAATGATTGAATAAATTACTAAATAGAGAGAAAAGACAAATCTCCCATGCAGAAGAATTTCAAATAATTTACGTAGATAGTCAGTCTGCCATAAAGAGGGAGAGCACGGTAATTCCCCACTCCTTAATTGTGGGCTCTGCATAGTGGCTTTTCCCCAAAGAGAGCAAGCAGTATGGAAAGAGAAAAAAGGGTAAGTTTACACTGAAGAGAAGCCTGACAGACACACCTCCGCCAGGTGATCAAGGTCAACATCACAGCGATCAGCCATGTTGATACCATGGGCTCTGAGGCGATGTGATGAGAAGGGCGTTTTATCTCTGTGGTCCCCCAGTCTAATCACGAGAAAAATATCAGACAAATCCCAATAGAGGAACATTCTACAAAATATCTGACCAGTAATCCTCAAAACTGTTAAGGTCATCAAAAACAAGGAAAGTCTAAGAAACTGTCACGGCCCACGGGAGCCTCAGGAGACATAACAACTAAATGTCACGTGGGATCCAGGATGGGATCCTACACGGCAAAAGGACGTGAGGTAAAAACTAAGGAAATCAGAGTAAAGTATGAAAACTCAGAGAGTTAGTTGCCAGCACACTTGCATTAAAAGAAAGACAAAAGGGAGATCTTTAGGCCAAATGAAAATGAGTTCAGGTGCAGGCCCAAAAACATAACAGGGAAAGAGCAAAACAAGAGTAAATATGTAAATACATATGACAGTTTATTCACTATAAAAACAATAATAGTGTCTTGCAGGAGGGAACATATATGTAAAATTTAAATGCATGGCAACAATAACACAAAAGACAGGAAGGGGCAAATGAAATTACAGTATTCTTCAATCTAGCATTGGTAGGGAAGTGGCAAACATAATAATTTATATTAACTACATACAATAAGACAAGGACGCGTGTTGCAGTCAGCAGCGTAGCATCTATAAAACCGATAGTAGAATGTACTTGCCAACAAGCTAATAGAAGGGAAGATGGAAGAATAGCTCAATAATCTGAAAGAAGGTAAGAAAAGACCGAAAAAGAACATGAGACAAATAGAAAAAAACATTAAGATGATAGATAGAAACCAACCATTTCAACAATTAAATAAATATAAAATGGACTGAATACTCCAAGTAGAAGACTAAGATTTTCACACTACATGTTCTTGAAAATACCAGCTATATGCTGCCCATAAGAGACTTACTTTAAATATAAGCACCCAGAGAGTTTGAAGTGGAAGGACGGAAAGTATACTGTGCTAACACGAATCAGAAGAAAGCTGAGGTAACTATATTATTATCAGACAAAAATAGGCTTGAAGGCAAGTAGCATTACTCTGTATCAAGAGAGTCATGTCATAATGATAAAGGAGACGATTCAAAGGAAGTTTCAGCAATTCTAAATCCATGTGTACCCAATAATTTAGCTTCAAAGTGAATAAAGCAACAATCACGGAATAAAAAAGGATCTCACTAGACAAATCCGCAATACACTTCAATATACTTCTCTCAATAGCTAATGGAATGAGCAGGCAAAAATTCTGATCAAGATAGAAATTCTGAAAAACACAGTTAATAAAATCGACCTAAATGAAATACTTAGAAAATTGAAGGTCCGTGATGGAGTACACATTCTTTTCAAGTGCCCGTGGAACACTTGCCAAAATTATCTACCTATTGAGTTATAATCCAACGCTCAATATTTCCAAAGATTGGTTGAAGTCATTTAGACTTTAGAAGGTATTCTCTCATCACAATGGAATCAACTTTAAAATCAATAATAAAAGGTAACCTAGAAAATCCCAACTGTTTGGAGATTAAATAATACACTTTAAAAATAAACCACTGGAAAAAGAATAGATCTGAAGGGAAATTATAAAATATTTTGTGCTGAATGATAATAAAAATATGATATACCAAACTTGGATGATGTGACTAAGTCTGTACCCAGAGGGCAATGTATAGCCATTAATTCATACATAAAAGCTGAAAAGCAAAGATCTAACACTCTATCACAAAAAATTACAAAAAGAAAAGCAAATTAAATCCCAATCACGTAGTGAGGAGAAAATAATCGTGGTAACAACAGAAATAAAGAAACTTAAACTAGATATACAAGAGAAAAATGACAATACAAATAAAGTTGTTACTAATAAAACTGACTTCAACTGCTTCTGAAAAAAGCTAGCAAAGTCCAATTAATCACAAACTCATAGGAAGGCATCAGAGAGCCGAGAAAGCCGAGCCGTCTAAAGGGACCGAAATCGCAGGGCGGAGAAGGGCCATCTGAGGCGCGCTGAGGCTGCCTCTGAGGCAGGCGCATTGTCCCTGGGAACAGCTGAGGATGCGGGGCCAGGAGGAGGGCCACGGTCGCGGGGTGTCCGCTAGTGGTGTGGCGCCGGAGTGGCAGAACTGGACACGTGAGGGGGTGGGCTCAAACCGGGCCTGGTTCCCCCTTCCAGGCCTGTGCTGGGGACTTCTCGGGGCGGGAGTCTAAAATCTAAGTGGAAAACTTCCGAAAAGCATGGCGGTCCCCACTCGGTGGTACTGAGGAGACAAAGGCCCACCAGGGAGACAGGCCCTGGGAACACAGAGGCAGAAAACGGAAGCCCTAGAATCAGGGTTGGCTGACCTCAGGGTCTGCAGCTGATCCCGCCCCGCAGGACTCGGCCAGCTTGGGCCCTGCCTGCTGCGGGAGAATCCAGCTCTGGCCTCTGGTAGAGGGCTGTTGCCTGAAGATGGAGAAATACATACGTGCTTTCGACAGCGGTGTCAGGCTTGGACCAACATAACCAAAGATGTGAAGGACCGCAAATGCATAGCAGGTCACCCCCTTAAAACATCGGCAGGATTAGGAAGCTGTAACACGAAGCTGAAGAACTAAGTCCACTCATCTTCGAGAACAGGGCGCTTCACTCACTCTTCCTGAGTGTCTGCAGACCTGAGTCGTGGGCGCCCCGAGCCACTGGCGGGCTGTGCCCTGTGGGCAGCGGCCCAGCAGGCCCGGACTGGCCTCTACAGCGCCTCTCCTCCCACAGGACGTTGAAAGGCTTTATTTTTAGCAGCAGTGGCCCCAAAAGGGCCAGCCTGGGGAGACGACCCATAAAGATCTCCACTCGCTCTCTGGGCCTCTGCCGTCGTGCGGCTATGTGGGTCTCTGGCTCTGAAAGTTACATACTCGTAAAACTGACCATAGTACATAATGAAGAGTTTTTAAAATATCCGTCTTATTTATCAGAGTTGTATGCTCCCAATAGAAGATTTAGAACTAGATGAAAGAAAATATTTAATACTTGACCTTTTAAAAAAATGTAGTTCTTCCAAGGCCACAGAGTCGTCTGGTTTGCTTATCCACACCCGAGGGCTAGGAGATGCTCGACAGTGTTCTCAGGGCTCGGTTCTTATGGGGGTCCCTGTCCCCTAAGTCCCCTAAGTGGGAACGACTGCGTGTAATTAGGAAGTGAGGGGGTGGGGGGTGCAGATGCCCAGGTACGTGAGTCTGACCAGCGCGCAGGAAGTTGACGGCCTCCTCAGCAAGGCCGGGGGGACCTTGCCTTCAGCAGGTGGGCACTGAGAATCTGGGGCGCCGGGCGGGGCTGTAACAGACTCCTGCTTCCTTACCGCAGGGCCCGGGGGCTCTGGAGGTTTGCTCACGAGCTGTGCAGCCTGCGTCTGTCCCCGGAGGCCCTGGGACTCTGGAGTCGGGACTAAGAATAGCAGCTAAACAACGCTCCGTGTTTACCGAGGGTGAAGGATGACAATTTCCCAGCAGGAAGGGCCCGTTACAGGGAACTGGATGGTAAAGCTGCCCTCGGATTCCTGACGGAAGGAACAGCTCAGTGAGTCCAATTACTCAATTAGACCCATCCTGACTTACGTGTCCCGGGGTGTTTTGTCGATTTATGTTCCCCATGGGTCACCGGCACCAAACAATGAAACTTCTGCTTTACCCAAGTTCCCCACGTGGCTCAGTCTTATGCCAAGTGTGCAACAGGCACCCTCGAAATGTCTACTGAGAAAGGATTCGACAGAGACTGAGAGATTTGCCTGCCTGATATATATTCTCTCCTCTTATGGGAACAGAACTTTGCTTTATCTCTGCGGTAGTAGCCTAAAATTTTACACACACACACACACACACACACACTTATACATATTTACACCATAGTCCTGGTCAATAAAACAAAACCGTTGAGAGACGCTTCCAAGAAAGCCCTTTAAAAAAAGAAAGCCTTGCCTGGCTCAAGCCTTTGCCCTTCGCTTTCCCCCTTCTTTATGCCAGAAACGTGTGTGGTGGCTGGTACTCCAGCAGCTGCTTTGCATACGTGAGGACGAGACTGAAAGAGTAGAAAACTAGAAGCAGCCTGGGTCTCTGAAGACACTGTAGAGCTGCTACATCGCCCTATACAGACAACTTCTGGACTCCTTGTTACTAGAGAGAAAAATGGCCACCGCTCTTATGTCAGACATTGTTTTGTGGGTTTGCCGCTAGTTCAGCATGTGAAGGAGAGGGGGAGGGGAAGGGAACGTATCTAGAGAAGGGACTGAAAGATTCTGGATCACCCTAAAGTTCAAAAACAGTTTTCCTTCCACACTACCAGTTCTTGACTCATTTTTTAAATGAAATGACACATTAAAACTATGCAAAATTCACGGGGTATGTGGCACAGTGGCCAGAGCAATGAACTGGGAGGGTGGGGGTGTCCTGGGAGACGACGCCTTACAGGATTGTTGTGGGAAATGGTGCAAAGTATTCAGGCCGGGTTTAGCACGATGTCAGAAAGAATAGCACCTCCCCTCCCCCCTGCCCCCGCCAATGGAAATTACACATTTAAACGACCATGAAAAGCACATCGAGTTCATTAACACCCAGGAGCTCTGCCTCTGTCAGGACTGTCAGCTTAGTGTGGCATCGCTGGTTACCTCGCATGAATCAGAAACTCTGACATCTCTTACATTAGAGAGAAAGCGGGGCAGATAGAGTATTAGTTAGCAAACAGAATTTGAATAGCAGACGGAATCTTCCCAACTGCGGTGGTGAAAAATCAAGTGTTCTCAGCAATGACAATGCAGGGACTCGACGGATTTGGTGACCCGTGAGCTACCAGCTAGCTATAGATTCTATTCTTACAGCTCTCCCTCAAAGAACCTGGGTGGCCAACCACTTCTGCCCCTGCCACAGGCAAGGCGATGGCTGGTGAGAATAAATAATTAGCACTTCTAATTTAGAATACGGTGTATCCAGGCCAACGGCTAAGCGCTGCCTATGTTCAGATGAGACTGTACGCACGCGTAATTGGGCAAGAAGGTATATATGACTTAGAGCTTCACGCTCCATTCCTCTGGGATAAAACTCTGCAACCGTTTCACTATACTAATTGGTATGACACAGATTTGAGGGATGAGAAGGGCAAAGAACATCTCATATCCATAACCGAAATGACAGAAATACATTAAGGGGCATTGTTATTAAAATTAATGTCCCTCTCCCAAAACTCTGAGGCTAGATGCAACCTCCGAGCTGCCATCGATTACACCCGCCAAGCCCATACTGCACCCACCAAGGCTGTACTACACCCACCAAGACCATATAACACCCACCAAGCCCTTTTACCCACTCAAGCCCATATTACACCCACCTAGATCGTATTACACCCGCCAATGCCGTATTACACCCACCAAGCCCGTACTGCACCCACCAAGACCGTACTACACCCAGCAAGCCTGTATCACACCCAACAGGGGTCTGAGACTGATAACAGACCAACGTGGATTCAAATCCAAGAGCCCAAATGGCTTATGAGCTTAACAGCACCAAGCCACTATCTTACCTCCTCAGCTTTTGTCTCCTCATTTGTGAAATGGGATACGGTAATCCACACCTCACAGGGTTTCTGCGAGGATTAGAAATAACAGACACAAACCATTTCCAGGTGCCTGATCATCGCAGGGGCCCGATCGACGGTACCCGCAGGGCCATCATCACCACCATCACTACCCCAGCGATGGCTGTCATTACCACCGCCGCTGTTGTTATTGCTGTTATTACCATTACAGGACTGTTATTACTGTCATTTATACTTAAAGATCTCTAGAGGAGTCGATTCCAAAGGCTTCCTTGCCACTGAAGCTCGACACGCCAAACCTTTAACACCCAGATGCCCAGCAGGGCGTCGAACCTGAATTCTTATTTCATTCCGCAGTATAAGCCCAGGCAGTTCTAGCTCTGATTTCATTAGTCGTAGAGTTGCCCTGATTTATAAACAATCTCTTTGACAGTGAAAAATTCGCCTTGAAGTTATCAGCTTATGAAGTTCAAACCTAAGACTCTTGCAGACTGTTCAAAATCACCCCATGTTGTCTATCTTCAAGCTAAACAGCTGGACACAATAGGATGTTCCCCAAAAGTTAAACCCAAGAGGTCACTACAAGAGAAATCAGTGGATAATGTGCCTAACTGGGTTCACGGCAAATTGGTCAATTTCCATGTTAAAACAACAGAAAGCTTTTCTCCCTGCACGTTGGTCCTGTTTCTATTATCTCTTCCCCTGACATAATGACCAGGGGGATACCTGCGGGAGGCGGGGGAGTCTCCAGGAAGCTGGGAGACAGGAGGAAGGGAGGGGGAGCGGTGGGGGGAGGGGAAGGAGAAGGAGAGAGGCAGGCAGGTTCGGCCATGAAGGAAGCTGCAGAACAATAGTTCAGGCAGCCGCCCTTGCAGTTGGCTGGGGTGCAGAGAAACCGGGCAGGGGTGAGTTTGGGGCACCGCAACGGGCAGGTGTGGGAACGCAGAGGAATTTCTGAAACATCTGGCCCCCGCTCCCTCAGGTGGCATCCATTCAGGGCTTCACAGGGGATTCCTGTCGCTCTTCGAATCCATCCCTTCTTTCCACAAGCGCACTGGCCCCGACCATGTGCCAAGCACTTGGGATCCATCACCATCCGAAAGGGACCAAAATGTCCGCCGTGGAGCATCGGCCGTCGTGGGAGAAGACAAGCACGCGGCGGGACAGAGGGACGCCCACGGGGCCCGTAGATGCAGTGTGCCTGGCGGCGGTGAAGAGGAAGGGGGAGGCGGGATGTGTTTGCCTGGGAATGTCGGGGTCACCTCAGTGGAGGAAGAGCCGGATGAAGGCTTCAAGGAGTTGTCGGGGACAGCAGAGCGGGCAGCCAGTGTGAGGATGGGGGCAGCAGGGGGCAGGGGGCAGGGGCTGAGGGGGCGGGGAGGCCTGCACTGAGCAGGGCAGGGGGCGCCGGTGAGAGCAGAAGTCAGAGAAGAAGCCGCTTGGTCCTGGGGGCCTTCAGGGCCTTTCCAGGACTCCGGCTTTTAGTCGAGTTAGGTGGGGAGCCATGCGAGGGCGCTGAGCAGGCCTGGTGCACTCTGACCAACCTGGTGGCAGGTCACTGTGGCTTCGGAGTTGAGAATAAGCTGCAGCGGGCGAGGGCAAGAGCAGGGAGGGCAGTGGGGTGGCCACCGGCACGGTGCAGCGAGACTCTGGGCATCCCCTAGACCCCCAGGAAGAAGTCGAGTGGAGGGGTGGGCTCCTGAGACGGGAGTTTCGAGAGAGTCCTCTGGGATGTGAACTAGAGACGTGCACGAGGACGTCACTGGCTTAGCAATGGCAGATAAGGCCGTGGGACGGAAGAACATGCCGCTGAGCTTATGGACCTGAAGGAGTCCTCAGGTGAGCAGAGGTAAGAAGCGGCCCTTGGAGTCGGTGGTCACGGGTCTGCCCCCAGCTCTGCTAACACGGCCACTTTCCCTCTCTGAAAAATCGAAGGTAGACCGGTCAATTCTCGTGAGCTTCCTGTGAGCCCATAAACAGACCACTGAGCACTGTGGTCATTCGAGGCCATTATGCAGGAGGGGACTGGTGCTAGGTGACTTGGGGTGGAGGGGGCAGGAGTGGCAACAGAATCTAGGACCCAGAATCTAGGAGAAGGCGCCCTGGGAGAGCTAGATGATTTGTACCCATGTGCCACCATTCACCACCCGGAAATTGCTCTCATCAGAATTATCAGTGACTAACCACCAGCCACCTGGTCCCCCAAACCAGAAATCTAGGCGTCGTCCTCGAATCTCTCCTCTTCTGTGACAATCGTCCCTCTTCCCTAAGTATTTCTTGCCTCTGCCCTCCTCGCCATGCCCCACGTGCTCACACAGCACCCTCCTCTGCATCTTCTATTCTGTCTGGGGAGCGGGGAGGTCTGAACTGTTTCAACAGCCAACTAACCCCACAGCACACCTCTAGAGGTCTGTGCCTCCAGCCCCGCTCCCTCCTCCATCCATGCACACTGATGCTTCCATCGGGAAGCCTGGACAGAAGATATGCAAAGAGCCTTTTGTGACGCCTGGCACGGGGCAGGCACTAGATAAATAGTAGCTGCTAATATAATTATTCTCTTCTTGGAAATATATTTCATTGCCGCCTTCTAAATCTGTCCACACGGACACCACTGCATATTAGTTGAAATGCTTTCCTTAACAATAGCTGGAGATGATTAGCTAGGGGGATCATAATAGGAATTTTAAGCAATCATTTAGATTAATTTCTGAGAAGTCTATGCGGAACCTTTCAAACAGAGTCCTTTCTGGTAGAACCTCGCCAGTTCCCACGAGCACACGCAAATCAGCACTCTGCACTTGCCATTTTCGCTGCCAGATTGTTTTTCGCTTTCCGGAGGAGCAGACCTCAGCTCTGTCTTCACAGCATCGCGGGGAGCCCCAGGCAGGGAGGAGGCCTGAATGGCTCCGTTCCCACCTCCACTCTGCCCAACAATGCACAATGCACAAAGCCTCCGTGGATCGGCCAAAAACACATCCGTAAATGCTTTGATTTGAAAGTTTAGGTATCAAAACCCAGCCACATTCATATCAAAAGTATTCTCTGCAGGAAGCTGCCAAAGACATTTTTGGCCAAAAGAATCTTTTTCAATTGTTTAAAGGTGCCGAGAGATGGACCTGCTCTTTCCTGGAATAAATCCTTACTGAAAACCTAAAGCATGTTAGTTTAATAAAACAACTGAACTCTTCGAGAAAGAAAGAAACACAGAAACACAGAGAAACCCATTCTCCTACCTTCCTGAAGTGGGGCCTGTTAACTTTGCCATCAAGTTCCTTGCCGAAGTCAAGAAATCGTTTTCTGAATGCGGGGTCCTGCTGCTGTACACAGTTCTTGAGTTTTTCAAGAACTTCACCCTTGGTCATATTCTTGGTCAAGGTGCTTTTATTTTTATCCTCAGTGGGCTTGCTTCTAAAATCACAAGCAGGCAGTCAGGTCCAGCGGGATACATCCCACACACCTCACCCATTTTCAAACAACCCCCGATGACAAGGAGGTTCACCGCCCCCTTGTCCCAAACGAGGAAACGGATGCTCAGATAGACACAGTGACTCGGGGACTTCGCACGCGCTCACGGCTTGTAGGTGCCAGAGCCAGAACTGGAGGTCAGCGGCACGGAGTCAGAAGCAGGCGGGCTGGGGTGGGGGCTTCAGCCCTGTGCTAAGGTTTTCAACTGCGTGTTGAGCTGGCTGAATATGACGTGTGACTGGGCAGACATGGCTGAAAAGGGATATTTTTGTGAACTGGGAAAATTAAAAGTCAGAGGCCATTATCGAGCCTTAGATTAAATATGCCGTTTTGTGGTAACTAGATCAAAGAAGTCACCAGACATGCACGGGAAGGAAGGGCTGTCCACAGCTTTCCCGGGGTGATTTACAAAATCAGCTAGATTTATAAAATACACACTTTGTGTGATGTGCTGTGTGTGAGTGTGAGGCTCTCTATGTGTGATCGGAGAATAATGATTTCTTCAGCTCCCAGAAATCTCCTGGGCCCTACTGGGCTGAGCTGGGGGGCGGTGCCGGGGACGGCCATGGAGAAGGAACTTCCATGGCCTTCCCGCTGCTTCTGGTGATTTTAAGAGCTCTCGGAAATCACATTTTATGAAGTGCTTAATTGCCGTTACTTCTGTCACTGGTTTTAGGAAAGATTCTCATAACTGAATATTTAACTTTTCTCTTAAAATACCATCTTTCTGCCCATTTATAAAGCAACTACTACTGAAGTGCCCAGATATTTAAATTTAATTAGCACAGCGTTAGGACATTCCCATTGCCTATACTTAACGTTTTAAAGGGGATCTGATAAAGTGAAGTCTGAATATGCCCACGTTTTACCTTTCCTCATGGATTTATTGCAAGCTCTGAACAAGCGAGTTAAAATAATATCTTTTCATTAGACTCGACCTGTATTTTTCAAAGTGAAGAAGGGCTAGAATATTCATCTTTTAGAATATTCATTTTTAATAGGTTTCCTAGGCACCTTTTATTGTTACAATTCAATTTGGCGATCATTTTTAACAATTTTATCTTTCACGTTAGAAAAGGTTGACTGGCAATAAATATTCCACGGTGGTCAGGAACCCAAGTTTGTGGAAAAGGACGGCTACGAGGTATGTGGCAGGCGCGTGGCGGAGAGCTTCTCTGGCAGTGGGGCGTCCTGGGGTCTTGCTCTAGGGCAAGCTCTAAGCTGTGGATTACCTGGGAAGGCCCCAAACCTCTCAGACCTCGGTGCTTTCATGTCTAGAATTAAGAGATCTCCGCTTGCTCTAAAATTCCCTGGCTCTAATCGCTGTACTTACACTTTGCCATCTTTCTTATTTAAATCATAAAATATCAATATCCTCATTTAGGCAACTAATGTTTACTAACTGCCTTTTCACGATAGGCGCTGCGTTTTTCACAGGTGCTTTCATTGTGCTTGATTTTTACCTCTCAGAAAGATCCAGCGGCCGCGCTCCCTCTTTCTGAAAATGTTCACTTAATGGCTGATCCTTTGGGGCAAGAACGGGGGGGACGGTGGGCGGGCCGTTAAGTCCTATGCTTGCCAAAAAGTTCTTGTAAAGGATCCTTCCTGAAGCAGTATCCTGAAACTTACTGCAGACTCTGAATTTTAAAAATAATTAGGACACACCTATTAGAATGGCTAAAACCTAGACAGGCAGACCTTACCTGGTAACGTGCCGGCGAGGATGCGGGTAAGCATGGTTCCCATCCACTGCTGGTGGGCGTACAGTGGGGTGGCCACTTGGGACAATGGCTTGGCAACCGAATCTACACACGAGCCTCCTGTCGCACCCCTAGGCATTTCCCCAAGCGGAACAGAAATGTGTCTACGCAAAAATGTGCACATGCACAGTTCTATTTGTAACAGCCCCAAACCAGAAACAAACCTGTCCATCAACTGATGAGTGCAGCCACCAGGTGGGGGAACCACAAGACGGAATACTAGTCAGCAATGAAAAGGGACCAGCTCCGAATACACATAACGGCATGAATGAATCTCAAGATCCTTATGCTTGGAGAATAAAGCCTCACAAAAAAGAATATTGTGTATGCTTTCTTTTCATTTGTGTAAAATCCTAGGAAATGCAAAGTAATCGGTCATGACAGAGAGCTGACGAGTGGTTGCTGGGGGTGTGGAAGAGATGGATTGTAAAAAGGCACAGGGAAGATTTGGGGGTGGTGAAAATGCTTGATATTGTGATGGATAGCTTGTGACGGTCTCATGGATGATGGAATGTAGGCACATTTCCTCAAACTATATCATCTAAATATGTGCAGTTTATTATTTGTAAAGAATACTGCAACAAAGATATAACAAATATAAAAAAAATTAATCAGAAATTTGGGTATAGAATTATGGGAAGTACTTACATTGAAATTTTGGCATATGAAATTATTTTTTAAAATGTAGGAAACTATTAATACGGCAGGATCTATGTCTTTTCCAACATTTTGTTTGTTAATATTTTTCTAATCATAGAAGTTGCGCATGCTCATTGTTACAAACTTGGTAAAGCCAGAGGCCCAAAAGAACATTCTAGCTGTGCGTGTGGCCCGGGAATCAGCCTGGGTCTGCATGTCAGCTCTGTGACGTGACAGCTCTGTGACTGAAGGCAGCTGTCCACAAGGTGTGGTCTCCAGCGTACCACGTCCATAAGGATGCTGAGACGTCATTTGTCCTCTCTGCCCTGAGTCTTTCATGTGTGTACTGCGGGCTTTTCGGAGGCTACATGTCGCGTGATCACTCCCAGCTCTGACCACGGATGGAATGTGCTCCCTAATGTTTTCTCAGGCCATTGAAACATTTATGGTATAAACAAGCCGCAAGAGTCGGTTTTCAGAGATGGACTCAGTTTCTCGACACCCGCTTCTAGCTCGTTACTAGTATAACTGCTGTAATTTCTGTGACCTCGTTATCATCCAACAAATCATTATTTTAAAACCCCAACGTTTTCCCTGAGCCTACAGAGAAATCACAACGATTTCTAAGACAGTAAATGGTGACAGATACACTCCATACGCAAACATTCCTGAGGTCCTCAATCATTTTTAAGAATACGAAAGGGTCAAGAACACTTGACTCAGGATGTGGTCTGTACCTTTCTGTGCTCCAGTCCCCCCATGTACAAAATGCACATAAAGAAAGTGCCTACGTCATAGGAACTACCGTGAACAGTCAGTGGGCCCCGTAAAGCCCTTGGCCTAAGGGCCGGCAGGCTACGTGTGTACATGTGCTCAAAAGGCTGTAGGTATGATCGCAGCATCACCAAATCATGATGATGATTTACACGTGGCCACACATGCTCAGGAAGTTCCCGTGATCATTCTAACTGTGCTAGGTTTTGTCGCTGCAACTGTCAGCTACAACCTCACGAAGCCAAGTGGCCAGGAAACGGGCCATTCAGAACCGAGGGAAAAGACCATCTAAGAGCCCAGAGGTGGGGAGGGCTGGGGGTTTTCAGGAAACAGGAGGCAGTCCGGTCCGGCTGCGCTGCGAGCAGCAGGAGCAGCTGCAGCGGACGTGTATTGAGGATGCTCCGTAGGCTTGGCGCCGGGTGAAAGGCTCCACGTCTACCGGCTCGTTTGACCCTCGCCACAGCCCTCTTGTTATGTCTGAATGAGGAACGCGAGGCTCAGGAAGGTTGAGAAAGTTGCCCAAGTTCACAGCTAGCTCAGGGCCGAGCTGGGAGTGAATGCAGGCTGTCTGGCTGCAGAGCCGGGTCTGGAGGATCAATCGCGAGGGGCCTGGGAAATCAGGGTCTGTTAAAGCATCTGCTTGTTTTCCCAAGGGCAATGGAACACCCAGTGTTTTAAGCAGGATTTTAAAGTCAACTACTCCATGGGGAGTAGATTAAGAGAGGGTTCCATATGAAATACCCGTTTACCTACATGGCCAACACACTAGATTCATTCATTCGTTCATTCATTCATTCATGCGTTCCCTCCCTCGACAGTGAAGAAGCCCTGACCATGAGTTGGGAACTAGGGCTTCAAGGGTGAAGAGACAAAGTCCCTGCCTTTTACATCCTTGGTGGGTGGCACAGATAATGAACATAAATAAATGATAAGAATCATGGCAAAATGGAGCTGGGTGACTAGTAGAGAGCAACTGTGGGGGAGGGAGGAGGGAGGGACAGTGACAGCCACTCTGGGTGGCGATGTGCCACCCACCTCCAAGTTACTGTGTCCGAAATGGAACTTATGGTTTTCATCACTGACACCATCCGCCCCCGCCGCCCTGTCTCCAGTGGCAAGTGGCAACCCAGAGCACAGGCCCCAGGCGGCAGCCAGACACCTGGACTCCTCCTCCGTCCCTTCTCACCCCGAATCACACCCCTGGCAGGTCGAGCCAGCTGTACCCCAAGTGTATCCTGAACCTCCGAGTGTGTCCACGATTCGCACGCCCAGAAGAGCTAGAGACGAAGGGTTAGCCCGCCTGGGGGAGGGGCCTCTTGCCACTCCAGATGATCCCCTAAGAGGCTCTGTCATTCGCACCCCCACTGGCACCCACGAGGACCAAGCTGTCCGCTTCCTGGCTGGCACGAAGCGCTACCTTTTAACACATGCTCGCAAATTTGTATTCCTTTTACTGCAAAGTGATATCTAACATATTTCATTTTTTCTACTTATTAAGCAATATTTTAAGAAGCGATAGCAAGTTTTATGCTCCTAGCCTTTGGCAGATAGAGACATCTCATTAGGACTTAATCATATTGTTTCCATGCTGTCCAGTCTTAGGATAACTTCTTTACGGCAAGTGATGCCGTGTTAAATGTATGGTGGTGAGAAAGGGCTTTTTCCCTTTTTACACATTAATATATGTAAGAAAAGAGGAGTTGACATAATGAAAACACTTGCTACTGAGGCAGGACAGAAACGCCTGCACTTTGGGGACACCCTCCTTTTTATGAACAAGGAGACAGATGCCAAGGGGTTCCCCTCTCCGGCCCCTCAGAAGCTGCTGCAAACCTTTCACAAGCTCCCAAGCTCCCTGTCCCACCCTGACGTCCCCTCCCAGAGGATGGCACCCTCCCCGCTGCCCTGGGAACAGAGATCTGGGCCTCAGTCAGGGGTCCCCACCCCCCCCAACCCCATCCCCCCGACCCTCCCCTCCCGGCTGCACCTGCCTTCTCCCTCCAGATCCCGGCTTCGGTCTCTGTCTTGCCGTTAACTTCGAAGCTCCGGCCTACAAGCAAGTGCAAAGCAGGGCTGCCGCACACTGGACCCTCTCTCGCTCTGCATCGCCGCCCTCCTTGCTAGCGAGCTCCTCGTCGCTGGCACCTGCTGGATCCACCTTGCCCCTCCCTTGCCCCTCCCTCCCAGCGCCTCCCAGCATCTGAGGTGCTGACCTCTCCCTGTTCCCTGAGACTCTCTCGTCTCTTAGCCTCCAGCTCCTCAGTGCCACTGTCCTAACCTTCTCGGTCTCCGCGGCTGCACCACCCCGGTCACTGGTCAGCCGGGCTGTTTTCCCAGGTCCCACCACAGCCCTCTCGCCGCAGACGGTCTACCACCTGCCCCAGGTAAACGCTGCTTGTCACACAGCCAGTTCATTGAACAAATGAACAAACTGCCGATGCAGCGAGGGCTCTCGCTGTGCCCCGCGTCCCCCCGGAGTCTCCTTCTGGTGCTTTCTCCTGGCTAGTTACTCACCCCTTGCGCTCCAAATTGGCCAACAGCTCTGCCTGTCGCCCGACTGCCCCAGCGGCCCCTCATTCCCTCCTCTCCCACGGCCCTCCACGTCCAGTCACCCTGTCTTGTCCTTCTACTGTCACGGACAGCCACCCCCTGCCACTGCCTCGTTTCAAGCACCTGCTTACCATCCGTTCTCCTCACTGGAGGCAGAGCGATCTTTATAAAGCACGAATCTGACGTTGCGCCCCGCCCTCATCTAAAGCCACCTTCCCAGGTTCCAGTTGCTCCCAGCTGTGCTTCTCAATCACAGTTGCAGGTCAGAGCCAGCAGGGCCCTTAACGGAACGGTGCCCGGCCCAGCCGGTGGACAGGGCTCGGCACGGGGATCTTCGAAGCCATCCCAAGGCTTCTCAGCTGCTGGCCCAGACCACCGCCTTCCCGATGAACCTGGCTCCCTAGTGTGGCGCACAGATGGTCACCCTCACCTGGCCCGGCCTGGCCCTCGGCCTCATTACCCTACTGGCACTCTCCCAGAAAACTCCCTACCCCGGAGTCCCCAAATGTGCCACGTGCCCCCAGCCCTCTGGGCTTTGCGTTGCTGTGCCACGTCCCGAAATGCCCACCCCTTATTCTCCAGATTCAAGGGTCACGTGTGCAGGAAGCTTCCGCAGTCAGCGGGCGGTTGGGGGCGGCACAGGAGGCACCATCCCTTGCAGAACGGGGGGCTTCGAGCTGTGGACTGTCAAGGTTGTCTGCAGAAAGGGAAAGAACCCGGCTCTGTGCCCCAAGGGCTACGTCCCTCCGGGTGGAGAGTGAAAGACACAGGTGGCAGAATAGCCACAGGGGCCTTCGAGACACTGTCCTCTACTTTCTCATAATAGCCCTGGCCCCTTCCAGCTTTGGCCCACCCACTGCGAATTAAGTTTTGGACAAAACTATAATTCAAGCTACCATTTATGGATGGCTGGTCATAGCCGGACGCCCTGGGGGGTAAAACAGAATGATGATCCAGGACGGACCTGGGCTCTGCTGCTTACTGGCTGTGTGACTCTGAGTAGGCACTGACCACCCCCGGGCCTCAGTTTCCCTACACGTGAAAAGGGATACTGGCTGCCCAACAGAGCGTGGTGAGGACTGAACCCCACAGCACGCGCCGAGCTCTCGGCAAATGCCCGGTGCTGGTAAGGGCTCAACGGACGGCGCTGTGATCAGCTCTGCCCAGCAATACTGCGAACATGTGCAGGAAAAAGGTAGAAAAGCATAGCACGGATGAATCTGTCACCAAAAAACTTACTTCGATAACTGTTCCATCGGTAAAAACGGACAGAAGATGCGCATGATTTTCCTGAAATTGTTTCGACCGACGAGCCCTGTGTCTGCGAGGTCATAGGACTGGAGCATGTTATTGAAAGGAAGCAGGTTCCTAGCGATGGCGTCCTGGACAATCTCGTCCACCTAACAACGACAAGGACGACAACACTTTACCAAGCTGCCTGTTCGTGACCTGGGGTGGTAGCGCCCTGAGGCCACAGGGGAAAGGTTACTTACTGAATCCCAGGCCAGGAGCAGAGGCGCCTTGGCGTCCGTGCTGGAGGGCAGTCTTCCTACCTGCTTGGGAAAGAGAAAGGATGTAAGTGCAAATTACTCGTAAAGGCAGCAGGAGGTCTGGAGGCCAGAACTGGGACTGTCAGCTTTGCCCCTGATTAGCCAGTGCCTCGGAGGCCTGAGCAAGTGAGTTTGCCCCCTTATTCCCATCTGGAAATGGGGATAATAACATTGAACTTGCACTTATTAGAAAACAAAGTACAATAAACGTGAAAAAAATCCATCGCCTAGAAATTAAATAATGCAAAGTCAAAGAATAGTGGGGTGGCGTTTTTTGCCTATTGGAATGACAAAAATGAAAAAGGAAGCAAACTGCCAGTGTCGACAAGGAATGATGTTAGCTGACTGGGTAATCTACAGACTGGCGTGACGGCGGCCAGCTCTGGGGAACAGCTAGGAAACAGAGGCGGACCGAACACGCACTATTCACTGCATTCTCTTTTGTATCTTTCACGTTTTGTACTTGATACATATGTTCTTCTTTAAAACAATTAAAATAATTTTTAAAATACATAGATATTCTTTGACCCCAAAATTCAATTTCTAGAAGTTTACGCTAGAAATTATTATTTCATAAAAGCAGGTACCACAAGATTCGCTGTAGCAAAATTTATAAAAGGAAAAAAAAAACACCTAGATTAGAACATCAGGGAAGAGTTACTCTGTATCTTTTAAAATTATATAGCAGAACTTTTATTAGGTGTTAAAATATGTTAATAAATAACAATATAGACTAAAAAGGCATTAGCTTATACGATCTCATTTTGAAATAAAATAGATGATCTTATAGGAAAGCATGTATCCAACTCATCAAACTGTATGAAGTAAATACGTGGAGTTTTTTTGTATATTAATTATACCTCAATAAAGCTGCCAAAAAAAAAAGCATGTGTGTAGGTATAAGGTTTGGAAAACTACAACTATGTATGAGTGGGTATCAATTCCTCAATGTTAGGGTTAGTGATGGTTTTCATTTTCTTCTGTTTCCATATCTGTGTTTTCTCATTTTTCTAATTCATCCTTCTATGTCGATTGGTTCACTCGCCGAACCGTTTTGTGAGTGTGCCTGGCACTGGGCTCTCGCCTGAGGTGCAGAACGGGCAGTGAAAACAGAAAGGCCTGTCTTCACAGAGGCTTGACCACGTGACCGCGACGGGTGCGTGAAGTTGATGACTGCACGGCGGGCTTACTCAGAGGTGTCGGGGAGGGCCCCTGGGCAGGCACATGGTGCAGGGAGGCCTGGTGGGCCAGAGCGGCAGGAAGGAAATGCTGGCACCTGCCGCAGTGGAGGAGGGGGTCTGGGGAGCTGACAGGATCTGACCACGTCAAGCCAAGACCACCCCACTCGCCACGTGGAGGGAGAGCGGATGGCCTACATGCCTATATTCCTGGCTATGTGCGGGGCTGCTGTGGAGGTCAGACGTAATGACTCCCAAATGCAGACACAGGATCTGCCCCACAGCCGCGTTCAGGAAAAGTGTCATTATCCATTTCTGTGTGTGACGGGGCTCTGGGACTTTTGAATTAAAGTTCAAGCAGGACCAAGTGACGTGGGTTGAAGAAGTGGTTATCACCTTGCACAGGTGGGCACTCAAGAAATCATGACATGCAAATGAAAAGCTAATTTGTAGCTCTTAAAAGAAGCCTGAAACATTCCAACAAGACCCTGTTAGTGCCTGTTGCAAGCATCATCTGAAGCTAATCTGATTTCTTAAAAGTTAGTAAAATTTGTAAATGCTATAGCTGTTAAAGTTATGGAAACATTGCTAATAAGGTTAGGGAGGCGTTGCTAATAATTTTAAAAGGCTCTGGACTAACGGCGATTTTTCAATCCAAAACTCTTGATTTTTCAGTCCAAAGACACGACGAACACTAAAAGCAAGAGTTAGTCGCTACAGGCAATGAGCAGTTCCTTTTTGAAAAAGGTGAACGAACGTAAACATTCTCCAGATCCTGATGAGCGCCAGAGGGGTGACCGTCACAAACGCGCCTCTCTGAGACTAGCAGTAAGAGGAGAGCCACTGAAGTGCCTTGAAAAGAAGTTACGTCCTCACACCATCCAGGGATGGGTCCTCAGAACGTCAGACAGCAGCCTTCAACACGGTTCCGAAACTACGAGTTAAAATCAAGCACCTCCCAGCACATCACCCTTACTTAAAAAAGAAAATAAACTCAGCTGAAAAAAACGTGACGTCATTCATTCATTTAAACTGCGTTTTGCCAGCATCTCTTCTTTTACTAAGAATACTTCTCGGTTTCCTGCCATAAATAGAAATTCAAACATGAAGTTGTTATAAAACTTACTTTAGGGTTTTCCTCAAGCAGTTCAATAAACGTGCTGACATCGACCAACCCGGTGCACCCAGGGTCAAGGGCCTGCATTAGTTCTTTGAATTCTGAATCACTTATTTTTACAACCGTGCAATTTATAATATGTCGCAAGTCTTCCCTTGTTATCTGTCTCTTCGGTTCCTGAGCATGAGAGGGTATATAAGGGAATTTTTAAAAAAGAAAAAGGGAAGGAAAAAGCATTATATATATTTAGCATCATTGACTAAACAGTGAGCTTTGGCTAAATAGAATTACGATGGGAAAAAGAGAAGACCTCAATTGATAATCATTCTATATAATCGTTATCTTGACACATGTGCCAAAAGCGGTGGGGCTGGGAGGATGGGGGATCCTAGAACTTCGCAAGTGTAGTTCCTATAATGTCCTCTGTCAGGACTTGGGCAGGAGACAGCTCCAAGGGAGGAAAGAGGCTGATTTTTCCAATAGAGGCCAACCCCCTTCTCCGGGATAGGCTACAAGCTGGCTGCCACGGATGGCTCGAATAATACCCCTGCCCCAGTCCCACCTGAGGGCTACGTGGCTCAGGCACATGGGACACAAAACTTCCCGGCAATTCAATTACCACTTGCCAATTTACTAAGGATATTAATTATGCTCGTTTTCACTACCACCAATTTCATCAATTACATAAATGGACAATTACTTAGCAAGAAAAGTTTCAGCCATGGCGCATAAAGAAAACATATTATGGGCAAGATACTGAGAGGCAAACTCCTTCCCCAAGAATAAAAAATTACCAATAAGTAAATTAAATATCAAAATTGAGAGATACTGTTTACTAGAAAAACAGAAAAAAAAAAAAATTAAAAAGGAGCTCCACCTCAGAGAGAGGTATTGTGACAAGCGGTTTATGAAGCGAGAAAAGCAGTGTACGAATGTCAACTATTACTTTGGGGTCCAAAATCTGAAAAGGATGTAGGGTTCTCTGGTGGCAAGCGATAGTCATTCATGCTTACTTTGGGTTAGGGAGGGGCAATTTTTCAGTGTCTAAATAGAAATTGCTGATGACTAATTCTTTTGATTTTTTTCAACAGATTTATAGCATTGTGAAGCCATCACAGCCACCTAGTTCCGGAACATGGTCATCACCCCCAGGGAGACCTCAAGCCCATTCATTCACAGTCGCTCACATGTCCATCCCCGGCCTAAGGCAGCTCATCTGTTTTCTGTCTCTCTAGATCTGCTTCTCTCTGGGTATTTCACAGAAGCAGAATCACATCAGATATATATGCATCGGTACGTATCTCGCATCCGGCTTCTATCACTTAGCATAACGCTTCTGAAGTTCATCCGCGACGTATCACAGATCGGTATTCTGTTCATTTTTACGTCTGTTGTGATTCCATTATGCGAATATGCCACTCTTTATCATATCACAGCTGATGGACATTTAGATTCGTTCCGATTTGGAAATTGATTATTGCTGTTGCTATGGACATTTGCACACAAGTCTTTGTGTGGACGTGTTTTCATTTCTCTTGGGGAGATACCTAGGAGTGAATCGCTAGGTGAATCTCTGTTTAAGTCTTAAAGAAACTGGCACGTCGTTTTCCGCAGTGGCTGCGCCACGTGACGTGTCCACCGGCACCGGGAGAGAGTTTCATCACATCCTCATCAGCACTTACTATCGTCCAAGTGGGTTGACTACGGCCATGTATAATCAAGTGTGAAGTGGCATCTCATTGTGGTTTTGATCTGCATTTCTCTAATGTCTAAAGATTTTGAGCATCTTTTCACGTGCTCAATGGCCATTCACGTACCTTCTTCGGTGAATCGCCTATTAAAATCTTTTGCCCATTTTCAGGTTGTCTTCTCATGGGGTTCCAGGAGTTCTTATATACTCTACATACAGACCTATAATTTACATACGTCGTCTCCTAGTCGGTGGCCTGTCTTTTCACTTTCTTAGTGGTATCTTCTGAAGCACAAAAGTTTCTAACTTGGTAAGTCCAATTTATTGATTTTTTTGTCTTTTATAGATCATGCCTTTAATGTCACATCTAAGAAATATTTGCCTAATACAAGGTGACAAAGATTCACGCATATGTCTTCTAAGAATAGTTTCAGCTCTTATGCTCAGGTCTAGGATGTATTTTTAGTTAATTTTTGTGCGTGGTGCAAGGTCGTTCATCTTTTTGAGTATGGATATCTAATTGTCTCAGTGCCATTTGTTGAAAAGCTGATCCTTTCCCCCACCAATTTTGTCAGAAACGAGTTGACCGTGGTATAAGGGTTTATTTCTGTACTCTCGGTTCCGTTCCACTGATTAATGTGTTTATCTTAATGCCAGTGCCACGCCACCTTTATTACTAAAGATTCATAATCTGAAAGCTAAGTTCTGTACCTTCATTACTCTTTTCCAACACTGTTTAGGTTATTCTGGGACCTTTGCATTTCCACATGAATATTAAGATTCATTTTTCAATTTCTACCAAAAAAGCCAGCTGGGATACAGAAGCGAGCCGCACCTGATTTAAGTGTAAGTGACGGGGTCACCGGGTCCACTCAGAGAGATGGCGGCAGCGTGTGGAGGCGGCACGTGCAGTTGCTGGGGAGGGGGCACTTGGAGCGGATTCGAACAGCCTTCCACAGTGTCGTGTCCCTCTTAGAGCAGGTGAGGGACCCGTTTCCCATAGCTGTCCGTCCTCCGCAGCCAGGCAAGAGGCGCTCCCTGCCGCTCCCGGTCTCTCTCTCTGCTGTCCTCACCCTTCCAGGTCCCAGAAGACGGCCAAGGCCAAGGCAAAGGGCGGCAGCCGGTCCCACTGGGAATCCATGCAGCCCGCACCCCTCTGCCACCCGGTGGCCGCTGCTGTTCTGTGACACTCCCTAGTGTAAGCTCATCGTCAGCTGGAACTTGGCATTATTCATCCCCGTGGTCAGCCTGCGTGCCCCAGGCGGGCCCCGCAGGAGGCAGGCACACAGTCCCTCAGCTACCCCACGCCCTCGACACCTCTGGTTGAATCAGCATTTTGGTCACCATTAAACCATCTAATATTTAGAGTGGTTCGTGTCATCACAGTCCTCCGTTAACAGAGAGGGAGAGTTCACGACTTTTAATTAAATTAGTTCTTCGATGTATTAATAGGCGCTGACGTGGGTAAACACCCGGAGCCTTCATCTATCATGAAGAGGCAGCCCAGGAGGCATACGCGCGGGCAGCCGGTTTGAATCCTGGCTCCACCGCCCACCAGCTGAGGGTTAAGCTGGTTACCTAACCCCCACGCTCCCTCTCCTCAGCACGTGGAGTTGAAACGAGAGGATCAAACGAAGTCAGTGAGAGCGTCCACCTCACAGAGGTGTCGAGAGGCCGCCGTGACTGAAAACAGGTAAACCACTTATGATAGTGCCTGGCACCTAGTCAGAGCTCAGTCCTGCTGTTCACGCAGAGAGGCCTTAAGATTGATTACAGTGGTGTATGCTGGCGAACGTATCTCCCTGGGGAAAACAGAACCCCGAACCTCTGAATCAGGCTATGCTCAGAAACCCCAAGCAATGGCACTGTAGAGTGACAGGCGGGAAGCAGGTCTCCAGCACAGAGAGCCAACGCCAAGCCCCCAGTCCACTGCAGGCTCTGGGCTCCTCCTGGCACCGCCCTCTAGAGGGCAGGCTTTGTGGCAGGCTTTGTGGCAGGCTTTGTGGCAGGCTTTGTTAGACCCACGCTGAGGCCCAAGAACTTCTTTCATAAAAGGACATATCTGAGTCTGAGGGAAAATAATTCACTGTAATACTGGTTATTTATTAGAGATTCAGTTATCGAATGTGCTTAATAAATAACAAACCTGGGAAATGTCACTAGGTATCAAAAATATCTAAATGTTGCTTTCCTAAAATAAGCATTAAAGTGGGACAGAAGCCAAGCTTTGAAAGCAAGTTGCAAATTCGTGAGTTAGCCTCACTCGGCGGAACCATCAAACAATTCCAGGCTATTCTGGAATTGAGAAAATGTCCCCGTTATGGGCTACGAGTTGGTCGTGACCCATAAACTCCAGGTTGAAGGCGGCGGCGGGGCGTGGCCGACAGGGCTGGATTACTCATTAATTACAGTTAATAAGGACGAGTTGCTCCATTCTTAACAACCTTGCCACGCCTTGATCTCAGCCCCAGGCACGTAACTTACAGTATTGGAATGAGTTTTATGTCATCTCTCCTGCCAACGAGACCCAACTCTTGCAGTCAGAATAATTCCTAGTGTGTAATAGGACCTCAAAAAAAATGTGTGTTGGATGGATGAATGAATGAGCACATGGTTTTACTGGTCTCGTCCTGAGCATGCTAGCACTCTTAGAAACAGGAGTTTTCCACCAGAAAACCTTACGGCGTTAAGCGTCAGCAGCGCGTTCCTCAGCGATGCGTGATTGTCATGTCTAAATAACTTTGCGACAATATTTTCCTTGCGAGATTGATTTCGAGAGTTGGCACTACAAAGAGATTAACAGAAAAACAGAAATAAGATTATGTTCTTGAACTTTGTTCTTTCTTAATGCCAAAAAAAAAAATCGCCCTCCCAACGAGTATAATAACGTCTTCTTTGTGGATGGCTCTTTTTCCTGAAAGCGTAAGGGTGTGTGCGAGCCCATCCGTCCCCGGGTCAGTGGGACAGCTAACCAGGGAGATGGCATGCACGCAGGCGTCAGTCAGCTCTGCTGGGCCAGCTCTCTCCTCTTCCCAAGCCATCTTGCCGGCCTGTGCCTTGGTCTCAGAAAAGACTGAGAAAGACACCGCGGTCAGTGCTGAGATGGTCGCCATCGGCCTGCGGGCACGGCACACCGCAGCGGACTCATCCCTACCTTATAGTTTCAGGCAATTCTGAACAAGAAAAATATATGGAAAATAACATAAAACTGCAAATCGCTCTGGGAAAGTTTATAATTATTCGATGCAGACTAATTTGTCATTCGTAAATAAAGAATTCGGGTATTTACTATGATTCCTGTGACTGAAGTCTGGTTCTTTCTTACGTACCTATTTTTTTTGGTCAGGGGAATTGTACGGTTAACTTCCAACCGCTTAGGCTCGTACAGCAATTTTAGAAACTGCTTCCAATTGACTTTCCTGGTGGTCTTCAGTCCAAATCTGGATTTAAAAAATATATATTATTTTAAACATAATTTCTTTAACGTTGCCTGGATGACATGCTCAATACTGAATTGACAACGGCGGCGATGAATTTACGTAGTTTCAAAGGTAAGGTTAACAAAATCACTTAGTAAAATGGTACCACAAACGGATTTTTGAAAAGCGAGGAAAACACAGACTGATTATACATCTCCACGTCTCTATCTTCCGTTATTAGGAGCCTACACGGAAGGCAGGGACAAAGGGATTTGATTAAAGTTCTCATGTCCATGAAATAAGTCTTTCAAATTCATTACAGGGTAGGCAGAATAAAAGCCCTCGGGGTGTCCACATCCTAATCCTTGGGACCCGTGACTATGGGACCTCATGTGGCAAAAAGGACTTTGCAGAAGTGACGAAGGGTGTGGACCCTGAGACGGGAGAGCCGCCTGGGTTGTCCAGGTGGGCCCAAACTAATCACAGAAATTCTTAAAATAGGACAATTTATCCAGCTGCCGCCAGTGAAAGACGAGCTAACAGGAGAAGAGCCAAAGCATGGGACACTGGCCGCCTTGAAAGTGTAGGAAGGGGCCACGAGCCAGTGCGGGCAGAAACACGGGCCGCCTCTGGGAGCTGGAAAAGGCAAGAAATGGCTTCTCCTCCGGAGCCGCTGGAAGGAACGCGGCCCTGGTGACCCCTTGGTTTTGGTCCGGTGAGACCCGTGCTGGGCTTGTAACCTACAGAACTTGAGGAGGATGCGTTCGTGTCATTTTAAGCCACGAGGCTTGTGGTAGTCGTCATGACAGCAATCGAAAAATAGTGCAGATTGAAAATCTTAGCAAGAATAAGTAATTGGAAAATTGTTCACAAAGCAATTGCCAAAGTTAATTCTGTCCCGTGACTCAGGGCCCAATAACTTCGGAATTACAAGATGCCAGTGGAGCAACCTGGTGTGAGCATCGGCTGGGATTCTGGGGGACCGAGGTGCAATTCTGTGCTCCTTCACGCCTTACCCACGTGACCTCAGACGAATGGCTTACTATTCTGATTCTGTTTTCTCATCCGTAAAATGGGAGTAACGAGATCTACTGGGAGGGTTGCTATAAGGATTAGAGCTAATAGACTTTTATAAAAAGAAAAGAAAAGAAAAGAAAAACAAAACCCAAAAGACCATTCTGCAGTACCAGTCACCAGCAAGTGCTGAATCACATCCCCTTCCCTGCTGTCCTACGTTCCTTGCACTGAGCATCGTCCCTGCTTCCATAATAGGGCCGCGAAAGGAGTTTGGGCTGAAATCCTTAAACAACAGATACGAGAGGCCAAAGTGGCCACGAGACAAACTGCCCTGTTTTGATTGTTAAAAACTAGTGGTTAAGGGAGAACTGGTTTCGTGTGGTTCAGATGCGGGCCATGTGAGAGAGAGCAAGCGTGCGTGTGCACACTCACAAACACACGGGGTCATCTCAGTGTCTGGCCAATGAGGAATGAACGGACCTTAACAGAGAAGGTTTTCCTTCTCTAGTCCCGGATTCCCAGGAGCTGAGGAAAGAACAAGCGGTCAGCTGACACGGAGATGCATTTGCCCGCAAGCAGGAACAGTGGACGTGTAGTGTGAATGTGGAACCCAAACACCCCGCCTCAGACACCGGGTAGGCCCAGAGATGCTGTTTCCAGCTCACGGCAGCGCCAGACAAATAAGAATTTTCACGACCTCCTTTCTTTCCTCCCTCCGTGACTCCAATTCCTAGAGGAGTCTGAAACTGAGTTCGCGAAATGCAAAGGGGAAGCAAATTGCAAAGTGGTGAGAGGAAGAAGCAGCCATCTGTGCCCCCTTTATTCTTGCCTGCAACAGGTTCCAACCTGGGTGACGGAACACGAGCCACATGTAAGTCAGTCCACTGTCTTTGACTACTCGGTGAGACTGGCCATTGCCATTACTAATCCAAGACAAACCAGAAAAATTAAGATCTGCTCATGTTTTTATCCAGGGGCAAAAGAACTAATCCAGCTGAGCAATTTTAAGGGACTATGGGAATCGAAGTTAAGTTTCTTTAAGATTGCGGCCCACAAGCCTCAGCAGCCTAACTTAGGTAACGCACGCGCCCGCCCGTCCAGCTACCCACCCACTCACACCTCTATATAGGGTGCCAAGCTATCGTCTTCTTTCACCTGAATTACTGTGCTCACCTCCTCAGTGGTCTCCTTGTACTTACTCTCGCTGTCCTCCAATGTGTTTTCAAACTTTAACCAGCCTGCTCTTTTTGAAATGCAAATGTGATCAGATTACTCTCTCGCTTAAAATCTGTCTTTGACTCCCCACGGCTCTTAGGATAAAAACCGACCGAAACCGGTCTGCAACTCACAGCCAGCGCAGCCTGGCTCCACTCGCATCTCTGGCCTCATCCTGCATCACGCTGCCGCTTGCTCTCTGAGCTCCGGTCACACTGGTCCCTCCGTTCTTTGAAAGGAGAAGGCTCTTTCTTGTTCTAGCTCCTTTACACTACTGCTTCCTTCGCCAGCTGCCACAGTCCCCGCCATTACCTACTTCCCAGACTTTACGTAGCTAATTCTACTCCTCTTTCGGGTCTCAATTTAATCACGACTTTCTCAAGGAACCCTTCCCTGACTTCCATAGCCAGGGCCATTTGTCCTATTAGCCTGGCTCATAGCCCTATGTCTCATTCCCTTATACCATTTATCACTAAGTATTAATATTATTAGCAGTTAACAGTTGTATAGCACTTTGATTATAACTATGATTACAGCAGCTAATGCTTGATAGATGATAATTACTTCTACTTCCGCTGTTAGCACCATGTACGTGGTCGAGAGAGATTGATTGGTTAATTGATTTTGTTAGGCATACAAGGCAACATCTAATAAATAGATTGTGGCAGTGGTTTGATGCAGTTATTCACGTACAAAACCAATTTTCATCTTTCATACTCTGTCATTCTTCCCCAAACTTTGCCTACAATTTTGACACAATTTATTAATGCTATATATTTTACCTTAAATTTCAGTTAGAAATTAATTTTCTACAATGGAAACACTGTGACTACTATTAAAAACAGAATCAGCTTCGATATATTATGTTTAGGAAATTGCCTTGCTCTTTGGACAAAATATCAAACTAGATCTTCGCTCCATACCATATGTAAAATAAATTCCAAATAGATTAAAAAGTTAAATGTGAAAACTAGAACCATTAGAAAAATAGAAGAAAATCTAGGTAAATACTCATATGATATCTGAATAATAGATTTTTAAGCAAGATTTAAGAGAAGCAATTACAAACTTATCTGTTTACATTAAAATACAAGATTTCTGTATACCAGAAATATTAAAACAAAGTTACAAAGTTGTCTATCATATATACTCATGATAAATCGTTAATATTCTTAAAACACAAAATGTTTATACAATTAAATATGAAACTACTGACACCTGACTTCTGCTTCCATTAATGTTGCAGTGGGACCCTACTGGGCCGACCCTCCTGCAGATGATCCCAGAAAACTCTGGGTGCAAGACCCGAAAGCATTACGGAGCAAGCCGGGGCGGATACAGGCTGTGGGGAGTCCGGGCTGAGAGAAGCGGCGCTGACAGGTGTCCCTCGACGCCGCCGGCCTGGGGCACGGCAGCGGGAAGGGTGGCAAAGGCACCAGTTCCAAAAAAGGAGCCTTCACGGCCTGGGCAACTAGAAGGTCAAACCCAGATAAACCATGACCCCTGGTTTGAAGGAGGAAATCCTAGACGAGAAAGAGCCAGACAGAGATCCCCAAATTCTGTCCCACTGCATTCCCGAATCTTACAGGACCAGAACCTACCCACGATAGCTTAACTAAACACAAAAGATCTGAACTCAGACAGAGCTGCCACGTAAGAAACAGGGTATGCAGTTTGAGTCCAACCAAGGTAACTGTCTACTAAAGCAAAAGAAACAACATTTATCGAAAAAAAGAATTTAGAATCTCCACAAGTTAACACTCAAAATGTCAAGGACAGAATCTAAAATTATAGGACATATGTAAAACCAGGAAAATGGAACCATCCAATACGAAGAACACAGAATATACATATATTTACAAAATGAATAGAGCTTCAAAGACATAATACCGGGCAGTCTGACATACATGTAATTGAAGTCACAGAAGTAGAGGAAAAAATGGGGCAGAAAAAAAAAATAGTTGTAGAAGTAAAGGCCAAAATTTCTCCAAATTAATTAAATATATACATTTATAGATTTAAAATGCTGAACAAACAGCAAGCGGGACATGCACGAGAAAGGCCACGGCAACGCACGTCGCAGTTACAGAGCTGCAAGTCAGAGTCAAAGGGTCCGTCTTGAACGCGACAAGAAGAAAAGTACATTCCATACAGGAGGACGACAATTTAACCGGTGACTTCGCCTCCAGAGCGAGGGGTCCCGAAGGAGTGGGACGACGTAATGAAACGCTGCAAGCAAGAGCAAAGTGACCCAAGAAGTTTTATCTAAGAAAATATCATTCAAAAACGAAGGAGAAATAAAGACCTTTCTCAATTAAAGAAAACTAAAGGGATCCGTCTTTAGCACAGCTACACCTCAGCGAAGAAAGGTCTTCAGGTGAAGGGAAAGGAGAGTAGATAGAGACCTCGGCTCCTCAGAAAAGAATGGAGAGAGTATCAAAAATGGTAAGTATCTGAAAAACACAAAAGGCTATTTTTTTTGCTTTTTTTCTCAGCATCTTTATAGATTACTTAAAGTAAAAATACCATTGTCATGTGGAGTTTATAACATAGGTAGATGCAATGCTGCCTTATAAAGGGCATGGGGGACGGGATAAAGACCTATATGCTTACATAGGTTCTACGTTTTATGTGAAGCAGGACAGTGTTAACTGTATGCAGACTGGGAACGGTTAAGGATATATATAAAATAATCCCCAGAACCACCATTAAAGATTTAGCAAAGAAGTATAGCTAAAAAGACTATAAGAAAGTTAAAGTGGAATTCTAAAAGAATATTCGAAGAATCTAAAAAGACGGCTGGAGAAAACAAAGAAACAAAGGGAAACCACACACAGGAAAAATGGGAGACCCAAACCCCAAAATATCTCTAATTACTTTAAATATTAATGGACTAAAGCACTTCGATTAAAAGGTAGAGATTAGCAGAACGGGTTTTTTTAAAAGCAGGATCTAAATTTGTGCCGTCATAAAAAAGATATTTAATTTAAAGACACAGATAGGTTGAAAGTAAAAGGCCATAGGATCAAGGCCAACATCAGCAGTGACAAATCATATTGAGCTAACTGTGCAGCTACAGTGATCGAGACAGTGTGGTATTGATCTCGGAACAGACCTATAGCTTAGTGGAAGAGACTACAATCTAGGGATAAATACGCTCACACTTATGGTCAATTGATTTTTGACAATGATGCAAATTAAGTCATTGAGGAAATGACAACATTTTCAACAAATGGTGCTGGGACGACTGGACATCTCTACAGAAACAGCATGAACCTTGACCCTTACCTCACACCACACACAAAAATTAACTAGAAATGGACCTAAATGTAAGAGCTAAACTTATTAAACTGCTAGAAGAAAATATAGGATAAAATTCTTATGATACTGGGTTAAGCGAAGGTTTCTGTAAATGTAGCACCCCCCAAAAATCACCTATAACATTTTTTAAATGAATAAAATGGACTTTATCAAAATAAAAAACTTTTGTACTTTGAAAGACACACTTAAAAAATGAAAAAAATCACACAATGCAACATATATATGCCTTACTGCTGAATTGTACACCTGAAACTTACTGGATTTCCTTAACTAATGTCACCATAATAAAAGTAAATTTAAAAAACATAAAAATGAGAAAAAAAAAAAACACAAGCCACACAGAGAGAAAATATCTGAAAAATACTTATCTGACAAAGAGCTCATATCCAATATATATATAAAGAACTCTTACAAAGCAAAAATAGGAAAACAAACAATCTCATAAAAAAACAAATAAAAGATTTATGCAGATACTTAACAAAAGAAGATATACTGAGAGCCAATAATCATATGAAAAGAGCCTCAATGTGATTAATCACCAGGAAAACGCAAATTAAAAGCAGAGTGAGATACCTGTAGGTACCAGAGACCTTCTAAGATTAGGAAGCCTGGCAATGCTGCTGAGGATGTGGAGCACCTGGGATTCCTACATGCTGCTGGCCGATTATTAAAGGTGCAGCCACTTCAGAGGGCAGTTTGACAGTCTTATAAATTTAACCAGACGCCTATCATATGATCCAGCAATGTTACTGCTAGGTATTTACCCAAAGAAATGAAAACGTTTGTCCACTCAAAGATTTGTACGTCGGTGTTCACAAAAGTATCTTCCCTAACAACCCCAGACTGAAAACAACTCAAATGTCTACGAAATTGTGGCATGCTGATACTACACCATACTACTCGGCCATCGCAATAAATGGGATGTGGAGATGTGCAAGACAGGATGGCTCTTAAAATCAGGGTAACTGAAAATCATCGGATGCAAAAGACTACACACTGTGCGATTCCATCTACGAGAACTCCTGGACAAGGCAAAACTAAATGACAGCGACAGAGAGCAACAGTGGCTGGGACGAGGGTCCGGGGAGGGAGGCATTGGTTATGAAGGGCGAGAGTAACATTTTAGGGTCACAGAAGTGTTCTATACACCAACTACGGTAGTGGGTGCGTAAATACACACAACTGCAAAATCTCATTAAACTACAGGCTTAAGAATTTTACTTTGTGGAACTTACACTGGGGTAAAATTTTTTTAAAATATAGAAAATGGTCAAAGGACCTGAATAAAAAATTGTTCGTGGAGGAAGTACATATAATTTTGAACAAGACAACTGTGCACCCTCAATAGCACTCCAGGACATGCAAATCACAGTGACAAACTATGCTTTCGCTGATTGAATTAGCAAGAATTTAAAATGGTGATGTTAAGTGCTGGTAGAAGAACTCTCATGAACTCCCTTTTAGGAGTAAATTAGCGCCCTTCTGGAGGACATTTATGCATTATGTAATGCAAACCTCAGAAGTGTTCAAACCCTTTGACTTAAGGGTTGACAAAACATTATGCGACCATTAAAAATTAATTTCAAGGGGTTTTTAACATAAAAAATACTCTTGATATCATCTTCAGTGAGAAAAACAAGACATAATTTATGCCTTACCTGGTCTCAAGTATGTTAAGTATGTATAGAGTATGCGTACACACACATACAAAGAAAATCTGGAAGGAACTTTACCAAAATATTAAGAACGGCTGTCTCTGGCTATCACAATTTTGGAGTAACAATTTTTTTCCTCATGGTTTCCCCTATATTCCAGTTTGAGCCTGTATGGCTTTTACAACCAACAGGAATAAACACATGGATATAAATAATTTTCATAAAATCAGCACAAACTTTGCTAGAAATCACATGAGTAACCATTATCCAAAGTCATAAAGGCATAGCTGATTTTTTAACTATTAAAAATGCCCTAGTGACACCTGATATTGTCTCTCTGGGTTCTGATGCTGGGGGCCCAACGTCATTTCTGATCCATTCCCTCCCAACCACGAATCCAGGTGGAGACTTTAGCGGCATGTGACTCCACCCATGGGGAAGGACTTTGTCACACTGTTCCAAAAGTGTCAAATCCATCCAACAAATGGGCGCTGTCAGAGGAGGCAGCCAAGAGAAACAGGGGCCGAGAGAGAGATGAACCATGTGAGCCACAGGGACCAACAAGGCTCGGCCAGGGGGAGCGGCGTCTGAGCTGGAGGTGGGCGGAGCCGCAACGGGGTGGATGGCGAGGAAAGGAGGCGAGAGGAAGGTGTGACGCGGGGGAGAAATGAACGCCCTCATCGGTCCACTCTTCCTTCTCTCTCTGATCCTAAATGCTAATATCCCCCATCTCGCTTCTCTCCCCTACCCATGTGCGCTCTGCTGGCAGCCCCCTCCGTGCTGCGGGCCTGAGGAACCATCCCCATTGAGCTGCACGCTGCCTGTGACCCATATTTCCATTTCTAGCCTGGACTCCTCTTCTGAGCTTCCAACAGCCTACTCTGACATCAATACTCCAATTCCTAACAGGCATCTCGAACTTAACGCATCCGGGATTAAACCCTTGATTTCTGTCCTCTAATCCAAGAATCCCCAACCCCTAGGCCGTGGACAGGTACTGGTTTGTGGCCTGTTAGGAACCGGGCCGCATAGCAGGAGGTGAGCGGTGGGCAAGCGAGCGAAGCTCCATCTGAATTCGCAGCCGCTCCCCAGCACCAGCATCACCGCGTCAGCTCCGCCTCAGATCGTCAGGCTTTAGGGTCTCATAGAAGCACCGGGCCCTGGTGCCAGAAAGGTTGGGGACCACTGGTGATATCAGTTCTCCTCCTCAGCCCCCATCTACAAATATACAAGTTTCCTTGAGGGCCTTTACCTGGTTCGGTTGGCCTGGAGTGGTCTTCCTCTCACGCCGAGCACGTGATGGGTGCTCTAGGTCTGCCTGACACAGCAGCCTGGGAAGGTGCTGGCCTGACCCAAGTACATAGTGTAGGGGCTCAGGAAGTTTTGCGCAGGTAAAAAAGGGAAAAAGAACCTGGGGCCTCTTAAGCCTCCGTCAGCGCTCCGCTGCCCACATCCGAGCTGGGCTCGCTTCCCGGACGAGTGACCCCAGCCCACCTCCCTCCTCGCCAGCCAGAAGTGCTCACTCTCTCCTCTGCTCCCACAACCATTTGTCCGTCTCACCAGCTTGCCATGGTGTGGGCGGAATGGAGGCTGGTGGAGGCGACAGATGTAGCCCAAGCGGGCTTCGCAGTGGGCCGAGTGGGATTACCACCTCCTCCTGCAGCGGACTTCTCCAAGCTCAAAGTATATAATCTTAGTTATGCAGAACCCTCGCGTTGGCTCTCTGACCCACGGAACAAGGCCCTGATGGCAGGAAGGGCCAAGCAGAAGACCCAACCCTTCACAAAGGGGTAAACAAAAAGTCACAACCACTTCCCCGGGGTGAACGCAGAGACTGGTGCCATCGCCAAAGAACGAAAAGATGAGGGGACAGGAAAGGGGTTGACTTGACCGCATTCCCATTTAAATCGCCTGTCTGCCAGTGCAAAAGCTGCTGGGGTATTTCAAAATGATCGTGGATGCCAATCACACATGCAGATCGACACAGCCCCTGGCGGGGGTCTGCAGCTATAGACAGAACAAAGGCTACATTTCCAATCCTATCAGCGAAGTTTCCCTTTATGTGGCAGGGAGGTCAGCGCGCCCTCATCTCCCGGCTACGCCAACTCACCTGCTTCCTCCACAGTGAAATATGCAGGAGCTCTGACCACGCCTTTCCCGGAGGGTCCTGCAGGTATCTATACAGCAGCTGTGCCTTGTCCCGGCGGGCGTCACCCACCGCACTGGCCCCTTGCACTGACATATTAACGGAACCCAGTAAGAACGAAGAACCGAGTAACCCAGAGGCCTCAGGAAGACCTGTGTTTCAGAGGCGAGGAGATCAACCCCATGGAAGTTTAGGGTGCTGCCTTCTTGCTAAGGTTTCCAGGGACGTAGAGGTCTGAGGCACGTGGGAATAGTCCCTCCAAAGTGAAAGACAAGCTGTTACGCCTGTGCCACCCGCCACAAAGAAAGACACACATACTTGAAGGCTGGCTCTGGATTCTGGAACCAATTTTGTTCTGCTGTTCTGATCCAGTTTTGGATAACCCATAGGTTTACAGTTTTGAGTGGGGGATAGAGCAAGAAAAGCAGTTGCAGGAGGCCCAGGCTACAGTGCGAGCTGTCTCACCACAGAAAATCGGCATAGGGTATTTACAACCCACATCAGTGCCCACGGCAGGCGTCCACGGCGGATGCGCGGGAGGAAGGCCGACCCGTTCCTGAGCATGTGTCAGCCACGTTCCCCAGGCATGGCTGCTGCTTGTTCACGGGCTTCCGTACCCGTGGTCACAGAGGCAGGCCCGAAGGCTGGGCATTGGTTTGAAAACATGGATTTCTCGTCACTAAAACTGAGCTGGAAGTATCCAGCCTGCCAGCAGCAGAGGCCAATGCTGAGTCCTCACGTGGCCCCTTCTCCAGGTGGGCTTCCCAATCACCTGGTAAAGATCACACTAGACGCCTTTCATCATGGAGGGGGCAGTGACAGTCCAGATATCAATTTGATTTCTCTGCCTGAAATGCTTCTGTCATTACCAACAGTTGTGGACCTCCAGGATGCTTTATCTGTCACCATGATGTCCTGATGAGCACAGCATTTAACCAAGGGACTCATTTGATCTTGGTGAAGGTGTAGCAATGGCCTCAGATCCACGGAATTCACTTGTCTTACCACATACCCCATCACCAGAGCCGACTTGAGAGAATGGCTGGGTGCCTTGCCGGTGACTCAACTATAGAGGCAGCTGACAGAAAACGTCCCGTGGGGTTAGGGTGCCATTCCCCAGGATGCGTTCGAAGCCTTCAGCCAGGTGCGGTAGCCGATCAAGAGATGACCACAGAGAGCCGAGATCACGTGAAAGTGAAGGCCGGGTGCCCCACCCGGCGAGCAATGCTTCCCAGCGAAGACGCTGGCTGAGACAGTAAGGGGGACACGGAATGGATGTTGGAAGAAGGATGCTGTAATTATCAGCTCAGGTCATGTGACCAGTTACAATAATGCGAACGTCAGCAGCCCTTCTGTCCGCTGTTTGTCTTTCTGTTCCCTTCACTGCCTTACATGACAGGCACTGACGTAGCTAGCGTTTTAGGTTTCAGGTGGGAGGCAGGGCTTTGAGCAGCTCCTGTTGGGGGGATACAAGGCTTCCACCCCTGCAGAGGAGAAGGGCCTTCCGTCCTCCAAGGCTGCTGAGATCCAAAATGATAGACTGCACCCAGGAGTCTTCGTTTGCCCACCCAGATCCATCCTTCGCCTTTGTCTACTCTGCATGGCGCCCTGGTGGGTGGCTTCAACTGACCCCTTGCACCCCTGGCTTTCAGCTGGGTTGGCCAGTGGGAGGCGCCAGCGGGAGGCTGGAAGGGGCGAGGGGTGAGGAGGTGGGCCAGCTATTCCCCGGCTCCCTCCCGCTGGGCTGCTGTGTGCCCACGGCCTCACTATCTGCTCTCAGGAGACCTTCTCCTTCGGCTGTGGTGCTTGTTCAGAAACTGCTCCTTATCCACCCCCTCAGGCCTAGGAGAGATAATGGCTCCCCCATCTACTGACTGCGCTTAATCCTGCCCTCACTTCAATAAACTCGCGTGCCCTCTGCTTGCTGCCTGGACCCTGGCCAACGTGAGTCCAGATTAAGAAGGTGACAGGCGGAGACAGAACAGCTCCCTCGGCGCACAGCCTCCCTCGCGTGCCCCTCTGAGGCCCGTCCTCCTACCCCCAGTCCTGGCCATTTCTGAGCTCCCCGCCATTGCCATTGTTTCGCCATTTCCAGAATGGCAAAGAAAAGGAAGAGATCTTAGACACGTGGTTAAACAGGTCTGGGCGATAATCGAAAATACATCCCAGGGTAGTGCCATTTCACCACATGGAATTTGAGCGAGATGGCTTGTGTTTTCTGTTCGTGTAGCTTCTGCCAGGCCGCTCATGCTTCCAGCACGGACGGGAAGATCCTCAGCAGGAGGTGTTCCAGGGTGAAGTCCTGCTCGCGTGATGAAGCACAGTCTGGTGAGCATGCAAGTCACAGCACGTCGAGACAGTGTTTATTCCATCCTCTTGACTCCTCTTGAAACCTCATTCTTCATATTTAAACACTGGTGTTATTTTTAACAGATCTCTTTTGTGTAAAAGACTAGACGACACTGAACATCACAGCATGTTAGTAATAAAGGTCAGGTTAGCTGTTCAGTGAACGTCTGTGATTACATTAAAATATACGTATATGGGAAATAGCTTTTAAAGTCTCAAAAATATTATTTGGATCGAGATTTTACGCCTCACTACCAAGCTGTTCGTGTTTTTAACTTAGGCCCTAGCTCTTGTGCATTTAAAACACTAACACAAAGACACCTGTTTTTTTCTTTACTATCCATTCTTAAATTTAATAGTAAGAATAATTTCTAAATGCATCTTGTTTGGTAGGCATGAGAGTTTAAATTCTATTTTACTTCCTTCTTTATTCTTTCGTGTATTTTTTTCCTTTAAGAAAGCATGTGTTTTTAACTTTATTTCTTAAATTAAAATGTGGCGGAATGGAGTTTTTCTTGTGCTGTACAGTTTTGCGTGCCTCGTTTTACTGTGCTTCACAGACGCTACATTTTTACAGATCGGAAGCGAAATGATTCCGACTCACTTTATCGTGATGCTCGCTTTACTGTCGGGAACCAAACCCGCGGCGTCTGCAAGGCTGCCGGCATGGACCCGCGAAAATCACCACGCCCGGGGCACAGAAGAGCCCTGCCACCCCACACGTGTCCCGTGTGCCCCCTGGATTCGTGCCCCCCCCACCCCCAGCGCTGGTCCTGGACACCACTGATCTCGCCTCCATTCCTGCTGTTTTGCCTTCTCCAGAAGGTCATGTACACAGGACCCTCAGCAGCAACCTCCGAGATGGGTTGCCTTCGAGATTCACCGGTGCTGGGTGTGTCGGTGGTTCGCTCCCTTTTATTACTGAGAAATGCTCCATCGTCCGGGTGTGCCGGTTCGTTCACGCGATCGCACCTGAAGCGCACGGCGTCGGCTCCAGCCCGGGCGATTATGAATGGAGCTGCTACACACGTTCGTGTACAGGTTATTTAGTGGACGCTTACATCATTTTTCAGATACAAAAGTCATACAGAATTTGTCAGTATAATCAGGAACTCATTCTGGTAAGCTAGCAAAAATGCTCCACCTAAAGTTAGAAGATGAATCATGGTTTCTCGCGATGCCGTGAATGCACAGGTCGAGGGGAGCTCAGGGAGCTGGCGCCTAGCAATACCGGGTGTCCCAACTGCCCCGCTTCCTAGAAGGGGGGATGAGAGGGGAGCAAAGAAAAGAGGAACATCAGTGCTGCCCCAGAGGCCAGGGCGCCCCCAGGGCCACTCCCTGCTGACACTGGTCCCACCTCTAAGTCACTTTTCTTAGGCCAGTGCTTTCACTCTCATAGAAAATGGCAGAATGAGCGGTAAGTCCTCAACAACCAAAGTCTAAATTCAAGAAACGGGTGAAAAACTAACTGCGACAGTGTGGGGAGCGCACCCCTCTCTAGGGTCTGGCGGAGTGAAAGGCGGCGTAATGGACCGCTGCGCACAGAGCACTGCACGGCAGTGTCCAGGCACAGGACAGATCCAGGTCAGCGGGACGGGGGGGGACACACATTAAACCAAACGCCGATAAGAATTTAAAATATGACAACGCAGACATTCGAAACAATGGGGTCTATGGTCACGCCGCCCTGAACAAGCCCGATCCCATCTGATCTCGGAAGCTGAGCAGGGTTGGGCCTGGTTAGTACTCGGATGGGAGATCACCTAGGAAGAAGACCAGGTGCTGTAGACGTAAAAAATTTTTTAAAAAAGGATTGTAAGCTGATAAGGTCCTTGCAATCTGTGAGGTCAACCAAGGGTTGCCTCACCTTAAAAAAAAAAAAACAATGGGGAAAGAAAGGATTATTTAACAAGTGGCGATGGTAAAATAGATTACCTATTTGGAACAAAATATTTTAATTCAGATACCCACCTCATGTCAGGATGGATTATAAAGCGCTTTGTTTTCAAAAAATACAGAGGGCAAGCAGAGTAGAAAAAGGCTTTTTTCAAGCCTGGGTAAGAATGATAAATTTATAGATTTTTCAGCAACAGAGAACATTCCAAAAGAAGAAGATTAATGTATTCGATTATATTAAAATGTAAACTTAGAAACACAGTGGTATCGCATAACCGAAACGGAAACAGCAAGCTGAGAAAAACAGCTGCAACGCCTATGACGGAAATGGTTATCTGTTAATAATTATCGAATTAAAAAAAATTTCACCAAAAGGTGGTAAAATTGACTCAAAAAACCATCACGCTGGAAAGAATGCGAAACCGGGACAGCCACACAATGTCGGTGGCAGAATAAGCCATGACTATCTCTCGAGAGAATAATATGACAATCATTAGGAAAATTCGCACGGGCCCTCACACCCTCGCCTCGAGTCCAACTTTTAGAAATACCTTCTGAGGAAAGAGCCTGCTGAAGGGCGCTGTGCCTCTGGACCCGGCCTCTAACAGCGTCAACACGCCACCCCCTGCAAAGTCTGTGCACAGCCCCTGCGCTGACCACCGACTGCGAGCGAGCCCCTCCCCAGACCCTCCCCGCCTCTCCCCCTCCCACCAGCGGGCCTCAAACACGCCCTGCGGGCTGGTCCTGTAGACTGTGGCTCATGTCTGCTCCTGTGGCTCTCCCCGCCCCCGTCACCTCAGGTCTCTATTCAAACCTCACTTTTTCAGAGGGGCCTTTCCAGACCATTCTAGAAAAGTCTGAGCCCCTCCCTGTCACCCTGCATTACAGTCCCTGCTGAGTCTCACCCTGCACACGTCCTCTCGTCGCCCACATACTCGTTGTCCGTCTCCTCCACCAGCAGGCCAAGCTCCTCGAGGGCAGGGAGCGTGTCCTTCTTGTCCCGCAGTGAGCCCCTGGTGTCTAGCATAGGCCTGGCATATAAGTGCTCAAAAATCACTCGTTACCTGACTGACTGAACAAATGAGTGAACCAATAAACGTACGCAAAACCCGATCAAACCGGCCCCTTTGGAAATGCAGTTGGCCTTCTCTGGCTGTCCTCGTGGGAAGCGCCTCCGTCTCTGTCAGAGGCTCCACCTGGTTCTGTTTCCCCTCTGGAGACGTTTCTGCCTTCCTAGCCGGCATCGGAATGTCAAGGTAAGATTTCCGACTACACAGTGGGTCGGTCACCCCCAACCTCCTGGTCTAGTCACATAGAAATACATCAAATATCTCTACAACTACTGGAATAAATATAACAAAATCATTTTAACCATAAGGTTGAAGTTGAAGCCAGAAAGGGAAATGCACGGGTGCTAGAGGCGAGGAGGGGGCCATCTCTAGAGCAGCCGGAACATGAGCCAGCCCCACACTGTCCTGGGGTCCCTCAGACCTGCACAGAGCGGGGTGCACTAACGGCACCCTGGGGTTCAGCGTGGGCTCTCGGGGGCTGGGGCTTTAATGTCCTTCTGGGGTCAGGAGACCTGGGATTGTCCAAGGCTGTGAGTAGATGCGGCGCAGTCGAAGAAAGTTAGGGAACCAAACAGGTTATAGGAACATGATCAGAATATAGCCCAGGGAGATAAAGCCACGGGAAATATAAGGAGAGTCTAAGAGGCAGGGTAAGTGGACCGAGAAGGTCCAGCACAGCTGTAATCGGAGTTCCAGAAGACCAGCGAGAATGGGGTGGAGCCAGCATTCAAGGAACAATAGCTCAGAATGTTCTGAAATCCATGAAAGACACCCACCCTCGGAGTCTGGGAAGGTTGAATAAAGACATCTATGTCAAGATAC
>NW_024342469.1:4155744-4296700 GCF_902729225.1 Pteropus medius | reverse complement strand
GCAGTTGCAGGAGGCCCAGGCTACAGTGCGAGCTGTCTCACCACAGAAAATCGGCATAGGGTATTTACAACCCACATCAGTGCCCACGGCAGGCGTCCACGGTGGATGAGCGGGAGGAAGGCCGACCCGTTCCTGAGCATGTGTCAGCCACGTTCCCCAGGCGTGACTGCTGCTTGTTCACGGGCTTCCGTACACGTGGTCACAGAGGCAGGCCCGAAGGCTGGGCGTTGGTTTGAAAACATGGTTTTCTCGTCACTAAAACTGAGCTGGAAGTATCCAGCCTGCCAGCAGCAGAGGCCAATGCTGAGTCCTCACGTGGCCCCTTCTCCAGGTGGGCTTCCCAATCACCTGGCAAAGATTACACTAGACGTCTTTCATCATGGAGGGGGCAGTGACAGTCCAGATATCAATTTGCTTTCTCTGCCTGAAATGCTTCTGTCATTACCAACAATTGTGGACCTCCAGGATGTTTTATCTGTCACCATGAGCACAGCATTTAACCAAGGGACTCATTTGATCGTGGTGAAGGTGTAGCAATGGCCTCAGATCCACGGAATTCACTTGTCTTACCACATACCCCAAGCTCAAAGTATATAATCACCAGAGCCGACTTGAGAGAATGGCTGGGTGCCTTGCCGGTGACTCAACTATAGAGGCAGCTGACAGAAAACGTCCCATGGGGTTAGGGTGCCATTCCACAGGATGCGTTCGAAGCCTTCAGCCAGGTGCGGTAGCCGATCAAGAGATGACCACAGAGAGCCGAGATCACGTGAAAGTGAAGGCCGGGTGCCCCACCCGGCGAGCAATGCTTCCCAGCGAAGACGCTGGCCGAGACAGTAAGGGGGACACGGAATGGATGTTGGAAGAAGGATGCTGTAATTATCAGCTCAGGTCACGTGACCAGTTACAATAATGCAAACGTCAGCAGCCCTTCTGTCCGCTGTTTGTCTTTCTGTTCCCTTCACTGCCTTACATGACAGGCACTGACGTAGCTAGCGTTTTAGGTTTCAGGTGGGAGGCAGGGCTTTGAGCAGCTCCTGTTGGGGGGACACAAGGCTTCCACCCCTGCAGAGGAGAAGGGCCTTCCGTCCTCCAAGGCTGCTGAGATCCAAAATGATAGACTGCACCCAGGAGTCTTCGTTTGCCCACCCAGATCCATCCTTCGCCTTTGTCTACTCTGCATGGCGCCCTGGTGGGTGGCTTCAACTGACCCCTTGCACCCCTGGCTTTCAGCTGGGTTGGCCAGTGGGAGGCGCCAGCGGGAGGCTGGAAGGGGCGAGGGGTGAGGAGGTGGGCCAGCTATTCCCCGGCTCCCTCCCGCTGGGCTGCTGTGTGCCCACGGCCTCACTATCTGCTCTCAGGAGACCCTCTCCTTCGGCTGTGGTGCTTGTTCAGAAACTGCTCCTTATCCACCCCCTCAGGCCTAGGAGAGATAATGGCTCCCCCATCTACTGACTGCGCTTAATCCTGCCCTCACTTCAATAAACTCGCGTGCCCTCTGCTTGCTGCCTGGACCCTGGCCAACGTGAGTCCAGATTAAGAAGGTGACAGGCGGAGACAGAACAGCTCCCTCGGCGCACAGCCTCCCTCGCGTGCCCCTCTGAGGCCCGTCCTCCTACCCCCAGTCCTGGCCATTTCTGAGCTCCCCGCCATTGCCATTGTTTCGCCATTTCCAGAATGGCAAAGAAAAGGAAGAGATCTTAGACACGTGGTTAAACAGGTCTGGGCGATAATCGAAAATACATCCCAGGGTAGTGCCATTTCACCACATGGAATTTGAGCGAGATGGCTTGTGTTTTCTGCTCGTGTAGCTTCTGCCAGGCCGCTCATGCTTCCAGCACGGACGGGAAGATCCTCAGCAGGAGGTGTTCCAGGGTGAAGTCCTGCTCGCGTGATGAAGCACAGTCTGGTGAGCATGCAAGTCATAGCACGTCAAGACAGTGTTTATTCCATCCTCTCGACTCCTCTTGAAACCTCATTCTTCATATTTAAACACTGGTGTTATTTTTAACAGATCTCTTTTGTGTAAAAGACTAGACGACACTGAACAGCACAGCATGTTAGTAATAAAGGTCAGGTTAGCTGTTCAGTGAACGTCTGTGATTACATTAAAATATACGTATATGGGAAATAGCTTTTAAAGTCTCAAAAATATTATTTGGATCGAGATTTTACGCCTCACTACCAAGCTGTTCGTGTTTTTAACTTAGGCCCTAGCTCTTGTGCATTTAAAACACTAACACAAAGACACCTGCTTTTTTCTTTACTATCCATTCTTAAATTTAATAGTAAGAATAATTTCTCAATGCATTTTGTTTGGTAGGCATGAGAGTTTAAATTCTATTTTACTTCCTTCTTTATTCTTTCGTGTATTTTTTCCTTTAAGAAAGCACGTGTTTTTAACTTTATTTCTTAAATTAAAATGTGGCGGAATGGAGTTTTTCTTGTGCTGTACAGTTTTGCGTGCCTCGTTTTACTGCGCTTCACAGACGCTACATTTTTACAGATCGGAAGCGAAATGATTCCGACTCACTTTATCGTGATGCTCGCTTTACTGTCGGGAACCAAACCCGCGGCGTCTGCAAGGCTGCCGGCATGGACCCGCGAAAATCACCACGCCCGGGGCACAGAAGAGCCCTGCCACCCCACACGTGTCCCGTGTGCCCCCTGGATTCGTGCCCCCCCCACCCCCAGCGCTGGTCCTGGACACCACTGATCTCGCCTCCATTCCTGCTGTTTTGCCTTCTCCAGAAGGTCATGTACACAGGACCCTCAGCAGCAACCTCCGAGATGGGTTGCCTTCGAGATTCACCGGTGCTGGGTGTGTCGGTTGTTCGCTCCCTTTTATTACTGAGAAATGCTCCATCGTCTGGGTGTGCCGGTTCGTTCACGCGATTGCACCTGAAGCGCACGGCGTCGGCTCCAGCCCGGGCGAGTATGAATGGAGCTGCTACACACGTTCGTGTACAGGTTATTTAGTGGACGCTTACATCATTTTTCAGATACAAAAGTCATACAGAATTTGTCAGTATAATCAGGAACTCATTCTGGTAAGCTAGCAAAAATGCTCCACCTAAAGTTAGAAGATGAATTATGGTTTCTCGCGATGCCGTGAATGCACAGGTCGAGGGGAGCTCAGGGAGCTGGCGCCTAGCAATACCGGGTGTCCCAACTGCCCCGCTTCCTAGAAGGGGGGATGAGAGGGGAGCAAAGAAAAGAGGAACATCAGTGCTGCCCCAGAGGCCAGGGCGCCCCCAGGGCCACTCCCTGCTGACACTGGTCCCACCTCTAAGTCACTTTTCTTAGGCCAGTGCTTTCACTCTCATAGAAAATGGCAGAATGAGCGGTAAGTCCTCAACAACCAAAGTCTAAATTCAAGAAACGGGTGAAAAACTAACTGCGACAGTGTGGGGAGCGCACCCCTCTCTAGGGTCTGGCGGAGTGAAAGGCGGCGTAATGGACCGCTGCGCACAGAGCACTGCACGGCAGTGTCCAGGCACAGGACAGATCCAGGTCAGCGGGACGGGGGGGGACACACATTAAACCAAACGCCGATAAGAATTTAAAATATGACAACGCAGACATTCGAAACAATGGGGTCTATGGTCACGCCGCCCTGAACAAGCCCGATCCCATCTGATCTCGGAAGCTGAGCAGGGTTGGGCCTGGTTAGTACTCGGATGGGAGATCACCTAGGAAGAAGACCAGGTGCTGTAGACGTAAAAAATTTTTTAAAAAAGGATTGTAAGCTGATAAGGTCCTTGCAATCTGTGAGGTCAACCAAGGGTTGCCTCACCTTAAAAAAAAAAAAAACAATGGGGAAAGAAAGGATTATTTAACAAGTGGCGATGGTAAAATAGATTACCTATTTGGAACAAAATATTTTAATTCAGATACCCACCTCATGTCAGGATGGATTATAAAGCGCTTTGTTTTCAAAAAATACAGAGGGCAAGCAGAGTAGAAAAAGGCTTTTTTCAAGCCTGGGTAAGAATGATAAATTTATAGATTTTTCAGCAACAGAGAACATTCCAAAAGAAGAAGATTAATGTATTCGATTATATTAAAATGTAAACTTAGAAACACAGTGGTATCGCATAACCGAAACGGAAACAGCAAGCTGAGAAAAACAGCTGCAACGCCTATGACGGAAATGGTTATCTGTTAATAATTATCGAATTAAAAAAAATTTCACCAAAAGGTGGTAAAATTGACTCAAAAAACCATCACGCTGGAAAGAATGCGAAACCGGGACAGCCACACAATGTCGGTGGCAGAATAAGCCATGACTATCTCTCGAGAGAATAATATGACAATCATTAGGAAAATTCGCACGGGCCCTCACACCCTCGCCTCGAGTCCAACTTTTAGAAATACCTTCTGAGGAAAGAGCCTGCTGAAGGGCGCTGTGCCTCTGGACCCGGCCTCTAACAGCGTCAACACGCCACCCCCTGCAAAGTCTGTGCACAGCCCCTGCGCTGACCACCGACTGCGAGCGAGCCCCTCCCCAGACCCTCCCCGCCTCTCCCCCTCCCACCAGCGGGCCTCAAACACGCCCTGCGGGCTGGTCCTGTAGACTGTGGCTCATGTCTGCTCCTGTGGCTCTCCCCGCCCCCGTCACCTCAGGTCTCTATTCAAACCTCACTTTTTCAGAGGGGCCTTTCCAGACCATTCTAGAAAAGTCTGAGCCCCTCCCTGTCACCCTGCATTACAGTCCCTGCTGAGTCTCACCCTGCACACGTCCTCTCGTCGCCCACATACTCGTTGTCCGTCTCCTCCACCAGCAGGCCAAGCTCCTCGAGGGCAGGGAGCGTGTCCTTCTTGTCCCGCAGTGAGCCCCTGGTGTCTAGCATAGGCCTGGCATATAAGTGCTCAAAAATCACTCGTTACCTGACTGACTGAACAAATGAGTGAACCAATAAACGTACGCAAAACCCGATCAAACCGGCCCCTTTGGAAATGCAGTTGGCCTTCTCTGGCTGTCCTCGTGGGAAGCGCCTCCGTCTCTGTCAGAGGCTCCACCTGGTTCTGTTTCCCCTCTGGAGACGTTTCTGCCTTCCTAGCCGGCATCGGAATGTCAAGGTAAGATTTCCGACTACACAGTGGGTCGGTCACCCCCAACCTCCTGGTCTAGTCACATAGAAATACATCAAATATCTCTACAACTACTGGAATAAATATAACAAAATCGTTTTAACCATAAGGTTGAAGTTGAAGCCAGAAAGGGAAATGCACGGGTGCTAGAGGCGAGGAGGGGGCCATCTCTAGAGCAGCCGGAACATGAGCCAGCCCCACACTGTCCTGGGGTCCCTCAGACCTGCACAGAGCGGGGTGCACTAACGGCACCCTGGGGTTCAGCGTGGGCTCTCGGGGGCTGGGGCTTTAATGTCCTTCTGGGGTCAGGAGACCTGGGATTGTCCAAGGCTGTGAGTAGATGCGGCGCAGTCGAAGAAAGTTAGGGAACCAAACAGGTTATAGGAACATGATCAGAATATAGCCCAGGGAGATAAAGCCACGGGAAATATAAGGAGAGTCTAAGAGGCAGGGTAAGTGGACCGAGAAGGTCCAGCACAGCTGTAATCGGAGTTCCAGAAGACCAGCGAGAATGGGGTGGAGCCAGCATTCAAGGAACAATAGCTCAGAATGTTCTGAAATCCATGAAAGACACCCACCCTCGGAGTCTGGGAAGGTTGAATAAAGACATCTATGTCAAGATACATTGTAGAGAAACTGTAAGGTAACAGAAATAAAAAGAAATCTTAGAGGCATTCAGAAAATTTCTTCTAAAATCACCTTTTGTCGAGTGTTGGCGATTAAGCAGCAGACTCTGAGCCCGTGAGCAGTGTCTTCAAGGCGCTAAGGAAAACTCACTCTCAAACACGGATTCTATTTCCTGCCAAATCTTTATTAAAGACCAGGTAAAAATAGACATGTTTGAAGACAAAGGCCGAACTTGCACCCACCGGACCTCACGTAAAGGTCCACTGAAGGGTGTACTTTGGGAAATTGAATTCAGAACAAAGGAGTGAGACTTACTAAGCCACGATGAGCAAACTGCCTGGGGCCACGGGAAAACCCAAACCAGCATGGAGCGTTGTCAAAAAGAAGAAAAATGACTAATTCAGGTACTGTAGAAATAAGGCAGGATAGAAACACTAGGCAACGGTAATGTGTAAGTTGAAAGTGCTTGTTTTATTCAGGATGATAGAAATATTAACTTTAGGCTTTATAAGCTTACAACACGTTAAAATTTTAAGGGTAACCTCTGTTAAGAAAAGAAATAAAATATTTAAGTCTTAAGATCGTGGAGGGAGAAAAAATGATAAGGAAAACTCAGAACCAAATATGACAGAGAAAGAAAAAAAAGAAGGAGCTGGGCAAATCACGGAGAATACAAAATAAAGGGGTAGAAAAAATTCCAAACGCCCATCACAATAAATGGAAATGGACAAAAACTTTAGTGTTAAAAAGGCAAAGATGTTTGTTTGGGGTTTTTTAAAATACAGATACATGCTATTTTACAAGAAACACACCCAGAACATGACAACCAAAGAGTGACAGTCAAAGGTTGAGAAAAGATATATCTGACAAATACTAATAAAAAGAAAACTGTTATGGGTATTTTAATATCAGATAAGGTAGATCATAAAAGTCAGAAGGATAAAAAGGTAACTATATAATTATAAAAGAAACGGTTGACCAGGAAGATACGACAGATCGTCCAGATCTGTGCCAGGGGACATGCCTAGTTTATAACTCACAATATTCACACGTGGACATTCACCTTGCTGTGTTCTTAGCCTCCACGGCTCGCTCTGTGCGCCTGTCAGTGTGCACAGCCACTACCGCCCTGGTAGGCCGCCCTGGCATGGAGCAGTTCGTTGGTATTTCTGCATTCTTAGCACCTCCCACCATGACTGGCAGAGAAAAAGCGCTCGTTCAATGTACGTCCATTACACTTATAATTTGGAAGGCTATGAAGCCGATATGAAGAATGTCTGCAATGTGCTTTCCTATTTAAAAAGCACAATATAAAACTGTAGGTGCGCTTGGATTACAGCTACGTAAAAATTATACGTGTATGTGGCTACGAAGCTACGAAGAGAATGTTGAAAAATGAAAACAGTGAATCTGTATCTAAGGTGCATGGCGACTTTTTGTTTTTGACTTTTCTTATTGCTATTAAATTATTACTTATATAATTTTGAAAATGAAATGAAAAGAAATGGCTATATACCTTTTAGTGATGCAAGAAAGTAATTCCTAAAAATATTTCACTGTGTACAGGCAGGAGAACGAAGCCGTTCTCTAAGCCTTGGAAATATTTACTCGTAGTGGCAGTAAGCAGTGACTCTCCGGGTGCCTGGGGTGCTGAGGCAAGAAAGGGAGGCGGTGGGAAGCGGCCCAGCTGGTCTAGCTTCACACTGTTTTTCCTCTTGCTCCTCTCACGCCTCTTCTTTCTAGGTAAGAGTTTCGTAGGACGATCTTCCCATTAGCCTCAACCCTACTTCCCCCGAGAAAAGGTTCTCTCGAGTTACCTGGGCAGAAACCAGGGAAGTTAAAGGCGGTGTTCCTTACCTAGAGTTTGGTCTACATGTACCATTTCCAACTGAAAAGAAACAGGGGTCTTTGGAGAACTGGTTTGTTCCGGGCCAGGGGCGAGAGGCACACCAGAAGAGCCTGGTGCGCTGTGTCGCACCGGAAAGCAAGACGGCCATCGGAGACTACGAGGTCCCATTGAAGGGCTCAGGAGCCCACTCGGAAAGGCGCTCACGGGCCCAAATGAGACAAGTTGCGTATCAACGAGAATAACCGCTGGAATGAATTAAAACGTGTCAAATATGTTTATATTCGTGAGTTCGTAATAATATTTCTTAAGAAAAGTCACTCGTTGCTCATTTTTGGAGGATGCTAGGAAACCAACTCACTATTGTGAAAAGCAGTAATAGCGACGGGAAAGAACAGAGATCTCCTGCTTTTCTTATGCTAACGCTGCCTCGCCATCGCCAGAGGTGGAGAGGGGACTTTTCATAACAGAAAGATTCCCACCAGAAGAAGAAATGACAGATGTGGTCTATCACCACTCTACCATCTCCAGAGAATAAGCGGGTATCAGTACCATCGACGTGGCTGCTAACATCACGAAATGAGGAACAGCCAATCCACACATGCTCACCGCCCCTATGAAGTATTGTTGCCCCCGAATTGAACATGGGCCCGTATATCTATCACTTAGGAGGAGGGGGTTAGGGGGGAGACAGGAGAACACGTTAAACGTCACTGTGTGTTGCAATCGGTCAGACTGATATTGTAAGAAACTCAAGATAACAAACAATCCAGACTTCTACAAACGCCGCGCAGGGGAAATAATTAACAAGTGGAGAAGGACCCTACAGATGAAAAAGGAACTGTGGTAAATCAGTCAATTGAAATGGACAGACCTTATGTGGACCCTGACTCAAATAAATTATAAAAGAAAATATGATACAATCAGTTGAATTTGAACCCTTGACCGGATATTTACCATATTGATAATTCCATTGGGTATGAAAATGGTATTTTCACCCTGTTTTTAATAAGAGTTCTTATCTTTTAGAGACACACAGTGAGATCTTTGCAATGAAATATGATGTCTGGTATTTGCTTCAAAAGTATGTGGGGACGAGGAAAAAGGGGTGGGGCCGCAAACGAGGTGCTCGCTCCCGACAGCCTCGGAGCTGGGTCCTGGGGACCCTACTGCATTCGCTCTCTGCATCTCTTTACTTTCGCATGTGTTAAAATTTCAATCGTGAAAAAAGTCCAAAACATTAATAAAAAATAAATGAAGCTGTTCCTTATTCTCGTGGTTGACGTTTGGGAAGAAAAATGACAAGGAAATGACGGGACGCTCACCTTTTCATTAACTGGATAAAAATTCTTCGCGGTAACCGGTATACAAAGGTGTCGAGGACGATCTTGAGGTAATTCAAAGATATGCATCCACATTTGGAGGGGTCCCCCGCACTCAGGGCTTTCTCGACCCTCTCATAGGACTTCGAAAGCTGCAACAAATTAAAATTAGTGTTACATTCACAGAAGTCAGCTTCATGGAGCTATTCGACCATTTTATTTTTACTGAAACCTCTTCACACTTTCCTCTCCAAAAATTGATCAAAAAGGTTATGATGGCACGTAGCGAACTTCAAATGTTTAATTGATGAGCTCACTACAAAACAGCATCCTCAGTTACAGCTACTCAACTGACAAGGCAGCCGAGTTTCCCGGGGAAAAACAGCACATATAATATAGCTCCACCTCAAATTTCAGAGCTAAAAATACTCTGTGGATCTGCCAGTTTGATACATCTTTCTTAATATACTTTCAAATCATCTCCCTACTGTGAGCCACCCTGTTTCTCATGATTAAGTCAGGTCAATCAAACGAAAAAAGCTGGCGACATTTTATTAAAACTAGAAGCAGCTTTCATAGTAAGGGAAATTATTGATAAAGGATTGCATAAACAGTACACATCGGACATTTCTTTAATTCTTTTTTTTTTTTTAATGAGGAATTCTTACAAAGAAGCGGGGTGAATGAGCTTTGCTTGTGGGACTTCTAAAATGCAGTAAAGTAGGTTAACCACTGATTTTTATATGACTCATAAAAATACTATGAAGATGGGCTTTATTTCCAAAGGTTTTCCTGCTGCTTATTACTGAGTAACAACAATACTCTCCAATACTTACAACCCTCTTTGCTTTATCTGATTCAGTTTTCCTTGCTGATTGGGATAAGAAGATAAACAAAATAGCCACCAACTTGGTCTAAAAGGTGACTTTTTTAAAAAGCTACTGGAACATGGAAATAGATGTACAGGAGTCTCTATCCACAAAAGGAATAAGAAGCAGATTCATTAAAATTTCCTTGGAGTATACAAGAATATTGGAAATCTATGAGGAAAATCTTTGAAAATATTTGGAGACTCACAAAGCTTACGCTTCTCAGGAAGTTGTGCAAAATTAACCCCAAAGATGGCTAAATTTGCCCATCTCTCTTCCGGGAATGTGGGGTGCCTGGGAAAGACTCCTGCGGAGGGAAACCATAGCCACGTGTGGAGCAGGGCCTCGGTGTGCCTGCTGCATTAGCGAAATCCACGGTTAACGTCTTAATGGCATTTGGTCTCCAGTAAGGTTTGTTTCAGAGAGGGTTTCTGACATCTTTTTTCTTTCTTTTTCTTTCTTTTTCTTTCTTTTCTTTCTTTTCTTTCTTTCCTTTCTTTTCCTTTTCCTTTTCCTTCCTTCCTTCTTCCTTTCCTTCTTCCTTCCTTCCTTCCTTCCTTCCTTCCTTCCTTCCTTTTTCCTTTCTCTCTCTCTTCTCTTCTCTCTCTCTCTCTCTCTCTCTCTCTCTCTCTCTCTTTCTTTTTTTAAAGAGCAGGGAATGAAACAGAAGCATCATCTTGGCGACAAGTATAACCTTTTAGGAGTTTTCATTGTTATTGTTTATAATGAAACGAGAGATCAAAATGCAAGCCCTTCAGCAAAGTATCCAAAAGGACATGATGACGCCACGTTTTTTTACATGGTGTTCCCCAAACTCCCATCGTGATCATATAAACATATATCATAGTCTCACAAAAACGGGATCATTCTATTCTTTCATATTTGATGAATGCTTTCTTCATTTAACAGTCTGCCATGAAGTTTTTTTCCACAAGAACTGGGATATACTCTTAAATGACGTATGGCATGTCATCATATTATTGCGGACAAGTGAAAGGTAAACTTCATTTCCACGTTTACACATTTGATTGTTACGTTTCCCTACTCTCCGATCTAAATGAGGTCCCCTTTGTCATTCTCTCGTAACACCCTGTCCCCGTCTGTTGTACAACTCAAGAAAAACTGTCTTTATGCATGTGCGTGTTTGTCTGACATCTCTCTCCCTGATGTGCAGTCACGCACTCTTCATGAAGGGAGAGACGGTGTCTGTTTTCTTCACTGAGAATTGTCTACAAAGAAGTATAATTTGGCATGCGGTAGGCACTCGTTAAATATTTCCTAAAAATGATTTTTTTTTTCCCAAACATGTTCTAAAGAAAGGTTGAAAAATGGAAAGCGCTGCTCGACACATCAGTAAAAAGAGAAATGAAAATTAAAATCATAGCTGAGATGCCATCTCGCTTGCCTCAGACTGGTAAAGATTTTAAATCCTAACAATATCATGTCGGTGAGTACGTAGAACAACAGGAATTCTCATATGCTTCCGGTGAGAGTGTACATTGGAATTTTGAAAAGCAGTCTGACACTGCCAATTAAAGCTGAGGCGTGTGTCCCCTACAACCTAACAAGTAATTCCACTCCTAAGTGTAATTCCTGGAGAACCTTTGCACAGGCACCAGAAGATATGTACACACGCACCCACTTAACGGTTTATACCACGAAACAGAAAGCAGTTCAAACATCCATCCATAGGAGAGTGTATAATTTGTGTTTATTTAGATGATGGGAAACTGTACAGCAGTGAAAATGATAATATAGCTATATCCATAATGTAGGTGAATCACATCCTAAGCACAGAGTGAAAACGAATGGCTTTGCAACTATGCAAACATACTACAAAAAAGAAAGACAGACACAAACAAACATCGAGCAAAAGCCAAAGAACCCAATCTGTAAGGAAACAATACAAAAAAATATAAACACATCACCTGCAAAGGTTTCATTTCATTAAAAGGAACTAAATAAAAAACATGAATTCATTAAAAGAAAAGCTTGCAGACAAGATGAGAAAACAATAAAAGATATGAGAATGACTATTTCAAAGCCGAGAAAATAGAAAACAAAAATAACATCATTATCGGAATAAAAAAAACAAATTAAAAACAGCAATAAGAGACAAGGCTGAAATTAAAAGTAATGGTAAAGGAATGGCTAGAAAGAATCTCAATGAAGGCAGAGGAAGAAGACAAAATGATTAAAGCAATCCGACAGGAGATGCCAGCTATCGAGGATGGACAAAGATGGTCCAATACAAGGATAACTGGGAATACCGCTGAAAGGAGGAAAGACGGAAGAAAGATGGGGTTGGGGTGGAAGGAGAGAAGGATGGAGGCAGGGAGAAGATTTTAGTGAAACGACAAAGGCAAAATTTTTCCTGAAATGAAAGAACTGAATCTGTATGGCAAAAGCACACGCTATGCTCCAGGACGCTTGGACAAAATGCTCCGTGCCAAGGTGGCTTCGTTTTGCTTTTTAATTTCAAGGATCAAGAAAAAAACACTTTAGGTATCTGGGTTGGGGGAAAAAAATCATCTACACGAGGGAAAAGAATCAGTTGGCTTCAGGCTTCTCCTCAAGAACACCCAATGCCAGAAGACGACAGAAAAACACAACATTTCGAGGAAAAAAAAAAGTATGATGAAAGAAATTATACTCAGCCAAGTTGTTGTCCTAGTAAAAAAGCAAAAGGGAGATAGTCTTGAATATGAAAAAACAAAGGGAAAAGCACCCGTGAGCCTTCCTTAAGGAAATTACTTGACAATGAAATCAACTAACCGGGAATAAATCAAAATAAAGAACTCGAAGGGACAAGCACAGAAGCACAGCGATGCGCGGGTGATCCACAGTCCACGCAAAATGACAGCGAAGGCGAACGACGCACGGGGTTGTGGTCACAGGACAGAATGTAAATAGTATGAACTCTAAGAACAAAATACAGCACAAATTGTGAGGTGAGAGGGAGGAGTAGAAAAAAATGACGGAAGTGCCAGCCGCCTTGAGTGTCCGAGCAGGGAGCCAGCCCGCACTGTCTGTCCTGAGACGTCCTTTGACAACGCCATAATTTGTCCAACTCCTAATGGCTTTCTTAATCTCTTTCCTTGTCTCATAGTCTCTTTTGGGACTAGCGTCTCTTGTGGTAATGAAACATCTATCCATAGTTCATAAATATCTCTAGCTTCGTTTGAGGGCTTTGGGCTTTAAACTTGGCTCCGGGACTTACTGGCAAAGTCGCCTCGGGCAGCCCGCTAGACCTGTCTGTGCCTCAGTTTCCTCGCCTTGCGTCTGGGATGGTAGCAGTGCCACGGAGACTGAACAGAGCACCTGGGAGGCACTTACGACACTGCCTGGCACGTAGGCAGCCCCAGGAAATGGTTATTATGAGGGTGATGATGATGTGTTCTTCTGGTAAATTCAAAGAAATTTAAATTAAATATGCCTATTTGTTTAAAAAAAAAAAAAGAGCATGATTCTCTACTTATAAAATTATTTCTATAGATCCACCCACCCACCGATGCAGCCATCCTTCCATATAAATGAATAAAGACAGGCCTAGAATTATGTTCACTAAATGTCTTTGATTATTTCTGGATGGTAGATTTTGAGTAATTTATTACTTCCTTCTTTATACTTTTCAGAATTGCTTACTTTTTTTGTAATAGTCATGTTTTTATGAAAACAAGAAATGCATCAACAACAAGAAAAAATAAGGTTTACCAATTGACCAAGACTATATTAAGTGCTTACTTCTCCTATGCCCTGATCAACACTGGCTTTTGTTCATTTTTTCCTCATTGACAATTTTCTACTGAAAATTTTATACTAATAATTTGTAAAAGTTCTATGTATGTTAGGAACCATTATTATTTACCTGTTGTTTATGTGGCACATATTTTGCCAAGTTTATTATTTGTTTATATAGTTTCGCTGTACAAAAGCTTTTTCATTTTAATGTAGTCTAATTTATCAATCTTTTTCCTATAGTTTTGAGGCTTTAATTCATCCTTAAAAGTCTAAATTTCAAGATTAAAATTTTTTCACCCACACTGCGTATTTTCAAATTTAAATACTTGATGCATATAGAATTTATTTTGGTGTGAAGAGTGGAAGGTTATAAGCTCCTGCCCACAACATGGCTGGCTAGTGAATTATCCATTAAAAGTCACTGAACTTGCCACTCCCTGCCCCACTGCACCTTACTGAAATGCCTCACATCAAATGCTAAATTCTCATTTAAAGATTGGTTCATTATCCAACAATTGTTTTGAATCAATTTGAATGTCCATCGCTGTACCAGTGCTATATTGTCTTAATTACTATACCTTTATAAAATATTTTACATGTGATAGGAAAAGTCCTCTATTATAACTTTTCAAAAGAAAATACATGTATCTCTCCATCCAGATGTAGGGAGAGCAGGCATTTATTAGTGAATCTTCCAATCCAAGAACTAGAAAAGACCTGTTTATTTATTCAAGTTTTCCTTTATTTTACTTAAGTTGTATCATGTCTTTACATAAGCCTCAAATATTTCTGGTAAGATTTAGTATGTGAGTAGCGTGAAGGCGGTACTTAGAGTCACTCTCCCCTCACCGTTGCTATTACTGACGAATCACTAGTAGGAGATGGGGGAAGTCTCAGGGTGTGGTGAGGCGGAGGTAGGATCAAAGCTAATTTTAGAAATAACTCCAGACCTACTGGCTTTCCACAGATATCAGTTTTCTCTGTCCACATTTTGGATAATTCAGGAATCAGGAAAACCTTCTCACCTCTTGGCAAAAGGTCCTCTCAATTTCATCCAAGGAGAAGTCTTTCCAAACACTGTCGGATGAATCAGAACTGGAGAGGTGCTCCCTCCTGAAATTCTTGACTTGTAGATTCTCCCATGAGACCTCTATTAAAACCAAAGAGCTTTAGTTTATTAATATTTTCAAAGTAGATTTAAATATTATGTTTCCTCTACATCATAACCTGTCTGGCAAAAACTGAGACTTGAACAAACCAAAAACATGACGAACTATGTAATAAATGGTATTGAAGTAACTGGATGAACATTTTAGAAAAAAAAAAAATTAATCTACTTGCTATCTTATTCTAGAATAAACCTTAGAGTAAAATGTATACTAAAGTAGAATAATAAAACCATAAAAGTGGTAGAAGAAAATTAAGATGAATATTACATAAATATACCATCTTTGTATGAGAAGTCCTTTCTAAGGAACACAATAGAGTCAGAAATCATAGAAATAATGACTAGGTCTGACAATATAAATTTTTACTTTTGTTTGGTAAAAAAAACACCAAACCATACAAATAACAATGAAAGAAAAATGAGTGGGGAAAACTATTGTAATATGCATAAGAAATACAGTTAATAGGCATCATATATGAGTACTCTCATGACTCAATAAGATAAATATAAATACCCAATAGAATAATAGATTAAGGTTATAAACAGGTAATTCACATAAAAAGGATTTAAAAATCCAACAAATATATGAAAAACTGCTCAAACTCATTAGTGATTTAAAAAGTGTAATTAAAACAAGTTAACATTTTTTTCCACTTGTTATATAGGCGAGGATGAAAGGGGATGATGAAGAAAGAAATCAGTTCTATCTTGTGTATAGAAAACCTGGTACTTGAAGAGTCTTAAGTCTCCTTCGAGAACTTTATACTAAAGGAATAAAAGGACCACTCGATAAATGCATATGGGTAAGGATGCATTGTTTAAAAGACAAAAAAAAGATGATTTAACTATTCATTAATAGAGGATTGGTTTTATAAATTATGGTTCACTGAGCCCATGAAATACTACACAGATATTAAAAACAAAGGTGCCTATCTAAATTAATAGATGTGGAATTTTTTTCTTTGATATATTGTTTCATGATTGAAAGAAAAGACGACTAGCATGATTTAATTTTCATTTTAATGCTTATTTTGTGTATTTGCCTATCCATCCATCCATCCATCCATCCATCCATCCATCCATCCATCCATGTATCAGAAACAAAATCTAGGAGGATAATACACCAAAAAGAAGACAGTGGTAGGATTACAAGGGATTGTTATTTTGTGTTTATGTGTTGTTGTTTTTTTTTTTTGCAACAACCATGTATTGCTTTTATAATAAAAGAGAATAAAATAAATCTAAAATATAGCCATTTTCTTTCTCAAAGCCGACTGCAAAGAATCACAAATGGTTTCCCAGATTTATTTCCTAAAATGTCTGTAAATAAGCTTCACTCAAATTAAGCACACTTACAACTACTCAGCTGCAGTGAACAAACTGCCATCATCTGGAATTCCATTTCTTATCTAAAAAAAAAAAAGAAGAAAAAGAAAAGGAAAAAGCCTCCCGCAGTAGACCCTCTGGCTACATAATAAAGTAAAAAGCCAGTCCTCAGAAGGCGGTCTGAACTCTGGGGCCTCAGCGGACCGAGCTTTTGAAACATGGGCTCTGGGAACATGGAAGCTGCCCCCTCACTGAGAGGCGAGGAAGCCAAGCCACGAGCCAGGATCGAACTTGGCCAGCCACACAGAGGTTCCCGGCCGCAGCTTTCTGACAGTGTGTCTTCTGCTTCCTCCGCTCTGGGGGGCACTGGTGCGCTAATGACATCCACAGCAACACGTGGGCCCTGGAGGCTGGAGGGCCGGCTAAGGCGTGAAGCCGGCCCCCAGGAGCTCCCTGTGCAGGAACTCCCGCAGCCCCGGCCGCTGTAAGGGCCTGGCGACAGAGCTCCGTGATGCCACGGCTGATGCCTTCTCCCTCGTCACAGTCATGCCAGGTTTCACTCTTCGGTGCAGCTGAGTGATGCCTGCCACCTTCTGTTACTCCCTACACCTCCTCTGAAGGATACCTGCTGAGCCAGAATGAGCTAGGGCAGATATCCAAGCTTAAGCGGCTACCTCGGCCTGCTGTGAGCACGGCTAAAAGGGAATGACCCTCAGGGTCATTTCTGTGTGTGCCCAAATGGATGCTGCTTGATAAGCGTGATGATGACGGCTTATGAAGAGTGCAAATGTAGCAAAAACAGAAATATGTACAATTGAAAAAACGTTGCTCTCTATCTAGACATTTGTAGATAACGGGTCGCAGCAAATGCCTGTACTAGAGACACCCTTACGGAGGTAAGAACAACAGCAAGCCCGTAAACAGCTCTGGGTGATTAGTCCTGGCAATATCACATTTCCCCCACACATTAGAAAATTTCGTCCTAATCATTCCTAATTCATAGAAAATAGAAAAGCAGGAGTTCATATTAGAAATAGAAATGTACACAAAGAGGTACGTGGAATCAGGCACTCACTTATAAAAGTGAACTTTTGGAACAAAGGCAAGTGACATATATTTTAAAATTAAAGCTCTTAAGAATATCTCCCCCCAAATTCTAAGACTATCACACAGAAAACAAATACTATCAAAACACGAGTAAGTAAACATTTCAATCTAGAAACATTAGAAACAGTATAGAAGGTATTTATCTGCCCACGGGCATCAAGGCTGGAGTGCCAAGGAGAGCATTTCTCAGTGGGAGCTCCAAGTCCCTTAAAACTCAGAAACTTTGAAACAGTATAAGGGTGAGGAGTGTCGACTCTGGAAACCCACTGCCTGGGTTCAATGACCGGCTCTGCAACCTTCAGTTAGTAGCCATCGACCCTGTGCTTCAGTTTCCCATTCACAAAAAGAGACAGAAAATAGTATCTATGCTGCCTATGGCATCCTGGCCACGAGGACAAGATGATGACTGCACGCCTGGCACGCAGTAGACATACAATATATTTAAAGTACACAAGGAAAAAAATCTGAGCCCATGATTTTATACCCAGACGAACTGATTTTTTTTACTGTAAAGTCTACATACATCACGAACATGTAAGAAATCAGAGAATACCATTTCCGTGGGCACTTCCTAAGGAATCTACTAAAATGACTAGAGAGACAAATAAGAAAGAAGCGAGCGAGCAGACGTGACAAAGGTTCTCACTCCGGAGGTGGCCGTCTCGTGGAAGCTGAGTTGGTGAAAGAGGAAGACCTACTCCTTAATGGCTTACGCAGAAAGAAATCAGCCGATATACTTAAACCTAGAAATGACCTTTGAACTGTTCCATAGAAGTCACTGTCTTCTTTGTTGGGTTATCACCCTGGGAAGCTGTCTGGACTCCTTGGCTTTTCCCAAAGCAAGTTAGTAAGGTAGGAATTCAAACTAGCCAACCCATGGTCCAAATAAAATAATTTCCATTTCTGACGATGTACGGTGATGTTAACTAAAGGTAATGTGGTAATCATTCAGCAACATAAGCCTATATCGCATTATCATGTTGTATACCAAAAATTAATACAGTGTTTTAATTCAATTCAATTAATTAAAGTTCAATGATATAAATAAGTTAATTAAATTAAAAAAATAATTTCCATTACGATCCAACCCAGAAAGGATACATCAATACCATAAGATTCACCCACTGGGGCTGAGGCTTTTGAACTGGCAGGATGGCCATGGGTATGATGAACAGCTGGTTTTCGTGATTCATCCTTTCCCGCTACACCAATAAACAGGCCTTTGTTTTGACAGCCTCGGTGTAGAGTTTTAATATGATGTGGCCAGAGCCCCAAACTACTATATCTTTAATTTAGAACAACCACAAAAAAGATTTTGCCTTCTAAGTGAAGGATTTGAATTTCAATTATGAAAGTTCTAAGTATGTTTTCAATAGGAAAATAGGCATAAGTAAGATTTTATTTTTAAATGATCTCTATAAATAGGGATAGAAGACAGACTGGATGAGGCCAGTGCTGTAGGCAACACTACCAGTTAGGAGGCAGCAATGAGAAGTTGAACTCATGCTGCAGAAACAGAAATATACAGAAGAATATACATGCATCTCATATTTAATCCAACCAAAGATGTCTTTCATTGTGAGATGTATCATTGTCTTATGAATCCCCAATAAAGGGGATTCTAATTAATGATAAAATGAAAAAAATGAGACATCCATGGTGAACTGAAATTCTCTTACAGAACTTGCCTTCTTACAATACTTAATAACATATGCAAAAGAAAAAGATAGCAAAAATTGGCAAAAAAAAAAAAATTACCAGCATAAACTGAAGCAAAAAAAACTTAATATGGGCAGCCAGAAAGCTTTGCTTCCAATTGTGTTAGACTGGCTCATATTGAACCAATCCGCCAGCAGATAACAATTATACACTCTGGCCAAAACCGAAACAAACAAACAGAAAGACTATCTGAAGGCACTGGAAAGCAACTGACATAAACTGGAATTAACACTTGGAAGCACAGAATAACACTCATTGAGTTTCTTGTTATGTGGCCTTTTGCCTGAGGGCAAGTCACAGATGGAACCATGCTAAGTGGCTAGAATTTGGAAATAAACCCAGGGTCTTACTGGTTTTAGGAATCAGAAAACAGAGCTTAGGAATACCACAGCATTTGGAAAGGAGCGGGGTAAAGCCCAAAGTGAAAGGCATAGAGGAAGCTCTCTGGCCTGCGAATGCACTCTGCCAAAATCTCTGGCTGACCCCCTGAACCACAGACGTGTAGAGCAGATAACAAGAAACCCAGCCGAGGCTAAAATAGCAGAGATTTCAGGTGTTAACTCCCTCAAGGAAGACAAAGATTAAAATTTAAGTGCAGCCAAGTAAACTCTCTGCTAAAACAAAAACTTAAATTCTTCAGAGGAACATAATAGAATCCAGAGTCTCTACAATGCAAAATTTACTGTATCTAGGATAAGTTCCAAAACTGATACAGAGGGAGGAAAAAAAAAAACCCATGAAACTGTGATCCATATTTTAAAAAAATGCATTTGATAAAGACCAAACTTTGAGATGACCTAAATGTTGGAATTAGAAGGTAAAAAATTTTAAAGCATTTAAAAATTTTAAATTTAAAAATGGTGTTTGAGTCTACAGCCATGCCACCCTGAACAAGCCTGATCCCATTTGATCTCGGAAGCTAAGCAGGGTTGGGCCTGGTTAGTACTTGGATGGGAGACCATCTAGGAAGACCAGGTGCTATAGACGTAAAAAATAAAAAATAAGGGATTGTAAGCTGACAAGGTCCTTGCCGTCTGTGAGGTCAACCAAGAGTTGCCTCACCCAAAAAAATAAAAATAAAATAAAAATAATACAAATAAATAAAAATGGCGTTTGAGAATGTAAAGGAAATTATACTCCCACTGAATGAACACAGGAACTGTCAGCAGAACAACAGAAGTTGTAGCAATGTATTCCGTGTTTGCAGCGTATGTAAAGTACAATGCATGGCAGGGATAGAACAAAGGACAGGAGGGGAGAGTTGGGAAGACGTTGTTGTCACTTCCCTACGGTCACGTGAATTAGCATATTATTTGAAGGTAGATTCTGATTCATTAAAAATGTGATGAAATAAAACACTCAATTTATCCAAATTTCTTGAAATTGTGTGAACTCTACAGGAAATGTCAGGGGAGAGGATAGGTGGATAGAGAAGGAAGAAGAGGAGCATAATGCAAAAAGGCAAAGATCCCCTTTTGGAAGAAAAGGAACTCAAGGTACAAAATTACTTTACAGAACATCTTAATTAGAACATAAATTCAATAAAAGAAGATGATAAACAACAAAATGAGATGAAAAGTAATATAGTAGACCAAAGGAATATAAGAGTAATAAAGCAGACACAGCAAGGAATAAAACAGACCTAAAATGACAGGTTCAGATAAAAGACCTAAGGTGATCATCGAGAATACAGAGGAAAAAGACGAAGAGGATAAAGTGCTTTGAGAGAATGTAATTGATATAGAAGACAGAAACAATCCAACGGAAGAATAATTTGTGCCACTGAAGTTAAAAATCTGAAAAATAGAACAGAAGATATTCAAAGATACATAATAGCATCAAAAAACGGACATAAAGAAATAATTGAATTTGCAGATTGAAAATACATCGCGTTTTGGAAAATTGATACAGAAAGCTCAACACCAAGATTCATCTTAGCCATACGACTGAAACTCAAGGATAAATAATTCTTTGGGCAATGAGCTGTAACCAAGGAGAAACATTCTACAAATGTATCTCTTTCCATCTGTCCCTCCTCTCCACGGATCTGCCTGGAAAGGGGCCGGGATTAATGCTGAGTGGTTATTTCTGGGTGTTTAGGACTGGTTTGATCGCTGACGTCATTGTTATACCCCTCTGGTTCCATGCCCACCTCACGTGGCTGCGGCGAAATGAAAAGAGACGGTACAGAAACATGCTTGGCCTGGTGCCTGGCACGCGGCACTGGGTGGGGCCAACTGTATGGCGATCGAATTGGCATATAAACTTTTTTGTGATGAGAGCCCTTCCCAATCAGGCTAGATGCCACCTTCTATCCCACTTGGGCTAACTGCACAGCCCATGCTTCAGACAAACATGTCCCCCCCGAGGGCTCACTCTCTCGGTATCTGTCACACATATCGGTGAGCCCTGGTCCTGCCAAGGTGCCTCCCAGCTCTTAAGTGGCCACCCCTCTTCCTCCTGTGAACACCCCATGACATCTGCTCTCTCTCACAGGCATTTAAATAGCTCGTTTGGGAGCTGAGCAGCTCAAATCCCAACTCCATCACAAACTAGCTGTGTGACGTTGGGAAATTCATCTGTAACCCACGTGTCCAAGTTTTTTCACCTGAAAAAGAGAATACTAATACCTGCCCCACACAGCTACTGAAGGAAATCAAAATTAAAATCAAGGTGTATAAAGTATCTACATAGCGCAATAAAGAGATGCTTGTTATTATTCTTTTTTATGTGACTTATTTTATCTTACCTGCTCTATTTAATATGTATGTTACTAAATATGTTCACAACATATCTGCCCTATATTATATAGTAATACACACACACACACACGCTTCTTAAAGATAGATTACTTGGTTTTGTAACCAATGAAGGGCCTAGTAGTAGAGGACCCGCACATGAACTAACAAAACGTAGGGACAAAAGGGTCCTTGAAAGATTACTTGTCTAGTAACTTCCCAAACTTGGGAGGCTTTAAAGAGCAGAGTCCTGGAGTCTCCTATAAGCTGTCTTGGTGAGTGAAACCGAGATGAAATCTGAAAATGTGTCATGTTTGAGCTTGCTAGTGAAGCAGATCTGAGACTCAGAGAAGGTGCTCGGTGAATTTCCATTGCGCTGAATTAAGCTGAAACCACACAGTGACGACCCCTCTGGAAGGAGCCAGTCACAGGTGGTAACCTCTGAGGCAAGAAACCACTTGCCTCTGACGACCAAAGGACTGAAAGGGAGACTCTCCAGTGGCGTCCCTCACACACGCATCCTTGGGGAACTGCTCTCCCCAGGACCCCCTAGCAGGTGGACCGCTCTGGGCGCTGTGTCCATGTGGCCAGCGTGGAGAAAGGACACTTCCTGAGGTTACAGGCCCAACCACAGCCTGGCTGTGTGTGGCCGGTCCGGCTGTAGGAACGGCTTGATGCTATCTGCCCTTTAATGATAAGATTTTCCCCCATCGTTAAAGGAATAACATGTTCACTATCAAAAGATTTTGAAAATACAGAAGCAGCAGAAAGGGCCACACAACACCCAAGACACGTTACTTAAAGACGATCTGGAGGTTGGAACGTCCCTGCAATCATTCGCTGGTGCTCCGCACACGTTTCCATGGCACTGGGAACCTCACGGCTCGTGGGGCCCGCTGTGCTGTGCGGGTGTGCTGGACTCACCCTCTTCCTTCTATTAGGCACGTGTGTTATTGTCGTAAATCACGATGCCGTGACTACCTTTGGGGACAATGCTTTTTCCACGTTTGGCAGTATTCTTGCAGGACAGGTTCACAGGAGAGGGACCGCCACGGCAAAGGATGTCGAAACCTTTAGCTATGTACTTTAAAAATGCGTACCTTGGTTTCCCACAGAATACCTAAGGTTCAAGTTGTTATTTATACTGAGGTTCTTCAAAAAGACGATATAATCCACTGTGGTATCTTTATCGATGTTGTACTGTTGTGCAAACCTAAAATAGAAATATGCCTTAGTGATCGGGAAAGTACGATAGAGACTCTAAAATGAAGAGAGATTTTGCTAGGGTGCCCTCTACCCCGGGGCTGATGTCCATTTTAAGGGGAGATTTTGCTAGGGTGCCCTCTACCCCGGGGCTGATGTCCATTTTAACGCGCGTTTCTAGCTGCAGCTCAGACGAAAAGTAAGCCTCAGGACGCGCACCATGCTTTATTTAAAAACGCAAGAAGATCACTTTACTCAGCCCAGCGGCGGCTACATACAGGCTTGAGTGGGACAGGGACGTCTCAGCCTGCAACGCCACAGGGGGCGGCCAGGGCTTATGCTGCACGGGAGCCACTTCTGCACTCAGAGCAAAAAGAGGTCCCACTTTCCTTTAATAATTGGGGGGAATGGATCTGGGCCAGGAGACAGTTAACAAAGTTTCTATAACCAGAGAAACCTAGAGCTGGTGGAAGGGAAAACCTAGCCTATCTTCTTGACCAAGCATATCATTCCATCAGAGAAACTGAGGCCCAAGACGACATACTGCTTCAAAGCAGTCAGCTGTGGCAGGTGGGAGGGGAGGGGGCTGTCTTGGCATTTTCTACGATTTCTGTAAATACAAAGAAAATTTTTATGCATATGCAACGTTTCGCCTTGGAATATATTGAGATACTCTTTTTTTTTTTTTTAAGTTAAGATAAATAGGATGTTTGGAATTGTTTTCCAATTATTCAAATCTGCCACTTGATAAATGGTTTTCTAGACAATTTCTGCATTATTACATTTATAAAAAAAATGGACAGTTTTTAAATGTTTGGTTACATTATCTCCACATGTGTTGGTTTCTATAATTACCCAATTTCATGCTGCTTTCTAAAAATTTAGTAATTATCACTGAAAGTATTTGTTATTTTTGTTTTCCAAATTTAACAAAGAGTAATGTCATGTATTCATTTCAGTGCATACCTTTTTCCACTTTGATGAATCTTGTCTATTGTTCTAATAAGAAAAATTAGCTTGAGATATGATAGCTGCCAGATGTTAACACTGAAACTCTTGAAATAGCTCCATCTTTCATCCACAGTGTCTGTCTTGTGAAAAGAAGGCTGTAAGCTCGGGACCCCAGAAGCGGCACCTAGTGTTCTCCCTTTTGAGTGGCAGCCCTAGAGAAAGCGCTGGCTACGCTGCTGCTCCGGGAAAATGTCACATGCTGACAAAAATCTCGTCTCCAGCTTTCTGGTTTACAGGTACTGGCTTCTGAGAGGATCCCGGCCTCGCCTAATGCCCGGCCCGCCCACATTCACAACAGCTGCCACGTATTCACTGGGCACAGACAGACATAATTCGTGCTAATGTTCCTACAGATGAAATTTCAAAAACGAAGCCCCTGTACTGCCCACGCACGCAGTGTCTCAAAAGGCTTTCTGACAAGAATAAAGGCCTGGGAGACAGAAGCATTCCTGAGATGCAACAAGCAAAGCTATGTTCCCAGGGACCCGAGCTCTAGGCAGGAGAACTCACACGTCTGCAGAGACCCAGGCCTACGACTTCAGGGGCAAAGGGAAGGACGCCAATAGCCCCATAAACCTCTTCGTTGTCACCACCTGGACCTGTGCCTGGGCTTCAAGCATCAGTTCAGGCAGCGGGCTGACCTCTAGTGAGCAAGTGAGTTTTTCAGGCTGCTCATAAACTGTTTCACCTGGGTGTGAGCACTTTGGCCTGCAGGCAATGGAGGGTAGGTAGGGCAGTGTGAGTCGGGAAAGGAAAAACAAAACCCAGCGGGTCTCAGGATCCTCCAATTAAGCATAAAATCCTGCTTCTGTAGACTGGATGATGTTCTGCAGCCTAACCAAAGCTGTTTATCGAAGAGTAAAGGGTACTGATGGGATCTTTACGGTTATGATATCGTCATCGTGAATCGAGCACCTTCTATGTGCCTGGTGCATCACTGGCATACTTTGTATCTTACGTGGAATCTTTGGACCAGTCCTGCAAGGCGGGCTTCTCAGTCTCCATTTCTTTAAGAGAAAACTGAGCCTCAGAGAGGCCGGGGAGCCTCCCGAGGCCCTAGAACCAGGCAGGGCACAGCCCTGACTCCCAGCGTGCCTGACTTCAAAGCCCAGGCCCCTCCCCCCACACCTGGCGCCCATGGCTGATATTAAATAGAAAGCTGTTACATTTCAAAAAAAGCGGGGGTGGGGGGATTCAAAAATGCATTGTGTTTCCTGCTCAAAACTAAAAAGGCAAAGTTAATACTGAAGCAGCTTCTCAAGGAAAGAGTATATTCTTGAGCCTCAACAAGAAAAACATTAAAGCAATTGAAGAAATGGGCTACTTTGATCTTTTGCATTTCCATTCTAAAGGAAAGCAATTCTATTAAGTTTCTCAAATCTTATGAAAACGGTATTGTTTTTGAGGCTTAAGAAAATCTCGAATAAAAATTTGTGGAGTTCTTTATTATTCAATACTTATGAGATGGGGAAACAGACAGTAACATTTTTTATAGATTTACTAGGTTGGAGACTGCAGTGCCAAACACAAGGTTTATTGTCAAATAAAACACTGTTTTGTTTTTTGATTGCCTGTTTTAAAAGAGTGTTGCTTCTGTTCTATAATTGCGTGCACAAAATTATTTAATTTGTTTTGTTTGGATCTTATTCTGGACACTTTCCCAGCCGGAAAGATGTAAAAATTAAAACATCTATTATGGCTTTTATATTCTGAGGTGGGTTATAAAGAGGAAAAAAGAAGAAATTATTCAAAAGACTAGGAAATATCCATTTTTCAAAAAGTCTCCCGCTTTCTTTTAAAAGTCTCATGCTTTTCAGACCCTGCAGTGCCCATGGCATGGGCACATGCCCTCTTGACTTCCTGCCACAGAAGCAATCTCGTCCGCTCCTGGCGGAAGCCACGTCTTTATGTAAGGAACCACAGCGACATATTTTAATAGCGATTTACAACTGCAGGCTCGGTACTTTTGTTAGTGGCCTGGCAGATATTCAGAGAAGGGGGAAAGACAGGAGGAGGGAGAATGTCACCCCGTTAAGTGCTGTGAACATCAAGTTAAACAGGGACCCACCCTAGACTGGCTTGAACACAAAACTCAAGTAGCTACAGACGCCAAAATGTCTGGCTTCTTCTACATGATCTGGAGTTTACTGGAGGCTCAAAAAAATGCTCGTGCCAGCTTCCACACACTGCCCTCGAGTCAGGAGCAGGTGGCAGTGGCTTTCAAACACGAAAGAACAGCTAAATGTTCAGTTATTCACTGTCCCCTGCTGCGACGCCCGCCACCCCCACCCCAACCTCAGCCGGAATAGTCCTCAGAGGAAAATTAAGTTTTGGTTGTTATACCAGGATGCAATAGGGAACACATCGACGGATGAATAAACCCTGAAACGCGTCCTTCTCCTCCTAACCCCAGGCTTTGAGTAAAAGTCAGCTGTGAGCTGGCAACACATGGGGCGGAGGGTGTGGTGCCAGCCAGGAAAAGAGAGACGGGCTGGTGACGGATCGCTTAAATAATCGCGATGCACTAAGTCTGCAGACCAGATGACGCTCGCGCCCCAGGGCACTTAAGGAATTGGAACCGCTGGCTCTCATATTTCTGAGAATCCGTGGAGCGCACGTGGAGAATGCGGGAGAAAGGCCAAATGACGAGCGCCTCTTTTAAAAGCCGTGCGGACACAGGAGGCAGGAGGCAGGGTCGTGCTGGGCGCACTGCGCCCGATGTCCCGTTTGGAAACTGGGTTCGAGTTCCACTGAGCGGTCGCTCGCCACGCCATCACTCACTTACTTTTTGAATTCATCGTCTTCCATCTTCAGACAGAAGGTCTCCAGAACCCTCCTCAGCTCGTGCAGTTGGATCAGACCGGTCTTGTTCGCGTCGATGAGCTTAAGAGCTTTGATAACAGTTTTAATGTTTTTGAAAATCTGTGTATAAAAGTGATTTAGGAAAAGTCAAAAGATCCGGTGTTGAAAACCAAAACGGTCATTTAAAAAAAGTGAAAGTTTTTAAATGCTTCTTATAAAATAAAATGCTTTCAAAAACTAACAGTCGTAGGTACTGCAAAATGACATGTCTATGGGAAAAGAAGAGAACACTTTGCATTTATCGAATGTTTTCAAGGCCATTTTCTCTGTAAACGGTCTTAGTAGGTTTTTAAGAAACGCTTCCTGATGTAAAGCAGTAAATCTCATACACAATTCGTTCCCTTGTAAGCCATACGAAAAATCTTTTTTGTTAATTGATACTTAAAAACTACAGTTCTGGCATACCTGGACTTGTACAATTTTTATTTTTCGTGGCTATATGCAAACTAGGAACTAAGAGCTGAATGAAAAATACGACTATATTTCAACTCCTCTGAATTTTTAAAAGATATTACAGAGAAGTTTTATAGAGATCTTTCCCAAATTCAGCAAATGTATCTTTATTGGGCACACGAACGTGGCAAGTATTGGGACAGGCCCCATGGGGACGCAGAGAGCCATGAGCTGTGCTTTGCCCTTAAGCTACTTACACTGAGAGTCGAGAAACACCCACTGGGACGCTACATGTGCTGAGCACGGAGCCACGTGGCTGCCTCCTCCCAACCCACGGGAAGACAGTACGACCACGACCCTACTTTTCGATAAAATTGAGGTTCGGGGAGGCTACATGAGTCACCCAACATCACCCTGCTAGATGCTGATCAATCCTTTAACTACGCCACCTTGCAGAGGAGATAAGACATAGAAGTAAATGGGCCCTGGGAACAAGAGCCGAATGACAGAGACGCACGAGGAGCTGTGGGCCTTCGCAGGAGAGAGCAAGCACTCAGCCAGAGCCCTCTGCGGGCTTCCTGCAGGAGGTGGCATCTGAGCTAGGAGGGGTGGCTGGGTGCTGACTGCACCAGCACTGGGCGACCTCCCAGGCTGGCGGGAGGGCGTTCTCCACAGCAGGGTGTGAGGCCAAGACGGGACTGTGGAGGAAGAGCGATGAGCGGCCGGGAGGGCCGGATCCTGGACAGTCTGGTTCTCCCGTCCTGTCCCGGACCAAGTCCAAGTGCAGCCGGATTCTGAGGGAAATGCGTTCCGGCTGGAGAGGACGGGCCCTCGAGCTCTCACCTGGCTGCCCCTACTCGAGACCACTGGCCAGCCATGGCCCCTCCCACCCCCACGCCCATGTCCTCGGGCATCTTTGCTCCCCTCACCACACTTACTCCTGGAGCTTGCCTGTGGCTTTAAAGACCAGCTGGTGGCTCTCAGAGGTCTGTCCCCAGCCCCAGCGTCAATGTGAGCCCCGGTTAGGATGTCCAACTGAGTGCCTAGCGACATCAACCTTGAGAGCCTAGCAGACACCCCAGGTTCACCAAACACCACCTGCCCCAGCCCCCATCCCGGGACACGGCAGACCCTCCCTGCCAGGCCCTCCTCACGTCCCATACCCGGTCCATCGCGAGAGCCTAGCAGCCCTCCTTCTGCGGGGCGATGTAAGGGCCTCCCAGCTGGTCTTCCAGTTCCCACACTGAACTCAGCTATCCCTCCACACAGCGGCCAAGGCATCCGGTGTAAATGAGCGTCTGAGCGTGGCCCCCTCTGCCCAGAGCCCTCCAGAGGCGCCATCGCATCCAGGTGCAGACCAGCTCCCGCCGTAACCTGTGGGCCGCTCAGACTGGCTCGTGGCAGCGCTCCCGCCCCACCTCCCCCAGCTGCCCAGCCCAGGCCTTCGCATGCCCTGGACCGCCCCCCTCGGGCCCCTGCCTCCTGCCCCAAGGCCCTCGCATTTGCTGTTCCTTCTGCCTGGAACATTCTTCCCCAGAGCCGCTGGCTCCTCCCCTACTTCATTCAGGTCTTGGCCCAAGTGTCACCTCACCAATAAGGCCCCCCTTGACCACACCTGTACGTTAGGGCCCCACCCCCAACCCTCGTTTCCTCTTTGAAGCACTTCTCACAAATGAACGTAACACTTGTCTGCAGTGACTGTCCCCGGGCAACTGTGCTTCCTGAGAGCAGCGTGCTGATCACCACTTCACCCCGGGGCCCAGAACAGCAGCTGGCAGAGTGCGCAGGCTCAGGAAGCACTTGTTTGAGTGGATCGATGAGTCCATCTTCCTTTCGCTTGCTGGGAAAAAGGCCACACTGAGGGAGCCTGGTTACACACCTGCAAATACCTCCTCGGGCCAATGTCAAATGCAATAAAGATGACAATAATATAATTGCACAAATAGTAATTGAATGTCGGCTGCGCGCAAAGTCTGTGCTAAGCGGCACGCACGCCTCCCACTTCTCACAAGCAGAGGGCCCTGGCTGAGACCAAGTTAGCATCCGAAACTGAGGGTACCAAGCGAGGAAGAACGGGCGTGGCATCGGCCGGCGGAGTGTCCACCTCAGCTCTGTCACTTCTCTGAGAGAACAGAGCCCCAGCCACAGGCACTTGCTTCCAGCACCCAGGCCGCGGCCACGTCCCGATTCGCTGCCCCCGTGGAACGAAGGGCATGAGGCGCTGTGCTTTCTAACACCCCGGAGCAGCCCGCGCAGATCCCCAGCGTGGACTGTGGGAGGGAAGGCAGCTGGCACAGAACCCACGCCCGCCAGAGGTATGTCTCCAGGTTCCTTACCGTGTGTCAGACCAAAGTTTGGCAGGATCCGAAGCGAGCTGCACATGGTGAGGCTTATCAGAGGCAACTAAGTTAGGGCCGCGGTGCGTGAGCCTCGTCCCGTGCGGGAGAGAAGAAAAAGGCATGAAGGACAACATGGCGGGGGTCACAGTGACCATGCCGCGCCCCGCCCCACTTCCCCGCTGCCTTGTAAAGGGAGAAGAGCATGGGAGGGGAAAAGGGAAAGAGGGTGGTGTGGAACATCCACGCCTTTCGAGGCCAGCTAGACATCTGCCATTTTGGTGTAACTGGGACAAGTCAGCACTAGGAGCCAATCGTCTCTGAGCCTCCTGTTTACCTGACCCTCCACCCCAGCTCTGCTCTCGTGATCACGAGCTCCTGCCCCCACAGGCCCTGGCTCATACGTACTGCACCACTTCAGGTCACAAGCACAGCAGGGCCCGCGTGGGCTGGACAGTCCTCGCCTTGGCCCAGCCTGCCAAGCCCTACAGGGTCTGACCGGCCCCTCAGGCCTTCTCGACCTCACCTCACCCCTCCTGCTCTCGCCTCCCACTCCGCTCCGGGTCCTGGGCTCCTTGCTGCTCACACACACCACACACTCACTGCCCAAGACGGCGGCCCGGCCTCCTGCTGGACAGCGCCCCCACTCCGCCCTCCTGCGGCCCCGGTCCTGCCTCCGCCACCTGCCCGTGCTGAAGCACAAACTCATCCTGCCCTCACCACTCCCTTCGTTTCTCTCCTCTGCATTCACCCACACCTGGACGGGCCACCTGGACGGGCCACGTTTCTTTCTCTGTTGGTTGTCTTTCTTCCTCCGCTGAAATGAAAACTCCGGGGAGGAGGACTTGGTTTTGTTGCCGCTGCATCGTGGGGCCTAGGACAGCACCTGGAAAGTGCGTGCCCGCCAGTATTTGCAGAGCGAGTCACCACGCTGTGACTGCTGCCGGAGGCCCTGCCTACACCTGCCACTGTCCCCTCTGGGGCAGGATCCGGTGGCTTCCCTTGCTGCTTTCCCTAGTCCATTTCCATCTGATCACTGGCTCCCTGACTTCTGTCTTGACATCTTGGTGTAGTTCTGCCTGGATCTGGTACCCAGCTCCAGGCTCTCCATCCCTACCCTTCAGACTCCCACTGCTCTGAGGTAGGAGTGGAGACGCCGAATCCACGAATCCACAGGGGAGAGGGGAAAACGGTGCGAGTTAACGATAGGACAAGGGCCACTGTCTCTTGCTTCCTCCCTGCAACGCCAGTGCCCATCTCAGAAAAGAAGATGCGGTCTTGGCCGTGACTGCCAGAGCCGGGCCTGAGAAAGGGCGCTCTCCTAGCTGCACCCCCATCCCCGCTCCACTCCCTATGGGAGCCCGACTTCCTTTCCCGCGTTCCAGGGGTGGCAAACTCTTGCCCACTGCCTATTTCGTTCGCCTGCAAGCTAACATTAGTTCCTGAATTTTTATATGGTTGGAAAAATCGAAAGAATGATATTTTCTGACATGTGAAAGTTATGTAAATTTCAAATTTCAGGATCCTAAGTAAATGTAACTGGCGCCCACCTACACCATTTATTTACATATTGCCTCTGACTACTTCTCCACATGGGCAGAGTTGAGCAAGTGGGCAGAACAGCCGGTCTCCAAAGATAAAAATGTTTACTACCTTTACCGCGTAAGTCTACGACCCTTGTTCCGCCCTGGGTGGTAAGTGTCGGGGGCTTTACGTACACACACACACACACAAGCAGAGGCACCGAGGATTCAGAAAGCCAGAAGAAGAGCGAGGTACAACTTTAAAGACTCAGGCGCCAGGAAATGGGCCTCTTCGGAAGTCGCCCAAAGTCTTCTCTGCCCAGCCACCTTCCTTACCCCTGTGTCAGACTCGGTCCCGGCCCGTCACAGGCAGCCAGGCCCCACAGTTTGGGGCAGGATAGTGCATTCCCAGCCATAGGCTCTGAAATGAGACTCGGAACGCCAGCTCCACGCCATTACACAGGTGACCTGGAACGGCGGCCTGACTCCTCTCAACTCCGTTTCCTCATCTGTGAAATGCGGGTGAACGAGGTGCTGCAGCGGTGTGTGGGTGAGGTGAATGAGCGCGTGTGTGCCGGTGCTTCACGGGGACATGCTTAGCAAATGTGGTGTGATACAACTGCTGACTGCGACCGAAGGCCGAGGACAGATCCACGTAAGCAGAAGCCACACACTCGTGTGGGAGAACAGTAAGTGGCTGAGCCAGCACAACTACCCCCAACCCCAGCAAACTCCTCCGACCCCTTCGCTGCCCTGCTGCCTAGTCTAAGTTAACATAAGCCTTGAGAAGGCAGAAGGCCTCGAGTGGGCAAGAGTCTGGGGCTAAGAACAGAGCCTAGATCAATGACTGTTTGTTGAGTGGATGAACAGATGGGTAATGGGTGGAATGAGGGATGATGGAGTGATGGAGTGATGGAGGGATGGAGGGATGGAGGATGATGAAGGATGGAAGATGGAGGATGGATGATAGATAGATAGATAGATAGATGATAGATAAATAGATAGATGGATGGATAGATAGATGGATAGATGGATAGATGGATGGATGGACAGACAGACAAATGATGAGTAGATAAATGGATAGATGTATGGATGGACAGAGGAAAGGGTAGATGATGGGTGGGTGGATGGATGGACGGACAGGGCAACTGCAGCGTTCATGGGGAGGAAGCTTTCATAAGCCAAGGAAATCCTTGCATAGACAGGAGAGGTGCCTGAAAAAGGGCAGGTGGGCATCTATTGCCCAGTGGACTCAGTGATCTGCTCTGCATCTTCCCAGGGACAGGAACCAAGAATTGGACAGAGACAAGGAAGCAGGGCAGGAGGGGTGGATTAGAGCAATCTGCATGCCTATTATCGCATGGAAAGGACAAGTGGACTTTCCACGGGTTAAGTGGAGATCAAGAAAGATAGAAGCTTGAATTGTCCTGCTCCCAGGGGCTGCTCATAGGTGAGGGGACGTGAGCAGCCTGGAGTAGAGCTGAGAAGGAGAGGGGCTGACCCAGAGCTGACCGTCCTCGCCAGGAAACAATTTGGTTCGAGGCCTCCGGAGCGCTGATCGCTCCCCACATGCCCTGTGGGTGAGCAGCCTTGCCGTGGGCCCAGGGAACGCGTGGAGGGAGAGAGACTCTCCCTTTCCTCAGCCCTCATCACAGACCCAGCAAACTGGGAGAGAGGAAGCAGAAAGAGGGAGAGACGGAAGTGCAAGCAAGCCATGCCCCCAAGCTGCAGGTCCCTGGAGCCAGAACGAGGGGCGGAGAAGCCCGCTGAGCTGGCTCTCACCTCAAGGCTTAAAACTGGATTAGCCTGAGCTGGCCTTGTCGATACTAAATGTGACCAGAAAGCCTAAGGTATCCTTAAGGGACAAAGAAGGCAGATTTGCTAGCACCCACTTCAGAACGGTGCGAAGCGAAGAATCAAACCGCTTCGTGTTCGTACCCCACTGAGTTCAGATGGTTCAGTAAACTGCTGACAGTGGATGTTATTATTACTCTACAGTTCTTTGTTTAAAATTCTTTTTATAGCACTTTGAGCTGCAGGAGGGAAAGCTATGAACCCAAATAAATACAACCACCCAGACTTTAACGGATGTGAGGGAAGACCCAAGGCCTTGGCGCTGGGGCCCAGCCTCTCCCCACGCGGGCTGCGAGTCGTCGCTCTCAGGGCCTGGCCCTGCCGTGGCCCTTCCGGGAGGAAGGCAAAGCCCCTCCGTGCTCAGGAACTTAAACCCTCCACGACCGTCGTCTTATTAGCTCCTGTCTAGCTGTTTCCTGTTCAGTTCCTCACCCGGAACCACCTTTTTCTTGCCCGGTTTCTGGCAGAAGGGGGTCGGCACCGCACCCCACCCGCCTGCCTTCGGACAGGACCCCAAGGGGAGGGGGCTGCTAGCAGCGCCCAGGTCTTGGCTCTGCAGCGAAGCGGAAGGGTTCGGCACCCGCTGCTGGCAGTCTGGCACCTTTCTGTCACCACGACTAAATCCATTTTAAATTTAAGGAGTAAATTTTTTTTTAATGAAACCATGAAAAAGGAGTTCTCTGACAATAAACACATCAACGCTCATTTTCCTTATTATTCTACTTTCGGCTATTTCGTATAAAATCTTTAATTAAAGTTTTTCTTTGAAATTGTCATTATCAACCCAGAAGAAAGAAAGGAGGAGAAAGAAAGAACAACACAGCTGTGCAGATATGACGCGCTATTCAGGACTAAACGAACTGGAACGGAATAAGGAGCTTGACTGTTCTGTTCCGAGTGTTGGCTCCATATTCTCAGCAGCACAGTCTAACTCGTCACTTTACATCGACTCCATCTGTTTACACTCTGCAGAGCATTGGCTTCCTACCGCGAACGTTTCCTATTTACCAGCTGGTAGAGATGAGCCAAACCAGATAGGAAAAAATTAGACTGCATTCAGAACCTCGTAAATGCACACTTTCGACTTGGGGACATGTGGGAGGAGCGGGCAGGCATCCCTCACCTTTAACAAAGGCGGCACCTCCGTGCCTCCCGGCGATTCTTTGTCTTAGGGGGCTAGTGCTCCCCCCAGGGGCCGGGGACTCGGCGGTTGCTTCTCGCACGTATGCAAACCCTGCCTTTACCAAAACGTGAGCAGGCTTACATAAAGAGACATCTGAGTGAGAACCAGGAAAACAGAGAAAAGGGAGCTGACGCGAAAAGAGCTCAATCAACCTGAAAGTCATAGTTGCTGTAACGGAGCAGAAAATCCAAACACCCAGTTTCGGGTTTCCTTGCAGCCAAGGTGAAAAGAAAAACTTGCTGTTATATACATATGCACCACAGGCCATGTAAACCTTCCCCACATTTGATTTTCATTTTTAAAATGTCTGCCTGCAACATATGGCTTAAAGATTTCTAGTAAGAAATTCTAGCTACCCATTGAACTTCTGACACAGCTATGAAAATGAGCCGCAAATCTAAATATCTAGGGACTTAAAAGGGTGCCAAATCTAGAAGAAATATTTCCTGTCTCTCTCTCCTGTTTTGCAAACCCAGCGCACGCTCGTAGGACGGGCTCCACCCCAGACAGCACAGGCGTCGCTCACAGGACAGAGCTGCTCACCAGGAGGGGAGAGCCAGTCACCTCCTAGGAACTCGATGTGTCCCCCACAGGCCAGAGGCGCTCGGCCAGGGCAGGCTGACGGTGGTGACTGGAGACGAGAGTGCCGGGTTACCCCGAGGTCTGACCACAGGGGCCCCGCCCCCAGCTGCTCTCTCACATGTGTCCACTGCACTGCTGACACCCGCCTAAGACCCCTTTCTCAGGCCACAGTCCCTTTGTCAGGCCTTCCGTGAGACCCCGCCACCCCACCGCCACACCCTGCAGCGTGCCTTAGGGTTAATCCCCAAGTCAGAGACACCGCTCTTTTCTTCCAGCCTCCCCTCCAAATTCGGTCTGTCCCGCCCTGCCCTGAGAGACAGAACTGGGCTCGGGATAGTCACGAGCTCATCTGCCCGCTGCCCCGACATCTCCCCACCGGCCCTATTTCCAGGCCGCGACCCCGAAAGCTACCCCGCACCTCACCCTGTGCGCCTCCCCCCACCACAGGACCGAGTCCCGCTCTGACTCCAGCCTGAGAGGCTGCTTCCCCAGCTGTCCCCATGACTGGCCACTTCCCATGCGAAGCTTGTTTCTCCATCCAGTAACTAGTCACTGGGTTTCTATCTGGCACTGAAGCCACAACACCGAGCAGGAGAAGGCACCCGCTCCCAGGGGACACGTATCCTAGCAGTAAACAAGTAAACAAGCAAGCAAAACTCCCAGGATGCTCTGAGTGTTGAGGAAAACACAGTTGTCGACAGTGACTCAGACACCACCCTGGAGGGATCCCTCGTGGTGAGCGCCGTGAGCCAGGCAGCCAAAAGCCACGGGCTTCCCAGGGGGGTCTCCAGGGCCCTGACTCACGTCTGGAACAGCTAATTCTGGGTGTCGGATGGAACGCAGATCATACGGGCGAGTGGGAACAGGAAAAGCAGTCCAGGGGTTGTTGACAAAGCAAAGGGGGCGGGGGGCGGCGATGGCGGTGGGATGCAGAGAGGTGGGGGGGTTCAGAAAAGACCTCTGGATACAGCCAACAGGACTGGCTGGCGGGCCAGACATGGGAGAGGGGCCAGGCGGGGAAATGGGTATGAAGGTTGGTCCTAGGTGTCTGCTTGAATGGCTCAGTGAACGGCAAAGCCATTTACTAGAGAGTGGGGGGGGAGGGGTGGTCAAGGGAATAAAGCTTGGGGGGTGAGGAGGAGAGTCCAAGTTCTGATTTTCCTTGTGAACAATGATGCGGCCAGAGCTTCAGACGGAGGCATGAACGCAGACACCGTCAACACATCGCCCTCTCTCCCTTCCCCTCTGCAGCTTCAAATGCATCATCGCTCGACTTTCCATGCGGCTCATCTCCTCGAAATGCAAACTCCTGACGTTCTGAGTCACTTCCGGCAGTGTGGTAAGTTCACCTCATGGTTATTCTCACGTAGACTCTCTCAACACCGCAAGCACTCTGCAACAGCTTCCCCGGTTCACGGACGGACCAGTCTGCAGAAAGGCTGCTTGGGCCACTCGGCTGTGTGTGTCGCACACTCAGCTAGGGAAGTCCAAGTGCTCCAGCCCGCTTCCCCTGCACCCCACTGTGTTAAACATTTACCCCCACAATCTTGTTTGTACTACTGATTTGCCACATACGATAAGATATTATTATTTGTTAAATAAACTTAGTCCGAAATAATTACAAATCCTCATATAACAGAATCTTTGCTTTTGTCTCCCGATGAAGTCTTTAGTAAATTAATAATAGAGCAACCAAAAATAGGTCTGGGGTAGAAGTGTTTTCGAGATCATTTTTTTTTAAATGGCAACTGATTATTTTGTTATGTGAAATTCTCTAGATCAAAATGTAAGCCCTGTTCTTCATACGGTTGCACGAGACACGAGCGTAAGAGCTGTGACATTATTAATCACTATATTCAGTTATGATTGATAGGCTTTTCTGCGGGGAGGAGAAAGTGCCTCAGATGCAATCTGTCCCAACAGCTCTGCGATATGCTAATATTTTCTTCAGATGAAAGAGAAGATGTGTTCAAATACCTGCTATAATAGGCAATTAATACCAAGAGCACCAAGGTAGACCTGATAAAAGCGAGATTAGGAGAGTACTGCCAATTAACCGAACGCTTGTATGTTTTAGTAAATGGCCTCATTTTGAGTTTGACACAGTCGTCTTATTAGGCAAACAGTCTGCATTCCAGTACATTTGTTCATGCTAATGCGGTGTTACAACGTTAAGGTATGTTTATGAGGTGGTTGTGATTCTGGCAACTGTTTCTTTATTCCTCAAGCCGTAATTTTTTAGATTTCATTTTTGATGGAAATTTGTCTATATAAGAAAATAAACCTACCCATCACTTGCGTCTCCTCTTCGTGGATGTTACGGACCAAGCGAGCAGCTCGGTACCTTTAATTACTTACTAATTGCTTCTGGAATGACCAAGGCTACATCTATAACCTCCAAGGCACCCGGGTAGTCCCATAAGCCTGTGTCAGTCACTCGGTGTCCAACAGACACACTAGTCACGCCCGACTGGGTAGACCAGATGTTCTGACGTCACAGCACCCAGGTTTACAGACTGTGCCTGGCTTAGGTGGAGACGGCAGGAGAGCAAACAGCCTGGGGCTTAGGATGTGTTTTTTTCTTTTTTTCTTTTTTTAATGTCTTTAATTGTATCCTACATTCTTACATTCTCTCTTCTCTTAAGAAGAGTTTTCTGTTGGGGTGGGGGGAAGGCGGGGAGGAGGCTCGGCATTCCTAAACACTTGCGGTGTCCTCACGCTGTGTCCTCACAGTGTCCTCACGCTGTGTCCTCACTAGGTCCGAACGGCTTCCTGTTTCTCGGAACTGCGCATGCGCCCCGCCTCGCGCGGCGAGAGGAGACGCGCTTCCTGCCAGCCTCTTCTTCCCTTCCGCCTCCCCTCACGTGGGGAGTTGCAAAAGATTAAACAGGAAAAAGACCAAAATTTCATGAGCGGGCAACACACTGAGGCTTTGCTTTAGTCCTCTGGATCTACGCAGAACGGGAGGACCTGAGCCTGAGGCCTGGACACTGCCACCGCTCCAGGATGGAGCTGGGGCCCTGGGGGCAGGCAGCGGGCGCAGAGACGGAGGAGTCAGGATGCCAGGGAGCGATAAGGACAGAAAACTCCCAAATGCCCCTTCGAAGTAGATGCTACCTGGACAGAAAGATGACTCTGGCTGGAACGAATGGCGATGGCGAATAGCCTTCTCGGTCACGGAGCGGGCCCATTACAGACACAACAGAGTCACCCGCGCTGACCGCAAAGGAAGCGTGGGCGCCCTTCCTAAGAGGCCTCCGAGAGGCAGGGCATGCCAAGGGCTTCACTTATGTTATTCTCATTCAGACTTGTAGCCACCCCGATAGGCAACTTTCGTGGTCTCCACTTCAGAGATAAGGAAGCACAGCGCAGGGAGAGAGAGGCCTGTCCAAGACCACCTGTAGGAAGCCGCAGAGGCTGGATGTGTGCCTGACGCCCACAAAACCCCTCTGCCTCCTAGGAGACCATGAGAGCAAAGGGCTTGAGGACCAGCGAACCCGAGAACCAGTCAAGGAGATGCCCAGGCAAAGGCACAGAAAAGGAGCCAAATGAAAAGCAGGGCCCAAGAGGGTGAAGGCAAGTGAGGTGTGTGCAGGGCCCAGGGTGCCCGCCGAGTGGAGCCTGAGTGCAGATTAAACCGGGACCGGACCCGCAGGAGCCTGAGGTCAACGCCCGAGGCCCCCCGCCACCCCTGGGCTTAAGGAGCCGCCTCTTCCCCAAACGCAGGGCCCCATGGGATCAGACAGCAGCCCCCGCACGTGAAGTGGGACTGCAAACACCAAAAGACGGAGAGACAGGACCTGGAGACCATCTGACCTTCCCCTCGACTGATGGAGACAATGAGACTCAGAGAGCCGGAGGATTTGGCCGGCAATGAGCACGAACGTGAACACACGCTGGAGGTGTACGTACATGCGGAGAAGGGAGAAGGGAGAGGCGGAGGAAGCAGCGGTCAGACCAGGCTCACTGCGGAAGGAAACGATTAGGGAAAACAAACACCGGGGTTCGGTCAGTGCCGGGCTCCAGCTGTGACTTATTGGTTGGTTTAGGAAAGAGGGAACACCTGCCCATCTAGCAAAGTCTGGCTCCCAAAACTCAGGCACTTGCATGCGTTCTTGGCTCTAGGAAGCCATGTGGACTTATACTTAAAACATGCTTTCATTCCCAGACCGCAGTGATCACCCAGTAACGACCGCGCGTGTCCGAAGGGCCCCCTCCAATGACTGCCAGCTATTCCGTCTCCACGCTCCGCGTGGACCACGTGCAGGACTAGAGTCTTCAGGGGAAACACGCTGCTGCACACAGCGAACAGCCGAGGAGCAGACCTGGTTACTCCAGCCCGTGCCGGGGTGGGAGGGAAGGGGGCAGACGCGACTGTGTGCCTACCCGCACGGAAAGGAAGCCCGGGAGGGATCGTGACAACAGCTGGCGGCCAGGCACTCTACAGTGGATGCTCTTAACCACACGACAGCACTTCAGGGTGGGTATTATCATCCCCGCTAACGGATGAAGAAACGCAATGACGAGGACTTGCCCAAGGCCACCTGGCTGGTAAATGGCAGAGCGCCAAGGCAGAAACCTACATCTGACTGAGTCCCAAGGTCAGTCTCGTCCCTCTTTACCTGCCTGCCTGGGCTGCCCTGGGATGTCGGGTCATCTTAATCCCCTGTTCCTCAGACTTTTACCGTCACCTTTGTGTTCTCACCGGAAGTCGCATGAAAGCTGCATTGGTTGAAACTCGCTGTTAATCAGTGAGGGGGCTCCTCCCAGGGTGGGGGCTGGGTTAAAAAGGGCTCAGAAGAGAGAACGGCTGTTGGTGGAGTTCTGGTCAGCTTTCCTCCACGAAGCCTTGTTTTCGTGGTTCCCAACCCTGGCGGGTGCCCCTGCACACCACACTAGCTGTCATGCTGCATTACGAGTTCATAACGGTATTTATATGGATTCATAAACCACTGACTTCTCCAGGAGAATTTCATGGTTAACACGTTGTGAAGAGACAAATTAAGGACATACACCGTCGATACTATCGATCCTGTTACATATTTCTTTTATATATATATAAAAGAATATTTTAATTCTTGTCCGTAGAAACTATAAAGAGACATACAGGATTTGGAAATGAGACAGCACCAAACACTGGTCAAAGAAGAACCGCCCACTGTATGCCTGCTTTTTCATCAGGTCTCTCAGAAATATAATGTTATCAGTTGCCTGTTGCTGCCTGTCGCCTCACGTTATTTTTATCCGTGTACTCACCACAGTCTACTTTCCCTTCCGCTTAAATTCGAGACCCCTTCTTCACATACGTATGTGCCACATCTCTGAGGCCTGGTCAGAATGCTGAAATTCTGTGCCACGTTGTCTTTTGACCAACATCACCCATTTGGTATGCTTCATTTTCTCCGGATTTCCATATCTCATTTGTCACTAGAGAAAATACTGTGACTGGGATTTTCCCTTCCACCTGTCTCATGACAGGGCCCTGACCCACTCACCCAAGTAGCTGCACAGGAGTCAGATCTTTCGAGAACTGAGCTCGAGAACCCTCGCTACTTCAGACTCATGTCTTTCAAATTGATGAAGCACCTGTAATACAGGGCTTCGAAACATGGCTTCTATGTTTCTTTTCCTACAATGTAACCTTTAACACAGGACTCATGCTTTCCCAGACCCTCTGTTACGTATTTCTTACACGGTAACAAATAGACCACAATAGAAGAAGCAAATCATTATACCAGGTTCCCACTGATATAAACTACAGTGAAACTAGATTGTTAGGAGCACATAATGCTAAAACATTAGCACACTAAGACGAACGTTCTGGTGTTCATGGCGTCAGCCAGGAAAATTCAGACAAACATTTTGTGGATTTCTGGCTATTTTTGATTTCCAAATGTATGAAAATCTCAGAAGAGTTCAAAAAGGAAAGAAAATTTGTCACATTTCAAACCAACATATTGAATCAAATAAATTAAACCATGATTCTCAAACTGCTCGTGTAACTGACAGGTTCAAATGCATTTTAAAAAGGGGTCTGATTCCAACCCCTGAATGCCATAAACATGTCCTCCCTCCGGAGCCGTGCGCTGGGACATGCAACCGCCATCAGCGAACAGGAACAAAGCTGCACGCTCCCTGTCTACACGCGCACTGCGGCTCTCCCGGCTCCGCACTCGGCACCCACCCCTTTGAGTCTCCCTGGGTATTTGGCCCGTGCTGCTCTTGACTGAAAAGCAGTCGTTTTCTCTTTCTAAAGTCGTTTTCTCTTTCTCTTGCTTCAGTCTTAGACAAAAACAGGAAGACAAGCCCTACTAATGGTGATCTCAAGTTAATACAAAAGGAATTCATATCCCAGGACTTCTGCTGGCGTCACTGAAGAGCTGCCACCTGAGGCGTCGAAGCCATCTGGGGGTGGGCTCTCACGTGGGCTTGTGGTGAGAACTGTTCAGTCAGGCGACTCTGACACAGAACGGACAACAAGACGCGGCCCACTTCACATCACCTACCTCTGCCAACAACCACGTCTGACGAAGGGTGGGGGGAGATTTGTTTTTTTTTAAAGATCTCTATTACCTTTTCTCCTATTTGGATTTCAAGTTCTTTCAACGTCCGACGGCAACTTATTTCATTTCCACTGCCCCTTAAAAACAAAAAGAAAAACTTTTTGTTAAAGTGTTTTAACCAAAAAATGTTTATATAGGACATGCAGCAATTAAATTATACGGATTTTGAAATCACATATTTTTAAATGCAAGGTATTTCCTGTGCACTATCATCTGCCAGAAGCGCGAGCTTGGGCCAGTTACCTAGCTTTCAGTTGGCTAGCTACCTCATAGGAAAAACGAAATAGGGCATTTACTCCTCCTGGGGTAGGGCGGGACCCGAGTAAAGAGGGCCTGCGCTCAAGGAGCATCGGCCATGGCCGGGCCGCACCTCAGGCGATGCTCCGACAGCTCTGAGGGTTAGGGGCCACCATCGCCCCGGCCCGGGTGGGGTAGTGGAGGCGCCCGGCCCAGACCCCGGCGGTCTGGCTTCAGAGCCCGGCCCTCACCCCTCTGCTGCCGCCCTTCGTTCTGACCTCTGCGGGCTCCCAGGCCACTCGGGCACACTGTCAGTCACTTGTAAAGGACTTTATGGCCAACGTGTGTCTACACCATTATACCATTCCTTGGCCCCACCGGCTTTTTTTTAGCAACTATTTCTGATTGTGCATTGTCCACACACCCATAAAGCGCTCTGAGTCCCTCCTGGGAACAAGCACGCTGGGAGGGAGGAGGGCGTTCTGCTCCTCGGGCACAGCGCTCATCCAGCACCTCCGCCCAGGCCCGGGCCACAGCCGTGCCCAGGACACTGTTCCCAGTCTTGAAAAGGCTTAAGGCTAGTGACAGTGACAGCCAGGAAATAAGCGAAAAAGAAATGTGAGCCGAAGTACTAGCAGGTACCCTGAGAAATCGAAGGTGGGCACGGGGAGAGGCTGGAGATGGGGAGGGGGCTCGACTTGTGGAAGGTGGGGTAGTGGTCATCTGGATAGAGGCTGAGGGGCCAGGGGCTGTCTGTTCGGAGAAGCGCTCCAGGCAAAGCTAAAGGGATTGGCAGCAGCATGAAGCCGAGAGCAGGCAGGAGCTGGCACACCCCAGGGGTGCTACCGCGGGAGGTCGGGGCGCCCAGAGCCCCACAGGCAGGCGGAGGAACACGGGTGAGTCCCGAGCGGAGGCCGACACCTGTAGGCAGTGACAAAGCATCCAGATGTCACAATGGGGTGAAGGGAAGCCCCCGGGCGTTTCACACGGGACCGGACTTCATTTTACAGAGGAGGACACTGAGGCTCGGGGCCCTCTTTACTTGAGTGCCACGCTCAAGTTGAAGTTGGAGCCTTGCCAGGAATCCAATCTTCAGATTCTCTGTTAAATGTAATATTTTAATATTGTTTTAATTGTGTATTAAGTAGAAAACACAATTTGCGACGTATGTTCAAGATTTAAAGGATAAAAATCAGGCAAAGGCCTGTGTACCCCACCATCAGCTGGAGAAATGGGGCAGTATCTGTGCCAGGGGAGCCCCGCTGCCCCCATCTCACCTTCCTCCCCAGATGGTCAAGGTCATCGGCCTGCAGGCACACGTGGCAGCTCCACTTCTCCCTCTGCCCAATCCCCAGCAGCCCTCCTCCCTTCAGTGTCTTCCCGAATCTGCACCCTGCACCCCAAACTCCGCCTCTGTGTCCGCTTCAGAACCAGTCTGTTATCCCATATTAACTTAGTGACTTGGCTTTCCTTAGTATTTATTGGAATGGTACGTCTTCTTAAGTCCTATCACTTTCATCCATTCTATCAACATGTATTTCGGTTTTTCTCTTAATCAATTTTACTATTCGTTTTCTCGTCAGTCTTTGTTTTTAAGTGGAACATTTATTATAACTACTGATACATTTAGGATTTCTGTCTGCCCTGCCCATTCTGCTCCTTCTTGCCTTCTTTTGGGGTGACCCCATTTTTATCATGCCACTCGTTTGCCTCTACAAGTTCGGGAGTTATTCGCTCCATTTTTCATCTCGCTAATGGTTGCTCTGGTAATTATAACCTGCACACTTTTTCGAAGTCTAAGTTAGTCAAAACTTTTATCTTCCTACTGGACAATCTAACAACTCTGGAATGTTTAATTCCAGTCCCTCCTCTCGATTTTAATATTACCACTATCGGGTGTTTTAATTACCTCCTATGTTTAAAACAGCTGTCGGTGTCGCCTGCAGCCCTTAGTGCTTCCTGCAGTCAGCAGGCATCTCGAGTCCCCGAGGGCGCGCCACGGCCGTCCTGGCTCTCCGTTCCTTCTTGCGTCCTCTCAAACCCTCCACCTGGGATCGTCCCCTTCCACCTGAACTGGAACCTTAGAATTGCTTTACTGGGTCTTTTGGGGGCCAAACCTACTTTAGTTTCAGTATGTCTCTATTTCGATATTGAAAATACAGAAAGATATTTTTACTGGGTACGCGATTCTAGGATAGCAGTGATTTCCTTTCACTGCATCGCAGCTATTAATCCACTCTTTTCTCCTGGCTTCTGCTGTCACTGTTCAGAAGTCACTTTTTTTTGCCAGTTTATTTTTTTTTCATACTATATATACATAACTTTTTTTAGCATTTTATTTTTTTATTTTCCCCCTCCCCTCCCTTCTGGTAACCAGTAGTCCATTGTCCATGTCCATGAGTCTCTGTTTGTGTGTCCTGTTCATTTGTTGCTTTTAGGTTTATATCCCACGTATGCGATATGTGATTTTCAACCTTTTCTGGCTGGCTTATTTAGCTTAGTATGATTATTTCAAGGTCCATCCATGTTGTCGCAAATGGCAGTATTTCATCTCCTCTTATGGCTGAGTTATATTCCATTGTATATATGTACCACAGCTTCTTTAGCCAGTCATCTATTGTAGGACTCTTCAGAAGTCACTTTTGTCTAAATGTTGTCCTTTGGCTGCTTTTAAGATCTCTTTGTCTTTGGGGTTCTGCCTCTACCCCTGTTTTAAATCCTGCTTGAGACAGGCTTCTCGAATCCACAGGATAGACCTTTTGTAAATTCTGGAAAATCCTTGGCCATTGTTTCTTTGGCTGTTACCCCCAGTCCCATCTCTCATTCCTCTCTTTACCATATTCCAAGTACATGTTCCATGTCTCTGTGCTGCTCTGACTAATTTTTTCTGACCGATCTTCCAGTTCACTTACTTCTTCAGCTGTGTCTAATCTGCTTATTAAATTCATTGAGCTTTAAGTTGTTATTATGAAATGTAACACATTTTCAGAAGAGTACATACAACATATATACACAGTTTAATTATAATGAAGACAAACGCCTCTTTAACAATTACCCAAATCAAGAACTGAAGCCTGGCACAGAAAGGCCCCCGTTTGGTCTGTGCCTCTCCAACCACGAGGTTCTCTCTCCTCCTGGAATTAACCACCACCCGAGCACCGAAGGTATCATTTCCTTTTATTTGGTTGTAATTTTTGCCACCTCAGTATGTATCCCTAAAAAATACAGGTCGACTTATCCTGTTTTAATTTACATGAATAGATGTATTCTTTTGTTTCTTGCTCCTTCACTCAGTATTGTGTCCGTGAAACTCATTCAAGTTTCTGACTATAGGTGTCATTTATTGGTTTTTCTATCCTTTATTAAATAAATATGTATTAAACATCTACTGTGTGCTAAACACTGTCCTAGGGGCTTGGGACACATTAATAATTGGAACAGATAAAGCCCTCGCAGTGCTCACATTCTAGATTGACTATTAACCTAACGGGTGTGGGAAGAGTGAGCTGTAGGGGAATGTGCTGCAGAAGAGGAAACGGCCTGTCAAAGACCCTAAGACAGGGACAACTAGAAGGTCAGTGGGTTCGGAGCACAGCAAACAAAGAGGACAACAGCAGAAGCACCCGTCGGGGAGGACAGCCAGGCCACAGAGGCCCTGTGGATCCGTCTGGGATGGCTTGTCTTCTACCTTTAGAGTCTCTTAGAATTTCCTTTAGTCAAGATCTGTAGGACATGAGCAAGCTCTGTTTTTGTACGAAAATGTCTTTATTTCACCCTCAGTTTTTATTTTTTGGAAATGTTGCTTGCTGATTTAATCATGTATTTCATCTTCAGAAATTCGAATAAGCTGTCCAAATGGAATTGACTTTTAGAGGCATACAAATTCAAGACGAAACGCAGAAGGCTCCTTTTCTTTTGTATGAGTTCCTTTTCTGGAGTTTCTTCAGCAGCTTGTTTCTTTGTAGCAAATGATCTCTTTCCCTTCCAAATCCTGCTTCTCTTGGTCAAAAGCTTTCTTTCTTCCTTTCTTCTTTACCAGAGTCTACCTGCTAGAACCAGCTTCACATCTGCTCTGTTAACCAAAGCCCAAAGGCCAATACATGGTCTTTGTGAATGAATTTACCTTCGATATAATTCTCAGGCTCCTCAGTAAGTTCTTCACAACTCTGTGGTGAGTCATCTTGTGTGATGCTCAAAAAGCTTTTAAAAACTTCGACTAAAATGTTTTAATTGTTTTATATATAGAAGGTTGTAGTTATTTTTTAGGGAGGTAGCTTGGAGCCAAGTGCCATATGGATTATTTAATATGCAGAAGATACTCAGTCTATATGCAGAAATGTCCTATGTGTCCATCAGAAGCAAAAACGTTCAATTTACTCATTTTAAATAGAATAATTCCTTGGATGTTTGAAGGGTTGATGATGATACTACCATTACTATAGATGATGTGAAGTCTGCTATGCTAGATACAAAAATAGTCCCACATTTATCCTTACCAGCTTTCATATACTCAGAGGCACAGATTTTTGGATATCATTCCAGGTTTTCAATGTCTTTAGAAGCAAAATGTCCTTTTTAACTTCATGTTGCTCTCGACTTAATCAACCACCGTAGGGTGTTCAGGAACTTCCTCATATGATGACTTTTAAGACAGTTCTAGTAAAGCTAAGATGTCCAGGGCAGAACAGGTGGTATAACATTTCTGTGTTGTGTTCACTCTATGTTGTCAAAGGCAGCAAGTTTGGGCTGATAGAAAATGTGACCTCTCAAACCACATTTCCAGATGGGAAGTGCTATAACCAGAATAATAAGTCCCGCCACCACGAATCCAGGGAACTCAAGCTGCAACTCAGTCAATGATTTAGCCCAAGTCTAAAGACCTGACAATTCAATGAGTACAAAGGCTGCCTATTATTCTTATCCAAGACAGTATGAAGAAAGTATACAAAATCTAGTTGAAAGGCAAACTTGAACACCACAAACGACGACGCCAGCTATTTCTCCCTTTGCCAAATACTCTGTTATCAATGGATGAGCATATACTATGGCAAGGAGAGGGATTCCCACAGGAAAAGCTCTTATTATTATTCTTACAAATATAGCATAGAACTGTAAGATGGCAAATGTTGTATTTCAGCATACTGAAGAGATATTTCCATGATCTTATACCTTTCACTGTCACTGTTCGGGCTTCAGTGTCGGGCTAATTGTCACTCCTCTGACGTCAACTGGGTTCTCCTTCTCACTGTCTTTGATTTTCTCTTCAATTTTGATGTCCTGTAGTTTCACTGTGATACGTCCAGATATGCATTTCTTTTTATTATCTGGCTTGAGATTCTCAGTCATTATCTTTTCGAATATGTCTCTGCCCTGCTCTTTCTCTTACACATCTGGAAATCCAATGAGAAGCATGTTAGGCCTTTTCTTCCCATCTTCCATGTCTTATTCCTGTCTTCTATATTTTGTATCTCTCTGTTTTTCTGTGCTGCACTCTGGATACTTTCTTCAGATTTATGTTCCATTCCACTAATCCTCTTTTCGGCTGTGTTTAATCCACTATTTTCACCTATCCAATGACAATTATTATATCTTTCAGTACCAGAAATTTTGTTTTTTGCTCTTCAAATCTTTATGATTATTGCCTCTTGTTTTGTATTCATATGTTGAATCCTTTCTTTCCTTTCTTTAAGCATATTAAAATACTACTTTTAGATTCTGTACCTGATAGTTCCAATATTCTACTGGATATTGTTTCTATTGGTTTGCAGTCCTCGTTTGTCTCTTCATATGTTTTCAAGATTTTTTTTGTGGTCTATTGTTACTTGGTACTTTATCTGTGGACATTCTTTAAGGGCTAGGTTGAAGATGTATTCCTTACAGAAGGGCATACCCAGTCCAAGACCAGTTTTAAGTAAATTCCTAGCCTGAGACTCTTCAAACCACAGAAGTAGCATTATTTCAGGCACAGACTTACATGAAAATCAAGTCTATTCACCCAATGCCATTGTTAAAACAGGTAGGTTTCCTCATTGTGCCTTCTGTGATGCAGGTCTGTGTTTGTAATTTATCCTTACTGTGGGGCAGAGCTGTCCCAACTTTATATGTATTGATCTTCTATTAGGTTTCTCCACCTTGGGCAGACCCTCTAGGCTTTGTTTCTTGTCCCCTTCACTCCAAACAGCCAACAAAACTGACACACAAATTCACCAGGATTTGGTCAATGCCCTCAAGGCAATAGCTGGCTTTTTAGAATGCTCACTTTTCTGGATTCCAATTTTCACCTCATTTTTAGCCTCTGGGGATTAGTTACTTTCTTACCAGCTCAGTAACATATTAAAATATTTTATCTTTTAACCAGCATTTTAGCTGTTTTCAGTAGAAGTACTGTTTATAGATAAACTCTACCATGCTACTAGAAAGAGAAGTCTCCATTCACTATAATGCATCATCTTCAACAATAAAGAGAATTTAGCTTCAAATTTAGAAATCTTTCAAACAGTATAAAAATTTAGCTTTTTATGTTTCAGGAAGTAATTTATGATCCTTTTCATCTCAAATTATTAGACTAATGTTTCACAATAAAACACACACACACACACACACAGAACTCTCCAGCTTTCAGTTTTTCTAGTTGTTTAGCTTTTTCAACAAAGAATATTCAAATGAGGTTACTGCTCGCCCAAAAACCTTACCCTGCATACGGTGATGTTTTAGGTTAAGACAATAGTGTGCAGTCTAGAGAACGAGCCACTCTTTTGAATGAGCCCAGACATATGTTAGTCCACCACTTACTAAGCATCAACTAAACAGAGCATGGCAAAGTCCCAGATCATGGAGGGGATAAGACTTTGTCAGTCTTGTTGGAACTGTTCCACTAATTTTTTTTAACTGTGGTAAAAAAATAAAAAATAAAAAAAAATAACATAAAATTTACCATCTCGACCATTTTATTTTAATGTACAGTTCAGTACATTAAATGTTGTACAACATTCACATTGTTGTGCAACGGATCTCTAGAATTTTCTCACCTTACAAAACTGAGATTCTATACCCATTGGACAGCAGCTCCCGTTCCCCCTCCTCCCGCCACACTAATTCTCACACCTAAGCTGCATCCGTGATGGATTCAATCATGAAAGCTTTAATACTCAAATGTACTAATGTTTTGGGACCAAATTTAATTCTTATAATTGTTTCCACAATTCCTGAAAAAATGAGGTTTAGTCATTTGAAATAGGTAATCTGAATAATTTTTTATTAGAACAAAATTTTATAAATCATAAACTAGAATGAAAAAACTTTACAGCTGAGAGAATCAAAGTTCATCCTTTAACACTCGCATTTTGCATAGAAAGCAAATGAGCCTCACGCTTATGCTAAAGCTATGAAACTTTTATAAAAGAGCTCATACGAAGACCTTTTTTTAAATGTTTAATTTCCAGCTACCAAACTATGTTCACTTTCCAATGAAAGACATTTAAAATGTATAAAAATGAACAAATTTGGCATCTTAATACTTTTACTTCAAAGTTAAAATTAACTATTTCTAAATCTGAAATACATTGCACATAAAATGTTAATCTGACTTTCATTTGCTGTTTCCATTTTTAATACAGTATCGTTTCCCTTCTTAAGTATATGCTATATAGATGTTGGAATCTTCTCTAAATAAACTTCAACTGAGGATTAATGCTATTAAGTTCCACGGGGGATGCTCCACCAACACATTTTCCATTTATATCTGCTGACGTGATTAGCGCCAATGACCTTATGTCTTATCTCTCATCATTGCCAATTTCATATTCTCCTATGATCAAAAAAAGAAAACACTTACCTCTTTATAACGTTTATATTTGGGTCAATTCCGCCAAACCTGGACAGGAATTCAAGGTACGGAACGGCACCAGAGCTGGTGAGGGGGATCTACAGTCAAACAAGAGGAATGGGAGCCTGTTAGAGAATTCAGATCAAGGTAGTGGACAGCACAGTAGGTTTCATGATGTAAGACAGGGTACCACCAGTGCGATGGGCATCTGGTAAACACAGCTACTTAATGCAGGTGTCTGAGCTGACATGCAGCCTCAGTAAACCAAGGTCAAAGAGCATGAGTGCCGGTCTGTGCTCAATTAAAAGTCAACAAGTTGTCTACAAAATTATCTAAAATCTGATGTATCTAAAATATAAAGTTAAATTTATAGAAATATATTCTAATATATATTTTACATATGTATGTTAATATGTATTGTATGTGTTAACATATATTACATATGTATAAATATATAATATAAAGGTATAGCTCCTAAGACGCTGAGGCCCAGCAGAGCTTTAACCTCTCAGTGTCATGTAAACTTCTCTACATTCATATACTTTTAAGGCAGAAAAAGTTATTTCTAAATTTAAAATCCTATAAAGGACGTTATTGGGTCAAGTGAGTCAATACAGTCTGTTGATGAAATAAAATTATTTTCTCAACGCTTAATTTAATGAAGTTGATAACTGTGCTGTGATTATATAAAAGAATAGTTCTGATTCTTAGGAAATACATACAAGTGTTTAGAAGGAAAGAACCATAATATAACCAACTTCCTCTCAAACGGTTCAGAAAAAAATATTATGTATATATCATGTATATCGTGTATAGTATTGTTTGCACATGTGTGCGCACGCGCGCGCGCACACACACACACACACACACACACACACAGATCACAGGAGAAGCAGATGAGGTTAAATATCCATAACTGGCAAACCTGGGTAAAGGGTTCTTGGTATTATCTATACCATACAGGTAACTATTTGTACTATTCTTATTTTTTCTCACAAATTTTCAGGAGGTTTGAAATTACTTTTAAGTAAAAGTCAAAATTTTTTGTAAGTGAAAATAATTATTTCCCTCCAAAAAAGATTATGAAACTAAAGTTAAGATAAATATATAATCAACATAAACATATTTTATTAAGCTTTACACAGATACAATTTCCCATGTGTTCTGAACAGCTCCCAAGTCCACACAGTCGAGTCTGACGTTTACTTTCAAATTCCTGCCTCAGAGCCCAGCACGGCCATGTCAGTCTTCCCCAAAGGACAAATTTCTCTTTACTATTTAAAACGTATGTAAGTAGGAAAAGGAACCAGAAGAAGAGTGTGATGATTCTCCCTGGAAAGGCCACCCATGACTTCTCTTTCTGACGGGGAATGTTTAGGAGACATAATTTTGGGTGGACACTGCAAAGTCTCCCTAATCTTACAGGATGGGTAATTCCAAGACTGGATGCCCTCTTGGTTACGGCAGTGACCAGAGTAAATGAGCAGGAACAAAACATTTGCAGAGCTCATAGTCTATGGATGGGCACAGGCACCACTCTTGTGTTTTACGTGAGTTAATTATCTAGCCCCCAAAACCACCTTGTGAGGGGCTCAAATTTTCTGCATTTCACAGAGGTGTGACCTCCCTGTGTAGCACTGCTAGTAACTACCAGTCATCTCTGACTCCAGAGCCCAAGTTCATCTCATCACACTAACCACCCTGCCTGTAAAAAAAAAAAAAGAGAAGGGAAGGAAGAAAGAAAGAAGGAAGGAAGGAAGGAAGGAAGGAAGGAAGGAATGGGAAGGAAGGAAGGGAAGGAAGGAAGGAAGGAAGGGATGAATGGAAGGAAAGAAAAGAAAGGAAAAAGAAGTTTTTTAAAAGCTACATTTCCATATTATTATTTATGGTTCAATAAATTCTAATACACTAGAATGGACACTGTTCCAAAGCTGGAACCTTAGACAACTAAAGATGCTAGTCCAAAAAAAGGACGGGTCCTTTCCCAAGAACTTGCCTTTCAATATCAGATTCTGCAAAAAAAAAAAAAAAAAAAAGTTTAAGAATCGAAACTGCCCACAGATGAGCTGCTGAAAGCAAATTCTTAGACTGGGACTGGACGAGGGTAGTTTGTAAATCACTGCCCATCATGCTGATAAATATCTTCAAAGACTTCTTTCCCTACATGGTGCAACCGCTGGGACCACACAGAATTTGTTTTCCCTCTCTGGAATCTATTTACCAATTCGACTCCTTTTAAACTGTTCATATTAATATTCAGAGGCCATATATTTTTTAAAAAATTTCATTACTATTAATGGAAACTGAGGTACAGGCCTTGATCAATCATCGAAACACCCTGACACACAAACATGCTTGACATTGTTCTTGAAATAAACATAAACTAAAGTAAATTCACTGTAATTCTTTTCTAAAATGGGGGAAATTCCCATGAAATAATTTACCAGTATTATACATTTGCAGTTAGGCTTACATTAACGGTTAGAAAAGAGAGTTCATATCACCACATGGATTAGTCATTAAAAGATCTAGAAAAAGTCACACACACTGTGAACTCCAGGGAATAGGAAGAGAAGCCCTGCCCTTCATTCCCACGAACTTGGCCTCCTGTTCGCCACACCACACTCCAGCCTCCTTGATTTACATACACATGGGTCACAGGAGCTCAAGGTCCTAGAAAAGCATGCCTATCGTTTAAGATATACCACAAAGACCCTTTTTAAAAAAATCTTTGAAGTTCTACAGTTCTCAGTGACTTCTCTTAAAAACAGATGTAGCTTTTAAAAACAGATACACATTTCGCATTTTCTGTACTTTTCCTCTTCCTGCATAGCTGATTAGCTTGGGAAGATTGTCAAATTTTTAAATTAACATTAGACCATGAATATAGGGAGACATTAGCAGGAAATAATATTTAACTCTCCATTTGGTACAAAGTATGAGTTAAACCAAGCCTACGAGAAAACGGATACACTGTTTGCACAGACAAATGTTCTTTAAAAGCAAAAGAACAGTTACCATATGACACAGCGATTCCACTCTTAGGTATGTACCCAAGAGAAAGGAAAACATGTCCGCACAAAACTTGGTACGTGAATGTTCATAGCAGCATTGTTCACAAAAGCCAAAGTCCATCAAAGGTGGCCTAGCCATACGATGGAGTATTATTCAGCCATAAAAAAGAATGAATTACTGAGTCATGCTACGACATAAGTGAACCTTGAAAACATTATGCTAAATGAAGGAAGCCAGACACAAAATATCATATATTGTGTTATTCCATTTATGTGAGATGTCCAGAATAGGCAACTCTATTGTGACGGCAGGTAGATTAATGGTGCCGGGGTGGGGAGGGGGAGGGGGAATGAGTGACTGCGAACGAAGACGCCATTTCTTTTCGGGGTGATGAAAATGTTCTGGAATTAGATAGCGCTGATGGTGGCATTATTTTGCGAATACATTAAAAACCACTAACATATATTTTTAAATAGTGAATTTCATGATATAGAAATTATATCCTAATAAAGCTTTTATTTCAAATATAGATACAATAAAGAATGACGCATGAATCAGTATGTACTGTTTGTGAAGTTCTGGAACTAGAAACACTTTTTTAAAAAGAAGAAGAGAAAAGCTCTTCATCTTTCCTCCCCTTTCCCTTCTTCCCTGTCTGTCCCCTAACAATTCAGTCCTAAATCATTAGACGGGACAGAGAATAATGGTGTCTGCAGTGTCGGGGGAGCCGTGGTATTCCAGAGTGGGGAGGCGGAGCGCTGAGTCACAAGCTAGGGAGACTGATCCAATAAGGAAACGTACTAAGAAAGAAGCCAGGTTTCTCACTGTGGTAGTTACAAGTGTGGAAAGCGAGAACACCAGAATGAACCCCGAGGTGCTGGATTAGAATTGGTAGTATTGGTGTGAAGTCATAGTTCTCAGTATGCAGAAAAATTGATATAGAAATAAATGTAGATATAAGTGTATATATTTATATGGAGGAGTGTATCCCCTAGAGCAAAATACCCCTTCCTCCCAAAAGCCTTCCTGGACTGCCACACCACATTTTTAGCCAGCACTCCGTCCTCTAACTTCTATGCCACCCTGTAAGAGGCCTTGTCCTAGTACTTAATGCTTCCAGAGACCCGTCGCTGAACTGGGGTCCCCTCAAGGGCGCCGGCAGCTTATTACTCTTCCCCGGGTCAAGCATACAGCAGATGCTCAACAACCACTTGATGCAAGAGCAAACGCCTATAAAAACAGACGGCCCCTGACTTGTGATGGTTACACTTATGGCTTTTCAACTGTACAAAGATGCAAAAGCAGTGTGCATCCAGTGGAATCCATACTTTGAATTGTGACCTTGTTCCCGGGCTAGCGACATTCCCCAGTGATGCTGGGCATCACAGTGCCCAGCAGGTTGCACAGTCACGAGGCCGAACCCCGAGCACATTCGCAGTGTGGGAGATTCTGCCCAACCGCGAGCAGATGCACGTGTCCTGAGCACGTTCAAGGTGGGCCGGGCTGAGCCATGATGCAAAGTAGGTGAGGGGTCTTGAATGTGTTTTGGACTTTGGATGTTTTCAACTTAAGATGGGTTTATTGGGATGTAACCCCAACATAAGTCAAGGAGCATCTGTACTAAGTTCCAAAATATAAGCTGACCAAATACTTTATACATTGGAAGCTTTATAAAAAACGAAAAGAAAATGACTGGAACAGTGCTACATGCAAAATATGACCCGAGTGCCTGCTGATCGTGCCAAATCGGCCAGAATTTAATTAAGTGGATTGTGAAAAATAAAACTTTAACTGCTCACTTGGGACAATGGGGGAAAGTCAGGGTCACCTGCTCTTCTCCACAGTTGTGTTATTCTAGGTCATTATACAGACTGTACCTGGGCGAGCACATCTTGAAACTGTTCTCTGGTGAGAGGCAGCAGGAAGGTGGTGATAATTCTTCTCAGCTCATTCTTGGACACTGTCATGTTGTGACCGATATCAAGCAGCTGAAAGGCTTTTTTCAACTCATCTCCTTTATTGGTAATTTTTTTAAATAAAATCCGTTTAATATCTAAGAAGGACAGTATTGGATTTGCAATATCTGTGGCTGTAAGAGAGAAACAGCTATTTATTAAATGCGCTTGAAGCTAAGATACTAAACCATTTCACTGTGTATTAGGATCAAACAAACTTCTAAAACAGTATGTCTATGGCATCCGGGTTTATGCATCTAAACATCAGATGATTTGCCACAGCAGACCTGCAGTCACTGTTTCACCTCTGAAATTCGATCAATGTAAAATGACAGTGATAACATTAGAAAGAAAAAACATGGCGGAGGACACATGTCACTACAAGTGAAAAACAGGGATACTGGAATAAAACTTAGTTAAGAATCAATATCATTTCAAATCGGTCTTTAAAATATCATATTTATTTAGTATCTCCTTGCCAATTTTTGAGGGAAAACCATGTAATTCTTCAATCTAGATCATTTCTCTTTCAAAGACAAAGAAGAAATGAGATAGGCTTGACATTGAAAGGTAATGGAAGCATGTTTAGAGTGCTCAAAATGAGATTCCGGGGGGGCTTGCCCTTCCTGGGAGGAAAAGGGGTGGTGTCCCAGCTACAGTGCATTAGGTCCGGGGTCCCCCGCGTCACCGAAGGAGAGCTGATACAACACCGGCCTCTCGCCCCTCAACCTAAGATGAAAACTGTAGAAACGAGGTAGAAATAACATAAGTAAATACCGAAGCTACAAATCAACTCACAGTGCCAAGCAGGATCACGAGCTTGAAGACGTGATGATCTATTCTGATATTTTATAACCTACTAGGGAAAGAGGAGGCTAAGAATAATAGTAGTTTAGTAAATCTCTTATATTTATGTATGAGCTTGCAAAGGTTTATTAGTAGCTCTGTCTTACATGGTAAGTCCTCGACGAATGTTACATGTCTTTAACATTGCCTGATCTTTCGTAAACTTATTTGCAAGCAGGGGCTAGGGAAGGGTGATGTAGAATCTCCCTTCCATGAGAATTTCTTATCAAGCTGGTGACCCCTCCTGGCATGAGGACGGAGATGGCTTTAGTCTTGGGGTGACGTGGGCCAGATTACAGACTCGAAAAGAGGCTCTCAGTGTGCCAACCTGGACCCACCCAGAGGGCCCTGGGGGACTTCCTCACAGCTGTAAGCCGCCCTGAGCTGTCTTCTGTCTGAGGTGGTAGAACTGGGACCGTGTCGGGGCCCCACAGTCACACTGCTCACAAGTGGCAGTGTGGCGGGTCCTGGGGACCGCTTCCGTCGTTCCTCGGGGCCACACCGGCCATGAGCGTCGCTCGCCTTCCACGCTCAGTCACTGAGGGCTGATCACACGCAAGGCCTACGATGGGAGCTGGGGATGCCACCCACTCACGACGCCCACAGCCTCCTGGAGGGCGAGGAATACGTAACCGGACATACTGGAGACCCAGAACAGGGGCGACGGGAGGCAAGTTCTCAGGAAAAGCCTCTTAGAGGAAAGAGGTGACACTTCAGCTGCAACGTGGAGTTCCTGAGAGCAGGGGCCTGGCAGCGAGGGGTGCTGTGGAGGACAGCCACCCTAGGCAAAAGGAGGAGGCGGGACAAGCAGAGGAGGCAGCAGCCAGGGGATGAGACTGCGAAGGTCAGAAGGAGCCAAATCGTGGGCGGGCCTGGCCTCCCGCTTTGCGCTCTGGGTATGGCATGCCACAGCCGCTTTGCATCGAGAGAATGACATAAGCCGATCTTCATTCTTCAACTTCACTGTTACCGTGTGGGAGAGGAACAGTATGGGGGAAGAGGGGAGGCATGAGGCATGTTGGGTAATTACAGCCTGCTCCGGCAAGTGTTCAAGGAGGCGTTACTAAAGTGATAGCCACGCAGTGAAATGGGGGGGGACAGACAAGGCGGCGTCTACAGAACCTTCTGATTCGGTGAGTAGGGGGAGGTGGCGGAAGAGGATGAAGTTCCTGTATCTGGCGTGGTGGCTGGGACAGGGGTGACACTCTCCACTGAGAAAGAGGATATCAGAGGATGCGGCAGATGGGGTATTTTCCAAGACAGCCACATCAAGTTCCCCACTACACGATGTCACGTTAACATACCCCTACCGAAAAGTGAGGTGTACGTTCCTTCGTCTTAAATCTCTGTGGGCTGCGACTAGGGCAGAGCTGACAGAGGTCACAAAAGGGATTACAGCTTCCACCCGGTCCTCTTAAGATGCCCACACCAGCCGCCATGTCGTGAGGCGAACACACAATGGCCAGAGGCTCCCCTGGGAGAGGGCAGGCAGGGATCAGGGGCTTGGGCAGAGGGTGAGGAGAAGGAGCTCAGGTCTCCCGCAAGACTTCCAAGGATGCTCAGAAGTGCAAGGGTCCCTCCACTGCTGTCCCGTGGAATCTCAAAAGCAGCCGGCTCACATGAGGGAGCTGTGTGATTCAACACCAGCTAGTAAACGCTCTTCTTGCCTCTGCCCATCCAGCCTGGAAAGCCCCTTCCTGCTCCCAGTTCACAGGGATCCCTCTTGTTAATGTATGTCTCTATCTTGAAATCCTTTCTTGGACTTTTCATGTACACTTTTCATTGCTCTCCAAGAAGCCCCATCTTTATAGCTGAAAGTTCTTCATTTAAAAGTATCAGAAAATGTTAATTTGAAACTATTTGAAATTACTCGAAGGAAAACCTTTTATTTCACATGCCCGCTACAACTTTCGAGATTTAAAACAAAAGCAGTAATGAAACTCTGTCTAACCTGCTAGTGGGAGTACAAACTGACATCATCTTTCTGGAGGGCGACTCGATGACATTTTCTACATCCATCTAGGATATGGGAAGTCACAACAGACTGTCACTCTCACCCTAACGATGAGGGAACAAATGAGACAAGCTTTAAAAGATGGGTTTCCAAGCCCATCAGATAAATTCCAGAACGGAGCAGCCACTCCTCAGAGACAAAAGACCCACGGCCCCTTCCATCCCTGCAGAGGCACAGGAAGGAAAGCGAGCTCACTCCACACAGGAGTGAGGAGAAAACCACCATTAGCAGCCACACAAGGGCTGGTGCGATGGATTCGCAGGCTGGGAGCCTCGTCAGAGAGCACGTCAGCACCCAGCACCCGCCCTCATGGACCCTTACACGTGCGCGTATAGCACCCCAAACCTGGAGGTGGGGCACAGAGCTGTGCGACATGCCCGAGGCACACAGGGTCTTCTGCAAGCGGGTTCACCAAAGTCCGAGGACAGAGCGGGAGCTGAGCCCAGTTTCTGTGAAGCCGATGGGGCCTTCGCTGAGTGCGCCTCAGCAGCCCACTGCAGACTGGAGGTGGGGAGCCAGGGCAGAGAGCGCCCCAGGACCCGTCCGAAATGGCAGGTGGTCTGTCAAGCACACAGCTCCCCCAGGAGGCCAAGCTGGCAGCAAGACTGGACCAGAGACCTCTGGAGTCTCGCCAGGGCTCAGACCTCACAACTGCTGAAGGGAGGCGTTTGGAACCAGTGGTCACCTAATTCTACCTGAAACTGCAACCACGTCCACACACATCTCAACCTAGAGATTAAACTGAGCTGGCCCATCTCTCAGGTGCCGGAGAGAGGAAGGGGCATTCCTTTGGCTGGTGGTGAATATTCGTTACTGCTGTCTCTACTGCTTTTTATCCAAATGTCTGGTCTTAAATCTTTTTAAAATTGCAAGACAAGTGGAATAAGAAAAGGCAACCTAATTGAGAGCAAAGGCAGTCATCAGAAGACCCACAGAGAGAGCAGGTGTGGAGACGAACAGGTATGTAAACCAAGAATGACAGATATGTTAAAGAGCTTGGACGTAAACTGAAGACTTCACTTAACTATAATGTACCAACAACGGCTCACGGACGGTACAAATGCACCCTGCTGAAGCAGGACGTTAATGACCCGGGGAACCAGGGCCAGGGCAGAAAGGGGCGGGCGGACCCTCCCCTGTGCTGCAGCTCCATTTTTCTGTGAACCTATAACAACTTAGAAAATAAAGTGTATCGATTAAGGAGAAACACAGTAGCTAACGTCCATGGATTCTAGACTCATAGTGTCTGGGTTCAAATCACAACCCTGCCACTTAACAACTATGCACTTTTGGGCAAGTGACTTAATCAACCTGTGTCTCAGTGTCCCCATTAATAAAAGAGGGACAGACAATAATAGAACCTATGTCATTGCTTCATTGCGAGAATTAAATGACATGTGAACCCTTCGTACAGAGTCTGGGACCTACTAAATATACGGAAGTAACATCTACTGTTAGCATTATTTGCTCACGAATACTCACTTGAAGAAGGTCTGAACATGTTTTCGAAATCGCTTCTCGAATAGACTCTACAGGGTGAAGAATGGGGTCTCGAATTCGTGCATTCTGCTCTGTGAGGAGACGAAGTGTGACATTCTGGTAAAACCGCCGTTTTGCACATTACATCCCTGTGATGTAAAAGAAAACAGATTACGTTATCTTCAAGCGCACAGTACAAGCGCGGCCAGCCTCCTACCTGTTCCTTTTCTGAAAGGACGGAGGGAGTCCGTGAAAATGCTGCTGGTGATGACCTTCTTGCCAGCGTCTCAGAGACTGTTCTTGGGGCGAACACAGAATGGTGAGTTTAGACTCCTTGTTTCTAGCAGATCCAATAACCTTCAAAACTGAAAAAATAAAGGAGCTTTTGGACAGGAAAATCCACCTGCATCTCAACTATCGCACTTATTTGCTTGCTGAGCGGCAGGGTAGAGGCTGGATTCCCTGGGCTCTCCTGATGTGCCTCACTGTATATCTGACACACGGTCAGAGGCAGAGCTGGGGAAGATGGTGGACTGAGGACCTCCGAAAATCCTCTCCTCCACAAAAGCAACGAGAACACTGGCAAAAACTTTCACAATCAACCGTGTCAGAACTCTGGAAATTAACCAAAGGTTTGCGGCAAACTAGGGAGCATGAATGCATGAAAGATGGTGGGCTCTCTGTATGAACACCAACTTTTGTAGCATTTCAACTTTCTCTATTCGCATCTCCTCCCGCCCCCAAATCTGCAGTAGCCTTGAAAACAAAAGCCTGCGATCACCGTGAAAACCCAACAGGCCGACAGCCACTAGAAGGAGCAGGAGAGAGCTGAGACTCCTTCAAAACTCCACTACCAGAGGATGGTCATGTGTGACCTGCCCGATGGTTCAGAGAAACCCACTCACAGGCTGTCTTGTTTGAACCAATCAGAGCTTGTGAAGGAGAACAGGCTATCGTCAAAAGGCATTTGTTGAAAAAATCAGAGGCAATTGTTCTTTAAAATCTTAGCTGCCTGAGCAGGTGGATAACAGCAGTAGCAAATAATAGATGAACTAAAAAGTTTAGAGAGAAAAGTTGGGGAATGAGATGTTCATAGGGGCTTTGAGAAGCTCCCACATATTCCTGGGAATCTAGACAGCGACTCGCATGTGTAGGACTGTGAGCTCTCACCTCTGGCTGACCTTGAGGCTCTAGTCAAGGTCACAAGCAGGAAGTGAAGGCTACGGTAGAACTGTAAACTTCCTGGCAGTGTGTTGAAGGAATGCTCCAATACACACAAGGAGCCCCTCAGCAGAGATCAGAAGAAGACTATTGTTTCCAGGCATTTAAGGAAATCTCTGTCTGATCATGAGCTGATTACTAAGATAACCAATCAGACTTCAGCGGCCATACACGACAAAGAATACAGACTTTACAAAGTTAGTTTAGAAAAGTCTCTAAACAACAAAACATAGAAAGAGAATATGATTTCAAGAATTGCCGCATTATGAAAATGTCTAGTTTTCAGCAAAAGATTTATGAGACATACCAAAAAAGAAATAAACAAACAAACAAACAAACAAAGAAGGAAAGAAAGAAAGAAAGAAAGAAAGAAAGAAAGAAAGAAAGAAAGAAAGAAAGAAAGAAAGAAAGAAAGAAAGACCCATACATACTTAATCTTCAGAAACACACGAGCAAGAAAGAAGTGAAACGAAATATTTAAACTGTTGAACGGAAAAGACACCAATCTAAAACTCTGTACCCAGCAAAATTATCCTTCAAAAGTTAAGGACAAATAAAGACTTTATTAGATAAACAAAAATCAAGGGAATCTGTCGCCAGCAGACCTGCTTGCAAAAAATCTTATTAAAATGAATTCTTCAGAAAGAAAGAAAAATCACATGGGTCAAGAACTCAAAACTATATAAAGAAAGGAAGAGCATTAGAGAAATAATGAATGAAGGTAAAATAAACATATACATACCTAATAACAGAGTCCCAATATACATGAAGAAAAAGACACACTAACAATAATAGCTGGAGACTTCAATATCCATTTTTAATAATGGATAGACCAACTAGACAAAAGGTTGACAAGGAAATAGAGGACTTGAACAATACTATAAACTAGACCTAATAGACATCTAAAGAATGCTCTACCTAACAATAGTAGAAAACACATTCTTCTCAAGTGTACATGGAACATCTTCCAGGATAGATCATATGTAAAGAGATAAAACAAGTCTCAATAAATTTTAAAAAGTTGAAATCATCAATATATGTTCTCTAACCACACTAGAATGAAATTAGAAATCAATAACAGGAAGAAATTGGATAAGTCACAAATATGTAGAAATTCAACAATACACTCCTAAATAACAAATGGGTCAAAGAAAAAAATCACAAGAGAGATTAGCGAATACATTTATATGAGTGAAAAGAAAGGCACAACATTATTAAAACTTATGAGATGCAGATAAAGCACTGCTGAGAGGACAATTTATAGCTGTTAATGCTTATATTAAAAAAGAAGAAAATCTCAAATTAATAACTTGACCATCGTCTTTAAAAAACTAGAAAAATAACCAATTAAACCCAGGTGGAATGAAGGAACTAATAAAGATTAGAACAGAAATAAAATTGATAATAAAAAACAGAGGATACCAATAAAATAAAAAGTTGGTTCTTTGAAAGACTGGCAAAACTGACAGATTTTTAGCTAGCTTGACCCCTCTCCCAAAAAAAGAGAGCAAAATACCGAAATTATTTAAATCGGGAATGATAGGGAGGGCATTATTACTGACCTTACAAAAACAAAACGGATTATAAGGTAATAGTGATTGTATGCGAACAAATTAGATCACGTACATGAAATGGAAAAATTCTTGGAAAGACACAAGCTACTGAAACTGAAAGAAGGAAAAAAAAACTCTAAGTAGACTTTTAACGAACAAGGAGATTTAATTAATAATCAAAAAACTTACTGGAAAAAAGCCTAGGACCGGGTGGGTTCACTGGTGAATTCTACTGAACATTTAAAGAATAATTAAAACCGATTCTTCCTAAAAATGAGAGGAGGGAACACTTCCCAACACATTCTAAGTGGTCAGTATTACCCTGATGACAAACCAAACAAAGATATCTAAGAAAAGAAAGCTAAAGACCAATATTCCTTATGAATATAGGAAAAATCCTCAACAAAATACTAACTGCATCTGGCAACAAACAATAAGAATTAGACAGCATGACCAAGTGAGACTTACACCAGGAATACAAGGGTGGCTGAACACAAAAGTCAGTCAATGTAACGTTACTAGAATCAAGAAAAAAGTATCATCTCAATGAATGCAGAGAAAGCATTTTGCAAAATTCTAAAAAATTGCATGATAAAAACACTCAATAAACTCGGAACAGAAGGGAACTTCCTTGACCTGACGAAAGGCATCAATAAAAAAAACAAAAGCCGACATCATACTTAATGGTAAAAGAACAAAAGCTTTCCCAAGAATGTCTGCTCTTGCCACTTTCATTCAACATTGTACCAAAGGTTCCAGCCAGAGCAATTAGGCAAGAAAAACAAATACAAAGGTATCCATATTAGAGACTAAGAAAGAAGTAAAACTATCTCTACTTGCCAATGACATGATTTTGTACACAGAAAATCCTAAAGAACACACACACACACACACACACACACACACACACACGCAAATAAACAACTTCAGTAAGGTTGCAGGATAAAAGACCAATACACAATTGTATATTTATATACCTGCAATGAACAATCCAAAAATAAAATTAAGAAAACAATTCCATTTGAAACAGGAAGTGGCATCACCAGCATCAAGTAAGGACGGAGAGATGTCTCAGGATTAAGGAAAGTGGATAAAGAATGAAGTAGTTGTCTAAAGAGAAGGCAAGCAGGAGACTGGGAAAAGTAGGGTGATTGCCAGGGAGTTTTAAGAAGCTTGAAGAAGTTAAGAGACAAGAAACTCAAGTTTATGAAGAAGTGTAAGAAAGGAAAAAAGTTATTCTAAATCAATTAGCACTTATTGGGGATGCGGTATGAGCCAGAAAACGTGCTTGCGGTTTATGAAAGCCTGTCACTGAGCCCTCTCCATGCCTGATCGCTTTTGCTCCTCCCATCTCAGAGGTGAAGACACTGAGGTGCAGAGCAGGCAAGCAGTTTGCCCAGGAGTACAGGACTCCTAAGCCTGGAGCTAGGTCCAGGAGGGGAGCTCTCCCCAGATGTCCTGTTCACACGGTTGGCCATGGCCAAGGCTTTCCTGTAGCTTCACAAAATGAACGCCCAGCTCCTTGAGGGTGGTGGGAAGTCTCTGGCTGCCCACCGCTGCATGGACGGTTAGGTACACTCATCTCCTGCCTCCCCCGTCTCTTCCGGCATGCGGAGAGGATCCATGGTAACTGCATTCCTTGACGCAGTTATTGCTGATGCAAATAACCACTTTCTTTATTTTATCCATAAATTCACTTCCTAATAACAATCAGGCATGCCAGGGCTTTGGCCTCATGCCTTATTACACCACCTGAGGAGTGAGATAATCACCCAGAAATGTACTGCCTGTTGTGCATTTTATTACTTGAATACAAAGCGATTCAATTCAAGAAACACTTAGTTGAAGACGGCATGAAAAAAATAATAATCATATGAAAAGTAATTCCTCCCAGTGCTACTAAGTACGCTGCAGGGAATAATCCTCTTCCAGCGGGAGGACGGCCTGGATGACCTGTTGGGTCTTCTCCAGTTCTAATTTCTACCAATTGCAGAATCATAAAAGCTGGTGAGACTTCAATTACAATATGAATATTCCAAAAAGCCAAATCTGGATACTTCTGAAAATGGAGCCTATTTGGGTGTTCGTCCCAAACGTCCTTGGTGTATGCATTTTCCAAGCAACTTTGCTCTCACCGGCTCACTCCTCAGCAGATGTTGCTGGCCACACACTGGCGAGGGAGAGGAATGGAAAGAGACGTAGGACCCACTCGACCCTCCAGCAGCTCACCATCTAATCAGGGCTGAAAGAACACGGCGGCACGCTTTCAAAGAACAGGAAGAAAGTACCCACACAGCATCTCCGACTGCACTGACGCAGCCTGTAGAAGCTCGGTGACACCAGCCTTCCCGGGGCTGAAGAGCGTGGGAGCCCAATCACCCTATCTCGGAGGACCTGTCCCAAGAGATGTCATCACCAGTTTATCTCAAGAGGGAAAAGGCTAATCCATCTGTTGATTCCTCAAGCAGAAATAAGGGGGATTGTCATTGTTATTAATACTATTATTTTAAAAATGCATTTATTTTCTATTTTTAAAAATTAGTTTTAAAAGGCTGTCGAAGCAGGCAAGGAGCTTCAAAACAGTGGTCTCAAAATGGGGCCCTGAACCAGGAACCTCGGCATCACCTGCGAATTTTTTAGAAATGCAAATTCCCAGGCCCCACCCAGACCAACCAATCAGAAATTCTGGGGGTGGGGCCCAGCCATCTGCGTTTTAACAAGGGGAGACCACTACTGTAGAAGAACCTGAATTTGACTTATAAGGATGAGTCCACATGTAAAGTTCCCTGCTTGATATCAAAATGAAGACCAACAAATGTCACATTTAAATGATTCTACTAGATCCTCCTAGCAATAACTGAGCACCTGCTTTGCTGGCCATTAGTAAGTCGGCAACCTTGTGACAATCTTGTGAGTTAGATACCATTACCCATGTTTTTAGAAGTGGAGAAATTAAACCCCAGGGAGAAAAGACAGATTTACTCATGTGGCCAAGACCCAAACTCTCCTAAATTTAATCCCATGCTTTTTGCCCAGCTGTGCCAGGATAGCGTGTGTGTGTGTGCATGTGTGTGTGTATGCACACGTGCACACACACACGCATACTCACACAGATGCATGAGAGTGATTTCTGTGCATTCTCAGATAAACACACTACTAACGGTGAAGTTCGCATATACTGATAGAGTAATAAGAAAATCTGTCAATTCTCAAGAATGTACCTTGCATTTGTAGAACAGCCTAACGATTCTACAACCTACTCAAAAAAAAAAAACATGTAGAAAACTAAAAGCAAGTCATCTACATAAATAGCTGATCAAATATTAGGATTCAGGGTTTGTGCCACCAATACTGGCAGCCCAGCCCTGCCTCCCCCACCCCAGCTTCATACTTCCTTAATATCTTAGAACTGGCTGGCAACCCCAGTCTACCGTTTTAAACATAGGAATTAGAAGAACACAGGTTGATTTACAAATATATTCCAAATGATAGAGAATTGTAAAAAACATTTTAGCCAGTCATCTGAATTTAATTTAGCAGAAAAATCTGTGGTTATAAGCTGACCTTGGAAAGCACGTGGCTTACAAACACAGCAGCCCCATGTGTCTAAGCCATAGTCTTCCTCCACCAACGGCCGGCCCTGTGTCAGGGTCTCCTCGGATCCCCACACAGGCTGTCACCTTCCTCCCAAACCTCATTATTAAAATACCTCCTCTTGCAGCATATATTTCAAGTCTAGACACACACACACACACACACACATACACAATCTCAGAAATCAAACTCCAAATATAACACAAACCCTCCAAAGTTAATATACTTTAATGGAATAGTATCTCACTGTCATAAATAACTCTAAGGACTATGTCGAAACACAAAAACGTGTTTAGGAAAAAGTGTAGAGAAAAAGTACAATAGGGGAAATACTATGAATACAATGACACAAACATGTTTTCACACGTGGACAGGGTGTAGAAGATGTGACAGAAATAACTATGCTGGGATGATGGGGACATCGATCTTTTTTATTTTAAATGTTCTTTAATAAACGCATCACAGCACGCTAGCTATGAGATGCCTAAGCAGGCAGCAGTTACCTGGCTCCTGCCTGCCTCTCCCTTCCCACCTCGTCACTCTCCCACGGCCCCATGGCTCTCTCTGCCTGGAGCTCCCACGTCTCTGCCTTCCCCCGATCCCTCGCCTGCCTAACGCCTCTCCCCTTCAGACCCAGGCGTGACCTTAGGGAGGTCTCCCTGATCACCCTGTCTACATCCTCCTTGTAGAGTCTCTCGTCACAGCCTGTCATCCCCTGTACTGCACTTATCACAACTGGTAATTATACTTTTATCTGGGAAATTAGAAACTTGATTATAAGCTCCATGAAATGTAACGTTTTTATACCACGTACCCCCCACCCAAGAATATCCAGCACATAACTGACACTCCAAAAGTAGTTATTAAATTAATGAATGATTTTCACAGCCCTGTCATTCAAACAGCACTCCCTTCCCAACATGCGCACACACACATATATGCACACGCATGCACACGCACGCACACACACGCACACGCACACACACACGCGCACGCACACGCTTTCCATTCCTGGACCTTGTTTAGGATCCTCACTCTTTCCCACCATCCAAGGAAAGTTTCAGCGCCATCCATGATTTGTCACTCTCCTCCACACTGAGAACAAGTGACTGGCATCAGAAAGGGCTTCTGACTTAACACCTGTGACACTCAGGGTCGTCTAATGGCTGTCTTCCCTGTTAGACCATTAATGTCATGAGAGCAGGGACCATAACAGATAATAACGGTCCAAAAAATAACCAACGCTGAGCTTGACTGAGCATTACAGTTTTGTGATAATGTGATCCGCCTAAATGCCCGGCTGCCCCGGAATACGACCCTAAAGAAAAAGCTGATGTTGTTTTGTTTGTAATGTGTTTTCCCTTTCACGGCCACAAAACTCTAATTTCAGAAAGTGTCTCAGAAATTCTCTCTTACCAAACAAACATTTTCAGACTCACGGCCGCGACTAACGCGACGACAGATGTGGCAACAGGCCATGGAAAAACAAGTCACCTCCGGAAAACCTGACCACAGGTCGGCTGTCAAACAGTCATCCCCATCTCAGAAACTGTTTGACTGGCAGCCTCTGGAAACGGAAGAGCTGCAGCCCGTCGCGTTCTCCCATGCCCAGGTGCTGGACAAACCCCATTCATACTGCAGCCAGGCTCCTACAAGTCCCCTGCGCTGGGAAGGGAAGTTGCAAAGGTTCCCAGCCTCGGAGTCCAGAGGGAAAGGCTTGCCGCTGCTGCCCCCTATAGCCAGGATATGACTCGGCGACAAGAATACCAGCCGAGCCCAGCGCGCCGGGGGGCCCTACAGTGTGACACAGGCTGAGTCGTGTTCTCAGTGCACTGTGGCTGTCTGACATTTGCAGTCAGCCTTGAGTATCAAATTAAGGACACTCACCTTTAAAATGGATAAGCCAATGCTTGTTGCTATGATAGAGATGTAAGCTCCTAGACAATTCTGGCACAAAAATCAGCATTGAGTACATGTTGGTTGCATGAACGGCTAACGCGACCAGACAGGAGTGATAACGGTGTCATTATCGACTTTTAAAGCACTTTTCTCTTGAGGCCTTACACACAGCGCAAGACACGCGTGTGTCCTGAACTCGACGCAATCTCCTCACCCGTCGGCTGACCCAGGCGTTCGGGAAAGGGCGGCGTCTCACCTGGCCTTGGGACTGCCTGATTTGGTGCTGTTGACAGTTGTTTTGGTGCTATTTCGTTTCATTTCCTTCAAGAAAAACTATTTCTGAATTTGTGTATTCTGAAAAATAAGAGAGCAATGGGGTTAGCACAGATTGGCAGACAGATTTCTTTATTTAGTTTATCAAGCCACAAGAACAGAGCCTTCGGGTCTACAAGATAATCGGGCGCTTCTGCCAGCCACTAAATTATGTCGAAAACCTCAGACGGGTCCTCTACAAGCACGTCACACTAAATTTAGGTCTCCCAGGTGGAGACAGTTCGTGTCAACACTGTATGAGCACAACTGCCCTTCCCATATCTCGATCACACACACACACACACACACACACACAGATACACATACACCCCGCCCCCCGTGGTCTCCTCTATTTTCCTCACATCAGCCAGAATAATCATTTTTAAATGCTGATCTCCTCATGTTACTTCCTTGCTTTACAAATTCCAATTGCTTCCTACTGCCCTGGAATAAAGACCAGAGTCCTCAATGCTGTCCCAGGCCATGCGGGACGGGCCCCCGCCTGCTTCTTCAGCTGTCTCCTCCTCCATGCCTCGCCGTAGTGGCCCTTGGCAGTCTCTCGCATGTGGCCTGGTCACATGAAAGCTTCTTCCACATGCTGCAGTGGTCTGCCTCGACCCCTCAAGCTTCTCCGCACTCTGCCTAATAATCCTCCTTGTCCCAGAGATCAGTGTTTCTCAAACTTGAGTGTCCTTCAGCGTTGCCCGGAGGGTTCGTCAGAAACCAGCTAGATCCAGGGTGGGTGGGAGTTTGGTGGGGGGTGAGGCCTGAGACTCTGCCTTGTGGACAAGTTCCTGAGAACCACTGTCACACATCTCGGTTTACATGTCACTTCTTCAGGGAGCCTACCTTGACACGCTCACACTAGGTGGGCCCCATTACACACTTCCACAAGGACCTCTGTTGTCCCTCAAGCCCTTAGCCAAGTTTGTATCTATTTGTATGAGTATTCAATTAATGCTTGTCTCCGGGCGTCCCCAGATTCCAGGCCACAGACTAGTGTTCAGAAGTGTCCAAACTTACTGAGTGAATGAATGAATTTGCTTCCACTCCTGAACCTTGATAGGGTAGAAATCCCGGCCCCTGTTCTCCACTTCTCTCTTACACAGTCCGCAAGTACTTGGAGAATACCCCTTAAATCTCTCCCCGCCTCCTCCATCCCTAAGTTCCCTGCCCCTGTTCGTCCTCATGCGTCTGGATTAAGAAATAGCCCCCTAAACCGCTTCCGGGCCTCTGACTTCTCTCCCTGATCCATCCTCCTCAGCCGCCAGGATTTATCGTTCTAAAGCACAGATACAGTCATGTTATTTCCCTGGCTTAAAAACATGCAATGCGAAACTATACATGTGTTAGAATTTCATAGAACTCTGAAGCAAGAAAAAAATGAATGCATGTCAAAACTGGTGAAATCTGATAATGTCTGTAGCTTAGCTACCAGCACTGTGAAATGGTTCTGATCATCATACTATGGTTATTCCGTAAGACGGGAGAAGCTGAAGGCACACAGGAACTTTCTGTCCTTTTCTACAACTTTTTTATAAGTCTAAAATTCTTTTCTTTTTTTTTAATGTTTAAAAAATCATGCAATACTCCTCCAGGGCATAAAGTCATTCACGTCATTAATCACCTGACCCAGGTGACTCTTCCAGGTACTGTGGCTCCGTGCAGGCTGCACGTTCACATGGTACTCCGGACAGACCACGTGGTTCCTCACCTCTGCGTTTTAGTTCATGCTTTTGCTAGAACTTCCTTCCTCTTTTCCCACCTGGGGCACTTGAATTCATCTTTCAAGACCGAGGGCATAGCTCTCCCTTCGTGAGGCCTTCCTATCCTCCTTAAACGAAACCAACCACGCCTTTGCAGAGAACTTGGTCTCATAGCTTTGTTTTGCCAACTATTTCATTACAAAAGAGAAGGACACAAAAGTCAAAGCTACCGTAACTCTATTACTTTGCTGTGGGGCTGGTGGGGGGTGGGAGTGGGGGGGACATAAAGTATAAAGTCAAAGTATTAATACTTCCCAGTCCATCTCCCTAGTCCTACCTCTATTTCCACTTTGATTCTCTGCTTCTAGAATTTTCCCTTGGCTGTTTATCTGTGGCCCCTGCTAGTCAGTAAGCCCCTCGAGTGGAAAGAATCAGCAACACTCATCTTTCTGTACACAGCGCCTGCTGCTTGGCCTGGCGCACGGTGAGCAGTCTGCTGGTCTTCGCTCTTTGTGGACCACAGTCATCAACACCTAATACTGTGAGGACGAGAAGCCGGCACTAATTTTATCCTCGTTCTGAAAGCTAAACAATGTTCTGAACACAAGCAAGGTCATTCTTAGCTTTACATCATGCTCAGCTTAGGTTTTCTAAATAAAGAGAACGTAAGACATCCATGAACATGTTTACTTCAGAACTTGGCAAAGTAGAAATTAGCAAGAATGATAAAATCAATGCCCCCCAAACGAGCACCAAGTCACAGACTATCAAATACACTTCTTAACCACGGGCAGAAACACAATTAGGCTATTTCACTGACATATTTCTTCGTCAGATAAGTATTGATGTCCAGTTTTTAACAGATGCTATTTATATCCGAATCATAACAAAAGTGCCATCCATCTGCCTTGGCTTCCAGAGAAAACATAATTCAACACGAGAGTAAAAAATGTGCACAGCCAAACAGAAATGGCATCAGAAACGAAAATTGTTGGAACTGGTATCGTGGGGGGAAAATTATCATTTGACTAAACTGGAAAAAGTTGCAAGCAACACAAAAGATTTTGGCAGTTAAATCCAAATACTTGGGAAAAATCTTCTTGTCTATTCTGATACCAAATGGACATTTTGTTATATTTTGGGACACGCACCCTATAAAGTTCCCTTTTTAGCCTTCCACACGCTCACTCAGTCATTTATTGAGCATCTACAGTGGGAAAAAGAAAGGGCTTAGAATCAAGAAGGTATGGAGTTAGACTGGTTCCACTATCTTCTATGCTAACTTGCAAGTTAATTAACCTTCTCCTGACCTGGTTTGCTCATTTGCAAAATGGAAATAATCTTTCTTTTAAAAGCAAGTATTCGTAACCTGGCATCTAGGGACGAAGTCCATGTGTGTGCTTCCATAGGTCTTTAAACTCTTTGAGATGAAATGCAAAATTGTGTGTGAGGTGATTTTTCTAGAGAGAGAATATGCTGCTTTCACCGGCTTCTCAAGGGGTAAATGACACAAAACAGTTAAGTGCCACATGCTAGGCTCGAAGGATACTAGATAATGTATTTAAACAGCCAGACACACAATGGGCTATGTGAACTATTTGGTAGCTGCTATTAATTTTAGGTCCTGGGAAGATACAGAAAGATAAACCTGACAGAGCCCAGGGCAGAAGGCAGGTAGATGGTTACAGCATAAGGTATTGGGTGTCATCACAGGATAACAGAGGAGGGCAAACCAGAGTCAGTGCAGAAAAACCCCAGCAGGAGACGGTGACAAAGCGGAGGCACCAGGTGCACCAGGACAGTGATGTTACCATCAATGCGGTGTCCTCAATGCCTAGACAGGGCTTGGCATATGGCAGGTGCTCAGTGAATAACTGGTAGGTAAATAAGCAAACGAGTGAATGGAACTGACCCAGGGGACAGGATAACATCATCTAGAACTCCCGGGGGAAAACAAAATTCAGAAGGTGTTAGTAAAAAACTATCACTATTCAAAATCGTTCACTTCAAAAAATTCCATACAAATGCAATAGTCTACTTTCTCTCTCGAAATGGTGCAGACGCTGAGCCTATGCCTTCGTCCTTTAGCAGTAATCAGTCCCTCCCCAGCTTCGTGATGAACCCCGGGAGAACTGTCTTTTAGATCCAGGTGTTAGAAAAGCTTTTTTTCCCCAGACTTAAAATGCCTTATTTGCCTGTACAAAATGAACTTCCTTTTTTTTCTTTTAAAAAAAAATTTTTTTCCTTGTGTTCAAGAAGCTCCCAGCTAAATTAATATAGCTAAAGCTCCCACTATATTAACCATTATGGACGATCTGAGTATTCTTTCATCCTAATGTTACTTTCCTATTTGATCTGTATTTTTCATGAACCTGATTTACATGTTTCTGTTTTACCATTTTATATGTATTCTTACGTCACCTCAAGGCTTTTGTGGGACGTCCAGAGTGTACACATTTTTGAGAGTGCTGGAACACTAGTCAAGAACACAGGTTCTATTACGAGGCAGTCATGGAGTAGAAGCCACACTCTACCATTGTGGCTTCTAGCCACACTCTGCCTTGAAGCCACTTAGCGGCTCTGCGTCCCTGTTGCCTCATCTATAAAAAGGGAATGGTATCTGTACTTTTTCATAAGCAGCTGGTGAGGACTCAGTTTAAAAAATGTGAGGCCCCAGTCCACGGCCATGCCACCCTGAACAAGCCCGATCCCATCTGATTTCGAAAGCTAAGAAGGGTCAAGCCTGGTTAGTACTTAGATGGGAGATCACCTAGGAAGACCAGGTGCTGTAGGCGTTAAAAAAATAATAAGAAGAAAAATTGGAAAAAAATAAAAAATAAATTAAATAAATTAAAAAATAAGGGATTGTAAGCTGACAAGGTCCTTGCAATCTGTGAGGTCAACCAAGGGTTGCCTCGTCTAAAAATAAATAAATAAATGGCAATTATAGAAAAAAAATGCGAGGCCCCAAACTTGGAACATCGCTCAGTATTAGCTGGCAGTAACGGTCCTAGCTGTGGCACCAGACGCAGTGAAACTGCAGGCAAACGGATGGAGAGCAAAAATAACAATGCCACCTGAAACGACGCAAACAGAACGAAATAGCAGTAAAAGGAAAGGTCAACGCTGAGAGAAAAAAGTGGAAACGAAGCTCGTTAGTACTGGAAGGGTATCGCGTGCATATGTTGTCTCTAGTCACAGAGTTTTCTCAAATAGCTCCCTTCCCTTTACATCTGCTCTTCTAAATGGTGTGGATATCCTGGATAGCACTGCGTTTGAAAGTGAATCAATATTTAAATATTACGAGAATGCAATCTATATAATTGTGCGATTTATATAATTAGATAAATACGCTTTAGAAAAGGTCATCTCACTTGTGGTATTTCAAGGAAGAAAGAGACTTCTGTCTCACTCGGTTTCTCGTCTATACGATCCAGCTTATTTTTCCAGCCTGGGAGGGGAAGGAAGGAGTCATCCAAGAAAACCTTCGGTGACTCTCACCGTCTACTAACCTTAAACGATCACTCTCGATACACACCTGTAAAGAAGCTTTATTAAAGCGATTGTCTTGTTAACAGCCAGTGGCCTCCCAGGAGATTCCTGCTCTGGGCAGGCACTCGACTACGGACCATCCTTCTGGAGGTGGTTCTGTCTCCATGTGCCAGTCAGCTGTGAGAATCACAGCATGAGCAAAGAGGAGGATGGCTGGAAAAGAGCAAAAAAAAAAAAAAAAAAAAAGGCAGACAAGATTGGAGAGCAAACTGAAAGTCTCCGGTAAGCATTGCTTGACAAATATTTACCAGCACCTACTGTGAGCCAGGCACTAAAATGAAGGCAGAGAGAAAGGGGAAGTGTGGGTAACAGAAATAAAACTCGTGCCCTCCTAAAGCTTGCAACGAGGTTGCATGGGAGGCAAATATTTTCACAGATAGTCAAAGGGCCCGTGCTCGATTCGCTTTCGAATTCCCAGAATTTAGCCAAGTAAATGTTTGTTGGATTGAAGACAATGAACAAAAGAGATGAAGGAACTACAGTAGGTCATAGTCGAAATATTTTTTGCAGCATTTCTGTAAAACCAGCCATTTAGGGGTGCATATAACTTAAGAAACGGTATTAAATCGCTCTTCTTGAAAGTGAAGTGGTGATTTACCCACGGTCTGAAATAAGCTCTGGGCGACTGGACATTTCACAAAACTTCTGAGGGAGGCGGGGATAACTCTGTGCCGTCTGAGGAAGAAGAATGTGCTGCTAGAAAGTGCAGAGACCTTGACATGAGACAGAAGTGCTGAGTTTGAATTCTGACTCTGCACCTTCCTAGGTGTGTGATTTTGGACAATCCCCTTCATCCCGTAGGGTTCAAGTCCTCATCTGCAAGGTGGAGTTAAATGATATTCATAAGATTACTGCGGGGGCAAATGAAATAAGAGACAGGAAACGTTTCTTAAATCGGAGTGACTGAAGGCATTACCACACATTTCCCATGGGACCCTCAGAGCTCCAGGGAGAAAAATGTCACCACGTTGTTCGTTTGCAGTCTGTCTTCCCCAAATATCACGTCATCTCCATGGGAACAGGACCTTATTATTCACCGCAGTAGCCCCAGAGCCTACAACGGCGCCTGGCACACGCACGCGATGAACGAGAAAACGCGTCACCGGCCTGACACCGGGGATCAGCAGGGGAAGCTCCGTGTCCCGGTGGGCGGCCGCCGCCTCAGGGCTGTGGGACCTTCCGAGCTGCCCGCCGCTAGGGCCTTCCTCCACCCCGTCGGCTCGCGCCCGCGGTCCCGGCGCCGAGGCCGCGCCGCCTTACCCGTGCCCCTTCCTTTTCTCCGCCTCGTGGTGCCACACCCGCGCGCGGGGACATGCAGGCCACCCGGCCGCGGAGGCCCGGCCCACTCGGCGTCTCTAGGACGCCGTTGCCCGAGCGACGACAGCACTCGCCGATTGGAGAATGTGTCTCCGCACGGGGCAAGAAGCCAAGCTCCGATTGGCCAAGTCGACTGCGGCCTGGTGCGGGGGGCGTGGCCAGGCCGCGCCGGGGGCTCCGCCCCCACGGAAGGAACTTCCGCAGGGAGTCCTGTCCCGAGGGAGCGGGAATTTGTCCTGAAGGCGTGTGTCACGGAATCGGGGTTCTGGGAAGCGGCCTTAGCGCGAGCTGGCGGTTGGACTGGTCGCACCAAACCGCTGGGAGCCGCGTGGTCTGGGGGAAGCCAGTCCTCTCCGGAGGAGCGACCACGCGTCCCCACTCCGGCCGGCGTCTGGACGGGGGAGCAACGCGTCTAAAGCCGGACCACTCCCTACGCCCTTCCAAATGTTAGCACTTGTAGCGACTGGGATTGTCGAACTCACCGGCGTGTCCAGTCGTGACCTGCTGGCCTCGTCCAGGAGACCGGGAGCCCCGTGGAGAGGGGACCAGCTTGCTTCTCCCGCTGCTGTCGCCTTAGCTCCGACCGCTTAGGGGCCGTTCAGTAGGTAGTCGCCAAATGAGCCGGTTCTTGCCCACACTCGGCAGCCAAGTGGAAGTTCGATGAGTCGTGTTGATAATAATAATAATAAGAGCAAGAGCCGCTGGCCCTTAGGGACCACTTCCTTTTGCCAGGCACCCATCTGTGTTACTTGTCATTCGATCTGCTTTGAGCTTGATAACAGCCCAATGAGGTAGGTGCTATGGTTACTCCCACTTTGCAGATGGGAAACCGAGGCACGGAGGGGGATCCATGGACACACAGCTAGTCGAAGTCAGAACCCACGCAGGTTAGGTCCCAAGTCCATGCTCTATATCACCCCGTGTACCACTCACTTGTGGGAGAGGGGCAGTAAGTAACCCAGGGGCCAGTCTTCCATGGGTGTCCCGAATCGCATCTCCATTTGCCTTCTCTTGGATTTCATTGCTTAGGTCAGCAGTTCTCAAAGCGTGGTCTGGGAACCCCTGGGGGTCCTGAGACCCTTTCAGAGAATCCATAATCATCAAAACTTTTATAGTTGACACTAAGATGTTACTTGCATTTTCACTCTTATTTTCTAAGGAGCGTACAGTAGGGATTTCTGAAGCCACGTCATGTGTGATACTGCAACAGATTGAATACAAAAGAAGATAGGAGAATCCAGCAGTCTTCCCTTAAGCAAACATTAAAGAGATTTTCAAAAATATAAAACTGCCTTTTCATTAGTTTTTATTTGGGCAAGTATTTGTCATAAAAAAGTTAACATGTAAGGGGTTTATTGTTATTTTAAATGAATTAGTAAATGTTTAAAATTTTTCTTATCAGTTTTACTTTCTAAAATGGTAAATATTGATAGATATAACCCACAAAAACAAAAGCTCTTTGGGACCCTCAATATTTTCCAAGAGCGTAAATGGATCCCGAGACCAAAAGTGCTCAGCTCAATTGCCTCTCTCTCATAATAGCCAACAATCTCATTCCCTCTCCCTCTCTTGCTCGCTCCCCCACCCTCCCTCCCTCCTTCTATCCCTCTAAAAACATACTCTAGGATCTCACATCTTTAAAACTATTATTTTTTAGTGGCCACCCCATTTCTCTGCTCCCTTATAACCACTTCTCAGTAGAGTTGTCTATACATGCTGTCTCTGTTTCTGTAATCATTCCCTCTCGATCAGTCTTACCAGAGGCTTGGCTCCATTATTCTTTGGTACTTGGTCAATTTTCATAAATCTTTCACTTATGCTTGACTTTAGCTTACTCGACCTCTCAGCAGCAGTCAACCCAGTGGATCATTCCCTCCTACCTGAAACTCATTCTTCTCAGCTTCTGTAATATCGGACAATCCTGGGGATCATCCTAAATCACCAACTATCTAATTCTCAGGCCCCATTGGTCATTCTCCTCCTCTGTATGGCCTTTGGACATTAGGGTCTCTCTGACTGACCTAGATAGTGCTCTTATGCTTAATTTCAGCCTTGACCCGTCCACGGGTGTGTATCAGAGACCCCTTGGACCTCAGCCACCCACACAGTCCGCTGACCTCCCTCACTCTGACCCATTTCAATAAGTGGCACCACTTAACCTAGGAAACCTTGTTGTTATCCTGTAACGATCGTTGTGCCATCCTCAACATCCAGTCCTTCAGTGAGTCCTGTTGGTTCCAACGCCAGAGGACGTACCCTGTAACCTCACCCATTCTCTGTAGCCTCACCCGCGGCCCCTTGCCTCATAAGGACAAAACGTGGACAGAGTCTGTAACCGCGGTGTTGGAGGGAAAGGCACGGCAGGGGCAGCAGGTTCGGCACTGGCTAGCTTAAATCACTTCAGCAAGTCCTTTACCCTCTGTAGGCATTGGCTAATCCTGGGAGGTGCAGTCACTCCAGTGTTAGCAAGGCCTCAAGGTGACAAAGCATCAGGAAATACGGAAAATAAAAATCATGGGAAATACAAGTGGTTTCTCCATTCATCTGCTGCTAGATGGGTGTGCGGGTTGTTTCTACCTTTCCGCTACTATGAATAATGCCGCTGGGAACACTGGAGTACACAGTATCCAAATCCCTCTCTTCGTTTTGGGGGAATATAGGAGTGGAATTTTTGTTGCTGTTACTGTTATTCGTTCCTTCAGTTTTCAGGAGAAATGACACAGGAAACTGTATTTAGTGTGAGTCTGCTGGCGATGAATCAATTCCGTTTTTATTTATCTGAAAATGTGTTTATTTGCTTTCACTTTAAAGGATATTTTCCCCGAGTATAGAACTCCAGGTTTGCAGTTATTTTTTGTTCAGCATCTTAAAGATGCCATTGGGTTATGTTCTGGCTTCCATCATTTCTGTTGCAGTGTTGGCCATCTGTGTGATTGTTATGCCTTTGAAAGCAACGTGTCTGTCTTTTCTCTGGGAATTTTTAAGGTGTGCCTCGGTGTGGTTTTCTTTGTCTTTATCCTGCTTCGATTTTGTAGCATATCTTGAATCTGTGCCTTAATGTCTTTCATTGGTTTTGGAAAATTTTCAGCCAGTATCTCTTCAGATATTGTTCTGTCCATTTTCCCTTCTCTTTCCGTGATGCTGAGCCAGCGGCACCTACTCACATAAAACTAAGATAACTGTTTTTAAAAATACATTCTGTGGCTATTTGTTTGTAATCTCTAGGATTATCTCATTGTATTATTGTACTTTAGAAGACCTACTTTAAATAACAGCAAACACGTCCAGCACTAAAAAATGTAATGACACGATACCAGGAATTTACTAAATCTGTCTTAAATTTTTCTCTCCCCCATTACATCAAGGGTCTTCTTGTTCAAAACCAGCAATAGTTGGGGTAATTCGTTGTTCAGAATAAAGTAACCGAGATAACAAACTGCTACATGAGAGTCTTTGCAAGAATTCTTTTTAGTAACACTTTTTCTGAGGGAAAATTGTAGGTGAAAAACCCTAACAGTTGGCTGTGTGAGCAAACATGGGATTTAATAAATGTCTTTTGAACCGACCTGAACTCAGCAGTGAAGCAATTAAAGCGTATGATTGAGTCAACATAACCCAGAATTGGGAAACTAAAAATACATGCGTATTTCCTTAAACACAAGGATTTCCCCCATGTATTTAAATGACTAGTGATTAGATCGGTCTGTCATGAGATTTTGTCATGAATTCTTTATTTTTTTTTCCCTGAAGAGCACCTTTACTCCAAAGTGTTTTCCCTGCTCCTAGAAATTTATCACTTGCGTGTGAAGAGTTATTTATTTTTTTTTTGTAAAAACCTAAATTTACCTTTTTGTGTATTGTCCTGACAGCCCATAAGTCTATTAGATTAGTTTTGCTCTCTGTTCAAATGGACCGGAGCTCTGTCAGGTGACAGTGGCCCCAAAGAGGAGTTTGAAGAGGGAGACTGTTGTCTCCCTTGACCAAACCTTCTGAGAACTGACGGTTCCCCTGGCTGCCCCATAGTGAATCTACTCTCAATAGGGCTGAACCCATTACCTTGTCCACGGTACCATTCGGCATCATTGAAACCAGGAAAACTCACTGCCCCAGAAATTGTTACAGCCTCTGCTACTTACACCCGTGGCAGGAATCTGCTGCTCAAAACCTCTGATGATGATTGAAAGATGCAAGCCATGGGAAGTTGGGGGAAATATTTTTACCCTTATGATATCCAAGAGACAGCTCATTCCCTCCGTAATCAGGTAGAAACTCGGGGATCGTGGAGAGCTGTGTCCCACCCTCCACGTTTTGAGTACTTATACCACAGTCTGTACACCTAGGAGACTGGGGTCTAGAGTCAAGCCTGCAATTATATCGCAGTAATCAATAATGGTGTTATACATGGAAATTATGCCTCCATGTGAAGAAACAGACAGCAGGAACTGATTAACCCCTAAAAAGTTAAGTACTGTTTTCGGCCTCGTCTATTAAAAAAAGACTGAACGGAGAACAAACACACGACACAGACGCATGTGCATCTAAACAGAAGCTGAGACTATCCTGGAAATCTGCTAGGTGAGATTTCTCTGAGTGCTGTCTTTTTGGTGGCCTCATAAAATGGAGACTCTGTGAGGCCGTCTTAGGAGAAAAAAAATTTAAATAAATGAGATATAAGTAGCTCTTTTGGAAAAGCTCCCATGGCTATTTTTTCTTTACTAAAATAGATGCTTTTGTTCTCAGATAGTTACCTTGACAGATGACACAGCTGCTCGTTTTAGTTCAATCAGCCAAAATCTAACTTGCACATTTTAACACTGTCACTACAAACAATTGATTATCATTTGTAAACAGCGCCATTTTCGTACCTCATCTGGGATCACACGTTGAGAGCCTCTGCACCGGCTCAACGCACGCAGCACCTTCACGTGTCCTCATGGCCCTTTAGTGGGCAAAAATGCTGCTAAGCTCCTAATTTTCCTTAATAATTACTGGTTGTCTCCTTCCCCGGAAACAGGAATCAAAATCCACTCGCTTTGGTCCTGCGCGAGATTCCATAGTGTAGAACCCTGGCATTTGGCCTTTTAAGGAATCCTGCCCTCTGAACAATGTGGTGCAGTGATCTTAGGAGAAGCGGCCCCCACCCCGGACTAAAGAAGCAGTTAGAAAAGCATTTCATGTTTCGTACACCCAGGCAGCTAGCAAAACCCCTGACAATCACCGGTAATTCTCTTCGCTGAGAGCCAGGATCTTGTAACAGCTTGTAATTAGTGCTGGTTAGCATTTAATTTGCCTTTCGTTAGGTAACAAGCATTTATTGATCGCCTGATAGGAGCAGAGCGCTGTGCTAAGCAGTATGAGGACAGAGTGATGAATGAGGCCCCGTCTCTACTTACAGTCTACTTGGGGCTGAAAACGGATACTTTGGAAAGGAAACTCGACAACAGTTACAAAATGTTTTTGTAACTATACTGCCACAGAGAATTATTACTCTTTCAGAATCTGAGGCTCTAACTCCTGGCACAGTCCCATTCTAAGGAGGCACCCGAGGCTGCATCCTGTGGCAGAAGTGGGGACATACCAGCCGCTCATCCTCTGGGTTTCCTCCTCCTCTGGAGAGCCCCAAGTGCGGGGCGGGGGGAGGGTACCCAGGACAGAGGCCGCCACCACCCTTTGAAAATCTGTCTGTCGGCCTTAACGGACAACCCCCACCGTCTTCGGTAAAAATGGAGCGGAAGCTTAGGTCCCTACAGGACAGCAGCGCTAACGAGCTAGGGTTAAACCCGGATGGCCTCGTGGAGATTGAGTTTCAAGGCCAAGTGGAAGTGGGTGGTGGATATGGACTGGCAGCGCTTAGAAACAACAGGGACTTTCCCAGAGGGCAAAAAGGGGCCACCAAATTCAGGGAAGAGAACGGTAGGCGTGTAAGTCAGGGCCGTGGATGAGCAATGCGGCCAAGCCAGAGTGGGCCGGGAAGCAGGTGACAAGGGCTGGGCCTGCAGAGGCTGCGGCCCTCGAGGTGGTCAGGTAGGCCGACTCCAGCAGACCGTGGAGAAGTTCCAGTCAGTGACGCTTCACTGACCGTGGCCTCAAGAAGCAGGTGGTCACCTGGGTCCCGGGTATGGGACAAGCGGCACAGCAGTGGCCCCCACCCCCAGCAGCGGAGAAAGGAGGAGGGAGACCTCAGGGGGTTCTTGGAGACCATGAGCTTAAAGCCTAATTCCCTGTAATCCGGGTTGAACTGGGGGAATGGCAATCCAGGCAAGGTGACAGCCTGAGGGGGACCCAGAGGCCCAAACAACCAGCTCTTCTTGAACAGAGTGAGATGAGCTCTAAGCTACTGACTGTATTTAAGTAAAAAAAAAAAAAAAAAAAAAGTTTTCTGGAAATCGCACATACTATGGAATGTAAAGAGGGGAACTGAGAGACAGGAACACTAAGGGAAAAAAAGAGATTTTAACCAATTCACTTGTTTTTTGAGGATGTACAGAGCAGAGTGTCTTGGTGGCTTGGATGGGGATCTTTCCTCCTGCAGAAATGACCTCGCTCGCAAATTTTATGACTTGCCCAACAGCACGGATTTATGTAAAGATCACAACTTTAAAGAGGATAAAATGCATTTTCTGGTTGCTTTTTATATTTTGGACACATTTAGCATTCTCCAGTTTTTAAGGAATGATTTTAACAGAGCACAGACTCCTTCCGTCAATAGCGAGGGGACAGGTTTAGAGACTGCAGCTCAGACATCCGGTGCCAACTAGCTTACAGGGATCCAAGTGTGAGAATCAAATTGTCATTTGATGTGTAGATTTGGCAAAGGTGCAGCGCGCCTTGGAGATGGCGATGCAGGCCCAAGCTGTGTGACAAGCGTTTCTGTGACTAATTCTCTTAGCCCTTGCTGGCAAAGTCCATCACGGGCTCAAAGTTCAGTCTCCCTCACTTCATCAGCTCCTCTGGGACGGAGGGAGAGCAGGGGCAGGAAGGGCACCAGAAACGCAGTCTGTCCCGTGGGTTCACCCAGGTCAGGGGAGCCAGAGACTCGTTGGGAAACGTGTTCAGATGGGGAGAAGAACACAAGTGACCAGGGGCGCTGACAGGAAGACTGTGGAATAGGGAAAAGGCACGGAGCCGTGGGTCAGGGGGAGGCGGGAGGACACCAGCCTGGGTCTCATCTGGGAAAATACAGCCTCCAGGGGCAGAGCCGGCAGGCAGTGCATAGATGGTACAGGGCAGGTGGTTTCGGGAAAAATGGAATCCACTGTAACGATGAAAGATGCCACTCACTCAGCAATGATTAGGCGCTGATGACATACCAAACTCAGGCCTAGGAAAAGGCTGACAGCACGGCTCTGCTCTCAGGGTGTCACTGTCCCCCCACGGGGAGGGGGACACCTGCAGAGCAGTGAGTCAAGTGGGAAGAGAGGGAAAAGCAGGGGGTGCTGGGGGAGTGGAGGGATTTGTTCACCAGGTGGAGGCAGGGCTGGTCAGCACAGGTGAGGGAGTCCAGAGTGGAAGGCAGCCCTGGCCTGGGGCAGGGGGCTGCACGAGTGGCCAGAGAGGACTGCCAGCAACAGGATGGCTGTCCCGGGAGGTGGCGAGCTTGTCAGGGGCAGACGTCCAGCCATCGGGATGTCAGAAGGTGCTCTCTGGCTGGGCAAGCCTGGACCATCTGCCAAGGTGCCAGCCCAGTCTGAAAAGGCTGCTTCTGCAAGGAAGCGTGGAAGACCATGTCCCATGGGTGGAGCTGGGGCCAAACTCTACAGAAAGGATGGACACCGACGTCTCCCCTACCCATTGCAGAGAGCAGTCGGCTCGCTGAAAGCTGGATAAACGTGTCCCACACTAGGGACCTCGCAGGACAAGGCCTGCAGGTCTCCGTCTGTATCTGCTGCAGTCCAGAGGGCGACATCAGCCAGCAGGGACTTCTCAACTGTCAACTACGAAGCTGTCAAGTCTGATGTGGCCGCTAGAGGGCGCTCGCCAGCAGGGCTGGGAACAGATGACCCTGGTGGGTTTTATTTGTGCTTCGAAAGCCATTTCTTTTGTTATGACCACGCTATGGAGTGAGCAGGGCGAAGATTATCTCCACTGGGTACACTGTGATCTGGATCAGAGAAATTAAGTGACTTACCTGCTTAGGTGGGAAGGCCATCCTCATCCTCAGGGGAAGAAACTGGGCACGTGGAGGGTTCCAAGTAGCATTGTCAGAGCCAGGCAGGGAGCCCAGAGACAATCCCAGCCTGGTGAGGAGATGTTTGGGAGTAAAACCCTATGACTATGGGTTATGGTCCCCCAAATCCTTTTTGGGGTCTCACTGGTCTGTGGAGCCAGGCCAGGCAGCAGGGGCTCCTGTCATGGGCGCTGATCTCCAGGAATCCTACAGCTGAAGACTTAAACCTGCCAAGGTCTCCCTCGCCCTCCTGGCCCTACTCAAATCCCACCTGCTGCGGAATGCAGCTACCCCGCCCCATCCTTCCACGTTCCACAAGGCAGGAACCAGACGCCAGTCCCCACACGCTTCCGTCAACACGGAGCCAGACTGCTGGGTCGGAAGATGGCTGGGTCAGCCTCTCATCGAGGGCTCTGAGTCACGCACCAGGGGAACAGCCCCCTCAGCCCCAGCCTGCAGGCTACTCACAAAGCAGCCAGGGGAGTGTTTCAAAAAGGTTCTGTGACGACCCCGTTGCCCTCCACCATTGTGAGCACCAGGAGGCCGCGCCTTTTCTGCCTGTCTCCCCAGCACCCACAGCAGCGTCTGGCACAGGGAGGGGTCAGGTGTTTGCTGAACGGGCGCATCCAGGGCGTGAAGTGCCGACGAGGCAGGGCCAGAGGCAGCATTCCACAACTCGGTACTCGAAGACGGGGCACTGCCTTCCATGCTTCCTGCTTCACTGCCTTTACCTCGATTTTCTCATTTTAGGTGGTTTATAAATGATTTGGGGGAGGACCCTCTGGGATAGTCCATAAACTAACCGGGGGTCTAGGGTAATTCCAGATCCCAGAGACTTAAAGGAACCGGTCCATCGGAAAGAAAAAAGCTCGATCTGAGAACATTGTGTCCCGAACTTTCCCTCGTGAGGGACGGGGAAGACGGACTTCGGACTTCACAGTGAGATGTGATGTCCACCACCCCACGGGCTGCCATGTGGATAATGCAGCCTCCTAAGGCAGAGGCCCGAGACACCGGCACCCCAAATCTCCCCCTTGCTTTCCGCTTCTCCCCACCCTTCCTTTCATTTCGGCTCATCAAAGATCTCAAAAGTGAACCAACAGCGAGGTGGAGCGTCTGAACCAGGGTAAACCAGCCGAACCTGACACAGGCCTGTGACCCCGTGCGGTCAGCCCCAGGGATGGGGGGTCAGCAGGGTGCACACTCCTGCAGTGCTGAGGGGACCATGTGGGGCCCCTCCACCTGTCAGCACACGCTGGACACAAGGCACGGGACGGGTCTTTATTAAAGATGCAAGCAAGCACAGGAACATCACGTGTGGTGCTCAGTAACATCCGTACAGTACTAAAAATAGAAAAATAGAAAGGAAATTTCACACAAAGCAGCCGCCCTCACGGATACACAGAAAAGGTGCTGCCCAGCCCCCCAACCCCCCCAGGCCACCCACCCCATCCCAGCCGCTCTCCCTCAAACAGCACATGAGCATCTGGACCCTTCCGAAGACACGCCCCCGGCCACCCCTGGGCACGTCTCAGCCACGGCAATTCCCGAGACCAGCCTGGTCCCACTACGGCGGTGACACGCGCACAGGCTGCTCGCCCAGCCACCCTCCACCACCTCTCCAGCCAAACGGGGGCCGGAAAACGAAGTGGGGTGGAGGAGAGCAATGAGAACGTCGCCTCTGCTCCCCCAGGCCAACTGAGGTGCGGGGCGTGCAGGGGAAAAGCCTGGGCGGCCAACGCGGCCTGCGCGGAACGGCACTGGACCTGCGCAGCGGTTCTCCCTGCACCGCGGCGCTCCCGTGCCTGAGCCCCTCGGGTTCGCGGCGACACCGGGCCAAGGCCCGGAGCTCCAGACATTCACACGCGGCGTCTGCCCCCGCCCCCCAGCAGCGTCAGGCTCCCGCTCCAGGCAACGAAGCGAGACGGCAGAGCGAAGACGCAACTCCGCGCTCACTCGGCGTCTCTGCGGAGGACGCTCCCGCCACAGCATCCGCTGTCCGCCCGTCGCTGGCCTCCGTGCTCTCCCCAGGGGCCGGTGGCGGGTCCCTCGGTAGCCGGGTCTGGAAGGCCCTTGGGAACAGTTTCCCGCTTTATTTCGGGAGCTGACAGAGAACTCGCCTCCATCGGGGGCCGGCCTCCCGCCCCACCTGACCCGGAGAACCGGTGAGCGCGGGGTGGCCGAGCCTTACAGGAGAAACTACAAAAACAGAGTCAGCCCTGAGATCTTTCTACCATTGGGGTGTGGCTCGCTCCTGAGTCCCCTCGGAAATGAACTTTTATTTGGTTTACTGACATTTATTTAGGTTTCCAGTGAAAAGCTCTATAAAACACAATAAATAACGCGGGGTTGGAGAACGCAGACATTCCAGTTGCGTATGTTACAGACTTTAAACTTATGGAACCGGCCGTCAGAACTGCAACCTTTATGTTTGTAATCAGACATGTAGAGACTTTAAACTCCAAAGGCTAGACGGCTGCTCGGGACCAGAAGCCACCGCACCTCCTCCGGCCTCTGCACCCACCCCCCCGCCATTTTCACCGTGTCTGGGTTTGTCCAGCGAGTCACAAATGAGCGCCTAGGGGACTTGTAGCTAGACGTGTCTGGGCACTGTGAGCATGCAGGCGTGCCATGGCTGTTGTTATAAATAAAAGTCAAACGTGAGGTCGCACTTCCCCATCTTCTGCTTGTACACCAGATCGAACTTCTCGTTCATGGAGACGGTGAAGATGTCCTTCCACAGCCCGACCCTCCCTGAAACACAAACCAGGACACTTGCTGAAGCCCGGCTGCCGGCTGCCGAGCCACAGGAAGCCTCAAAACTGACCTGGAAGGCTCCAGATCTATCCCGGACCCTCCGAATTTGGCCTATGGGGACAGGGCAGGCTATCTGAACTACAGACAAGCTGAACCAGGTTCTCTAAGCCTGTCGTCCTGGTGTCCCTCCCCCTGTTCACTGCTGGACCCCAGTGCCGGGCACAGGGCGGTGACTTTCCACACCCGGAGGGTGGACAGTGCCTGTGGAACGGGCCCGCTGCCCTGGCACCACGTGGCGTGGGGGCCTCCATGCCAGCTCAACACAGCTCAACAGCTCCACCAAGGCAGCATTTGCTTCTGGAGAATTTGAAAAGGAAAAAAAAAAAAAATCATCCGAAAAGACAGAACATTTTATGGCGAGCAGGAAGCCTCCTGACGGGGTCAAGGGGGAAGACCTGAGAAGCCCACCTGCGTGACCTCGGGGAGGAACGAACAGTCGCCGGGTAAGCCAGCTTTTGTGACCTGATGCCAAGCGAGTGTGGCAGCAAGCAGGCCCCGCCTCAACACTGAGCCAGGCAGGGCTGCAGCTCGGGAGGCCGGCCAGAAACTGCCAGCTCGCCTGAGATGTGCGGGGCATGGGGCCTGCGGGTTGATGTTCACGCAGGCTTAGGGGGCAAGGGGCAGAGCTCAAAACGACCCCGAACTGCTGGACCCACGCACTGTGCATTCATGACAAAGTCTGCAGCAGGATGAGTCAAATGCTAAGGGCCACCATGAAGATGTCAGGAGTGGGGCCGCTGACCTCTCAGCCCTGGGAGCTGGGGGCCCGCCGCCCGGAGCCCTGTCACCGTGCTTTCCAGTAACGGCCTCGGGGACAGAAATGCTCGCTCAGGATTCCTTTCGCTGTCAACACGTCTGAGATCAGAGCCCTGGCTCTGGCGTCTGTCTCCCTCCGTCAGCCCCATTAGTGACAGTCGTCCTCGTCCTCAGGTACGAAACCACAACCCTGCAAATGCTGAGCTAACGTATTCGACGTGACAAGGATTTCTCCTCGTAATGAAAATTATATGTCAGTGCGGGAGAGGAAGGAAACAAGAGAAACTGTTCTGCTACTCGTGAATGACACCTAAAGGACAGAATGAGAAGCTTCTAAAGCAATCATACTATTATATTTTCCCATGATTATTTTTCTCAGCTGAGGCAGCCGAGAGCTCGTCAAAGGAGTCACCCACCTGGTTTAGGATTTGGAATCAAGACAGTGCAATTTATGCTGTGACATGAATCAAATTTAAGCAATGCAGCTGGCTACTCAAAGCCCTGCATCTCACCAACGCAAGAAGGTCTTCTGAGCAAAGAGGCAATGTGCTAAAAGAAAACAAAATCAAACTGAAACAAAGCGAAACCAAGGTGAACAATGACAAAGCAAACACACCAGAAGGGGCATATGGCGCGCAGTATGTTCTCGACACTTCTTTACCACACGAATGAACCGAAACGGGTATTTTGGAGAAGGTCACACCCAAGGATAACAAAACACAGCAAAAGCAAAACTAAAATAGAGCAAATAAATTGTAAATCATAAATATTTGTGAGAATGCAGCCAGGAAATAAATTGTGAGGTATTTTTGTTTTCTTCCTGGAAGAGGTGACCGCTCTGCCTTTCTGGGAAGGCACTGTCCACCTGACCTTCAGAACGGCCGTCAGCCATGTGGCGGCCATGATCAGCCCTTCTAAGAGGACAAATAAAGAGCCTAAGCTCAGAGGCCTGGCTAAGGCACTCCCCCGGGATGTAGCTGTGAGGCGGCCCGGCCCCCTGTCCCTGCCCAGGTACCTCCCTGTGCATCTGAGCCGGGCTGCAGAGCCACTGGCTTCTCTGCACGCCTCCCCCCGCCACCTTCGAGCCCTCTCGTCACCTGGGCAAGCTCCAGATTCACCCAGCTGGGAACCAACCTCAGGTCTACACCACCAGGGGTCACAGGGGGGTCGCTCTCACCAAAAGGGTGGTTTACACACCACCCCTGGGGACCCAGGGAGTTTTCACGCCTGAGCTCCACACAGACAGGCAGCCTCTGAGGACACGGGAGCAGCCCGGGTGGCCGTGAGGACTCCTCCCATCTCAAATTGCCTCACACCCAAGAAACGGCTTCTGCTGCCGGGAGCTGGCTCCAGCCTTGCTGTCTGATGCCAGTGCGGCCGACCCCCTGGGAGGCCTGCACTTCCTGCTCACACCCTCCCTCCCTGGGCAGGGAAAGTCCTTACCTGTGTAGCCAGCACCCACTTGGGGTGCGGGAAAACGGCGCCCCCTCGCATGGGGACCCACCCCCACCCGCATCATCAACTCTCCCACGAGCCAGCTGAAGGCTGAGGAATCCATCTGCGTGCTGTGAGCTTCGAAATTTCACAGCCCCAAACCCCTCCGCAGCTCTGCTCTGTGGGGCCATCTGGGATGGCACCTGCATGAAAACATCCTGCCCACGGAAACTGAAACATCCCAGCAGCCACTCCTGTAAACTAAAACACCACGTGCTCGAAACAGGGCACACAGCAGTCGAGGGCACTCCACCGGGCCATCGACGGCCCAGCTTCCAGGTGCCCTGGAGGAGTGAGACGCAGGGCAGCGGGGCACTGAAGTGGGGGACAACGAACACCTGCAGGGAGGGGACCCAAGGCAGAGGAAGGGGGGCGGGGGCGGCCCGGCGCGTACCCCGGCCCACGGGCAGGGCCTCGGCGTTGCAGCACTGGTCCACCAGCTGGTGGCAGTGCTCGATCAGGGCCTCCAGCTGGGCCTTGTCACAGGACACTCCCAGAAATCTGGCCAACTGCTCCACCATCGTCACGAGGTCCTGGAAGGCAAGAGCAGAGAGTGGGGGCCCAGCAGAGATGGCAGACGCTGCCCCGGACACCTTCCTTAGTTCCAGGACGAGCCTGGAAATGAAATCCAGAGGCTGGGGAACGGCCCAAGGCCCTCGGCAGACCTGGAGGCCACACCTAGGTCCTCTGGGGAATCCGGAAGCAGGCACAGAGTGTGACACAGCTACAGTCACTTTAAAACAGCCGCAGGAGGTAAACACCTGCCTCGAACTGTGCGGGGAGCAAGGCCCGCTCATTCTCTCCCTCCTCCTCCCTCCATCAGCTGGAATGGGGACTAGCAGTTGGGAGAGCAAAGAGGGCCCTGGGGACCTCAGCCAGGCCCCAGGCGTGCCCCCCACGCCTGGCAGGAGCCTGCTTGGTCAGAGGCAGGACTCGGTTACACTTCGCTGACATACAGCCATCTGGGCCCTGACGCTCCAGGGGGACGCTGAAAGGGGGCGCACCACTGATGTGACCCAGCAGCAGGATCAGGCCACACCTGTCCCCCGCTGCCCCCCACACTGTCCCGCACAGCCCCCTCACTGCCGCCACAGCCCCCACCTGATACATTAACCACTGCTGATTCGCATGACCCGCCTTCACTGCTTATAACCAGTTCGCATGACCGCTGCCTTCACTGTGTGATTCACGCCAGCCCACTGCCCCACTGCCGTGATTCGCACCCGACCCTTTGCTTATCGCACCTTCCTGTAGCCAGTTCACCAACCCACTGCTTATGGTCCCCTGATGCCGCCAGCCCCTGCCCCCGGCCCCCACTGCCACGACCCCGGCCCCGGCCCCACTGCCGCCCACCCCCCACTCTCCCTGGACACACAGCGGACCCTCGAAGAACACCCTTCCATCTAATTTTTGTTCTGCCGTCACACTGATGAGACACCACAGGAAATGAACTCCTGTCATGCCGATTAGCCCCTGACAAGACTGGTCACATGTCATTTCACTTCAAGTCGCAGAACCAGCGGACGATGTTACGTGAGGATGCACTGTGCCAAGCACCCCACGTTTCCAATCACGCATCGCCAATCGTTCTGCCCAGAACCCCGAGCTGTCACAGGGGGTCGCCAGATGCTGCAGTGTCTGGGCACCATCAGAAAAACACTGGAGGCTGTTTCATCTTTTGCAAGTTTATAAAGCAAACAGGCACCTCGAAGCCTCTGAGAAGGACTACGGCGGAGGGTATAGTTCCTAAACCTTAAAGAAAGTTCTGTGAAAGCCGGATTAAGCGTCAGCTCCTCTCTGAATCCCCACGGTCATCGCCACTGGCTCTAGTCCTGCCCACCCAGCTGCCCGCCAGCCAGAGGTGCCCACGGAGCAGGCATCGGTGCTCATCGAGCACAGGGCTCGGCCAGGACCGGGTGTGCGACGGAGGTCAGACGAACAAAGGAATAAAACGAGCACCGCCCCCCCTCGGTATTTCTACTTAAAAGGTAAAAAGACGAAAGAGGGATTTAGGACACCCGGCCCTCAGAAGGGACGCCGTTGGCCTATCAACACAGACCACTGGAGCGGCCAACAGAATCCTAGTAAGGCCAGCACGCCACTGGGGTAGCCCCCAGCTCAGAGAGGAAGGCACATCTGCCCACGTCACCGGCCACAGGCCCCAGGGCTGCTGTGCAAGCAGGCAGCATGCCCGCTGCAGACGAGCTCTGGGCCAGCCCGCCTGCCCTCCCCGAGCTCCACGCCCCACCTGTGAACGAGGGACAGCAGCGCCCACCTTCATGGGCTGTGGCAACGGGCCATGTGCCATGGCACAGGGCCTGCATGCCAGGGTCCAGTCTCAGCACGGCCACCCAGCCAGTCAGCGACTTCTCACAGGCGGCCGGTGAGAACGCCTCGCAGGGGCTCCTGCAGGATTCATGGGGTGATAGGCTGGGGCAGCCCACAGTGAGTGGTGATGAGGGTGGGGGTGTGGGCACACCTGCGTGGAACCACGTACTAAGGTGACAGCTCCAGTGCTAAGTGGTTTTTCTCAAACACCCAGATGAGAACACGCAGGCTTGGTCCACACGCCTGAAGACGAGGTTCACCCAGGGCTGTTTCAGACCGGAGTGAAATGATGCACAGTGGCTTAATCTCTATTAAACACACCCCAGGCTACTACCGAGGTTTGTGAAAAACCAGCACGTGCCAGTCAGAAGCTAAACCCTGACCATGGTAGGGAGGCCACTCGGTTCTCAGACAGGCTTTGGTGGCAGAGGGAGTTGCGACCGTGACAAGCGCGGGCAGGGCGGGCAGTCTCGACCCATCGAAGGCGGCTGTCCCACCTTCCCAGGATGCGCCCGGAGCAGAGAGGACCACACCGCGTCAAGGGTCTGGGGCCGGATCCGGAGCAGCCAGGCACGAAGGTGTGCTTCAGCTCTGAAGTAGGTTCACGCAAACGCTGCCTTCGCTCCCTCGTGGTTAAATGTTAAAAGTGGTTTCGTTACTCACCGCTGGGTTAACTGAGGCTCGGGCAGAACCTGCCAGCCCGGCCTGGCCCTGCGGGTGTGTGTGCAGTGGGCCGGCCAGCGGCTTCTCCCTCCTCCCAGCCCATGTGCGGATGTCACCACCGTGTCACGTGTCACTGGTGGGCAGAATCACCCACAGTGGCCCAGCGGCCCTGCTCATGGGCAGCCCAACGGAAGGGACGCTCCTGTCACCGAGGCTCAGGAACGTGCATGGCACACACGCGAACCACCGTGGAGCAGAAAGAACATGCACGCACAGCCGCGCCCAGCGGGTAAGTGAGCCGTGCCGTCTCCCATAGCGACGCACCACGCAGAAGCGACAAAGGACCGGCCAGCGCTGGTGAGCTCACAGCCACCACACCGCACGAAGCCACCACACACCAAGTACGTCCCCCGTGGTTCCACTTGTTCCCGGGAGGTTTGCACCCAGCAAACTAGTCAGTGTGACGAGGGCCAGAACGGTGGTCACCTCTGGGGCACGGGGGTGTCAGCAGAACAGCTGGTTTGTCCTAAACCTTCATTTGGGTGGTTACACAGACGAGCACAGGTGAAAACTGCAGTCTTCACTCCACCTGGAATTCTGCACGTGCCCGGCTGCCCCCCAATCTGGACTCCAGCCCCCACCGCCCGCCTCGCTGCCCTCCACTCCTGGGGTCCCAGTTCCTTCTCCCCGCCCGGCTCCAGCTGCTGCTCTGCAGCAGAAGCTGCTTGTGCAGCTGTCGGCCGCTGTTGCTAGCGGCCCTGTCTGGCCACTGCGACACGGGCATAAGCGAGCCAGGAGCTCCCTCACGCGCAGTCCTGCTGCAGGGGGTGTCTGCACCTGTGCTCCAGCCTTCAAGCTGGTGACATTGCACCTCAGGCACGGGCTCTGGGCTCTGGGGGTCGGGTGCCCAGGGTCAGGTTGGCTCCACCCGCACCAGCTCACGGCCAGGTGAGCGCCTCAGCCCGGTGCCTCTGCTTCCTCACGGGATGGGGAGCTCCCACCTCGAGGGCTGGTCCTTGAACAGCGAGTATTTACCGAGAGCTTATTATGTGTCAGGCATTGACTTAAGTGCACAAACCAGAGAGACCAAAAGCCCAGCCGCGAGGGAGTTTATTCCGGTCTGGGAAACGAAGTAAAACAAAGACGTGAGCAGTAAAGCACGTTAAATGACGATAAACGCCGTGCAGAATGAAGCAGAGGAGACACGTGCTGGGACCGGGACCGGAGCCGACTTTAGGGGGAGGCAGGGAGGTGCCACTACAGGGACAAAGACCGAAAGAAGCCCCCCACATACACCCCCAGCCCCCACACCCACACACACCCATGCGTACACACCCCCAGCCCAACACACCCATAGCCCTGTACACCCCCCACAGCCCCCACGCCCCCCAGGCCCCACGCCCCTACGGCCCTGGACACACCCCCTGACCGGCCGCAGCTGCGCGGGCGCTGCCCTGGCCCCCGAAGCACTCACCCGGTGCATGTCTTCGTACTTGAGGAAAAGCACGTTGGCGTCCAGGCGGTGCTCCCAGAACTCCTGCACGTGCTCGAACCAGGAGCCATAGCCCACTGTGGAGACAGGGCACAGGCTGCAGTCACAGGAGGGAGTGCACGTGGGGATGGCGCTGGCCCCGCCTCCCCCGCAGGGGCTGCGACTCAGGAAGGGAATAAAGCTCCTGGCTCAGGGGGAGCCCCACAGACGAGGCCCCCCCGAAGTCCCCTGTCCCCTTGCTCTCTGCGCAAGTCTGTCCAGACAAAAGTCCTCAGCGCCATCCCTGCCCCCACCTCGAGACACCCTGAAGACCTGGCCATTGGGGTGAAGGCCTCTGCTCGCTGGGGGATAGACGGGCCCTGGCGGCCATGAGTTTCTGTGTTTAACAAGTGGTCACTGGGAAGGGAACGCTGCCCAGCGGAGACGGGGCACAGGGTCAGCTGGTTTTGCGGGTGGGGGTGGGATGGGGTGCAGGAGGCCCTACGACAGACAGGGCCTTGCCAGGTGAGGGCCTTGCCAGGTGAGCGGGCCGTGGCAGAATCCCGGTCCGGACCCGGAAGTCGCAGAGATGAGGACAGGCAGGGTGCCCTGGGTTGCCACTTGAGGCCTCACGGCCTGCAGCCCGGCTCCCACGCCCTGCAGTCCTCGGGGCTCTGGTCTGGGGGGGCCACACCCGTGGGTGGATGATGCACTGATCAGCTGGCCAGGCTGCCACACCCTTTTAAAACACTGTTGGTTGTCCCTACCTAGTCACACTGGGCTGCCCGTCACCATGAGGGTCCCTGCAGGAGTCTTCCCAGGGGGCTTCCATGTGACACAGAGGATGCCTGTGCAGTACTGGGACCGTGGCCCTGCTGGTTCTCAGGACCAACCAGTGGTGGCGGCCATGCCGCCTGCACCTCACTCACCTGCGTGCCCACCCCTCTCCCGAACACCAGGCCCTGCAGGCACGACCCTGTGATCAAGGGCCCAAGAGGTCGTGGCCTAGCAGGAAACCACCAAGGAGGCTGCTGACCATGATGCGGGGTGACCAGCAATGGGAGGGGGGCATCATGGGACGAGGCCTGAAGGGTCGGTAAGGGGGGACAGTCCGAGGAGAGGGCTGCGGGGGCCTGAAAGGCGAGAGAAGCAGGGGGCTGGCAAGGGGGTGCGGAAGCCCAGGGGCAAGATCAGAGGGGAGGGCCGCGGGAGAGCGACCTGGAGACAGCCCGGCCTCTCGAATCCATCACTGGCCGTGTGACCTGGGCCGGCCACTGTACCTTTCTGAGCCGCCTCCTCCAGGAGTGGGTGAGGACAGAACCTGCGCCTCCCGGGCTGCCGGGCATTGAGCACGCACGTGCAGCGCTCAGGCCCTGAGGGCCTGCAGGGGCCGGAGGAAGGCTCCGGGGGGCGTCACACCGGGCGAGGCGCAGTGCCAGTCCCACTGCGTAGGAGGCCCAGGCGGGGAAGGGGACCGCTGCTGCTCCAGGCCCGTCAGTCTGCCATCTCGCCACCAGGTGGCAGCACAGCAGCAGCCGGACCCCATATCCCTAACAAGAATCAGAGGGATCTAGGTGTCAATCAGGGCTCAGGAAGGGGCAGGGGCAAATGGGCAGAAGGAACGGAACAAAAGGAACAGGGATTCAGCAAGGGGTCTTGTTTGACACCCACTGCTGGGTAAGTCCTGGCCCCTCTGGCTCCTCACTGCAGAGGTTACAGCTGCTGGCCCTGGCCCAGGCCTCAGCACCCTTCCCACGTCACCCTGGCCTGTCCCTGCTCACTCCTGCACACCAGGAGGGCACACACACGGGGCAGAACAGTGAGGGGTGAGGACAGCGGTCACTCACACAGGGACACGGCTGACTGAACAGCGAGGGGTGAGGACAGCGGTCACTGCACACGGAAGCATATGCCCGCATCTCTGAGCCTGGCTGGCAGGTCGAGACGCTGTGGACTTTGCTGGTGGGGATGCAGTTCGGCCAGGGCCCCTCCCGCCTGTCTCTGCCCAAGTCAAAATCTTACCCGAGCGTGTTACTGGGAGAGTACCAGCTCCCTCACCCCGTTCTAGGAGTGATTCTGTCACCTGGGCACGCCCCCCCCAGAACACGGTGGTGACAACGCTCAAGGTCGATTCCATGAGCAGGTCCACTGACCTCACTCTCTTGGTAAAAGGTGCCACTTCGCTGCTCCCTCTGCACCTCATTTTTCAAATTATTCAGAACTCTGGCGAGGGAAGAGATCACAAGCTGCCTGCCCCACGCTGAGATGTGGGGCGCTGGCCAGGAGTGGAGGCCGAAGGAGGCAACAAGCAGCCAAGCACACGCGTGAAGGGCTCTGAGACCACGAGGTGTGCGTGGCCTTGGCTGCAGTGCTAGGCAGTGCTACGACCTTAGAAACGGGGACAGGCCTGCATGGGGATCCCTTTTACCCACTCCCGCCTGGGCAGGAAGCTTCTGACTCCCCAGCGCCTGGTGGTTTGAACTTGCTGGATACCTGCTGTTTATGGCAGCACTGTCCCCAGAAGGTGGCTGCTTCAACAGAGAGAGGAACACATGCTGGGACTGAAAAACATGGCTTTGGGAACCACATGAGTGGCCAGCTCCCGATGCCTGATAGACCATGAGAGGCGTCAGCCAGATGCTGGGCAGGCTGGGGAGAGGGAGGCTGGACAGAGGGCCGTTTGCGGGCTCCAGGGGCCTCAGGGTGCAGGGGCTGTGGCCTCCTCTCCCGGCCGCTCCCCCTGCCCCTTCCCCAGGCACGGCTGAAGCAGAGTTAGCGGTAGGGAGCAGAGCACTTCCAGGGCTCCGGGCACCGTGGGCCACGCACTTCCGTGCATGAACGAGGGTGCGGCTACGCGCAGGCTCAGGGGGCAGCTCCGGTTCGGCTGCCCCGAGTTCCAATTCTAGCTGCAGCGCTGTCCTCCTGGACGTCCGGCACGCACCTCACCCTGACCTCATCACGTAATCTCACTGCAGAATCCCTGACTGGGCTGGGCGGAGGGCAACGAGGCTGAGCATTATGTGACTTGGGATAACGTAGGAAGCGTATTTTTAGACGGGTACGAAATAGTCTCGGCTTAGTTAAAGTACAGGTATAACCCGTTTCAAAACTTTCTGGCTGCAAACTCTAGGTTGCCCACTTACAGTCCCAGAAGGGCACCCAGAGAAGCCATGGCTGGCAGTGGGGGAGCCACCGTGGGCCGGGGGAACAGACTGTGGTGAGGAGCCGCTGACCCGCTGCCAAGGGGACAGGTTCCTCCTGGTCCCGCTGTAGCAGCCGTGACCCAGCCCCCTCCTCCCCTGAAGACGGCAGGTATGGCAGGGCCCTGGCACGCCCGTCCCCGGCTCACCCTTCTCCCCCTGGAACAAGCTTCCTGCACCCAATGTGCATTACCCCCCTGGGTCGCACCGGCCTGGGGCTGGAAGCTGGGCCTGCTGGATGCTAAGCCCGGCGAACGCCCAGGGCTCTCAACGAAGCCACGGCCTCCACTTGGCCCGTCACCAGTAACAGTGCTATCTGGGCCTCCGTCTTCACGGTTCAGACTCCAGCAGGAAGAGAGGTGCTTCTGACCGGGGATCCCAGCAGCACTGAGAGAGCAGGGCTTCTGAGGGGGACGCCTGCCCTGCTGTGTGTGAGCTACGACCTCGGACCAGCGTCCCGTCACCCCTCAGCCCCAGCGGGGAAGCGGCCCGGCGTGCGGGGGCTGAGGACAAAGCACGAGCCCAGGCCGTGCTGGGCGGCCGTGCGGGCTGACACACTCACGCTTGTCGTTCATGAACCTCCGGCAGAACTCCTGGAAGGTGCCGCGGTAGCTCATCGTGCGCAGGGAGCGGTGGAACTGGTAGTAGGCCACCACCAGGTCCTTGGGGTTCCGGGCCATGTATATGACCTGCGGGGGAGCAGACGGGACGGAGGGGCCAGTCACCCATCCCCCCCATGTGGCGGGCCACCCTCGTGCAGCCTCCCAGGCCACAGCGCCCCCCACGTGTACACCGACCCCTCGTTCCCAGTGTGAGGCCGCCCCGCGTGCGTGAGGCCGCCCCGCGTGTGTGACGCAGCCCCGCGTGCGCTGGCTAAATGCGCTTTTGCTGTCGCTCCGTTTCAGTGGAGGCTCCAGTCCGCGCGGCAGCATCCGCCAGCACAGGTCTTTCGGCGTTTTGTTACCTGTCCTCTAGTACTAATTCAAAATCAGTGGAAGACGGAAAAATTCCTGACACTAGTGGTGAGAATTCTGCGCCTCATAAACCTCATGCAGGTGAGAAATCAGGAAAATCAGCCGTGAATCCTAGGCAAAGGCTGCACTAAGGCTGGTCAAGTCCAAGTTCAACTGTGAGGAAGAACCCAGGTGAGAAACGTGGCTAAAACGCTAGAGATGTAGGCTCAAAGACTGCCTGCACCAGGGATCTCTGGGAGCAGAGGCGGGGGACGACCAGCACTGGCCTTGTTGGGGAGCCAGCCTGTGGCGGGGAGGCGAAGGGCATTACCTTGGAATCTCCACTGTGGAGATCCGAGGGCAGGAAGCGGTAGGGCAGGTGGCTTTTGATGAGGCGCGGAGACGTCAGTTCCTGCAGCAGGGTCAAGGGGAGAGGTGTTCAGAGGACACACAGGTCTCAGGACCTTCCTCGGGGCCCGGCAGAGAGGGTCTCGGACGGCCGGGACCAGCACTCCACCTGACACACATCTCCTGAGATATACCCACCCTCCAGGCTGAACCCTGGGGCCGGATGTGAGCAGACACTGCCCATCCTTGGACACCCGCAGCCTGAGTCAGCCTGTCAATGTCACAGGTATCTACACAGACGACCAGGACAGGCCCTGAAGGTCAGTGGTGGAGGCACGAGGCACGAGGCAGAGGGACTGCTGTGTTACCGGGATCGTCACACACAGGCCTTCCTGAAGCTCCTGGAACATGCCAGGCTGGCTGGCCCGGGCTCAGGGGTCTGCCCCCACTGCGCCATCTGCCCCAACTCACAGTCGCCCCCAAGTACTGTGCCCCCCGTTCTTGTTCAGTCGGCCTCCCGCACGAGAGTGTCAGCTCAGCCAGCGCCGTAAGTGCACGTGAGATTGGTTCTTGGCCGTGCCCCAGTGCCCAGAGTAGTGGCCGGCCGCAGTGGGCGCCCAGTGCAGCCCCACAGAAGGGCTCGGTGGGCGAGTCGGCACCAGCTGCGTCCATGGGTCATGCACGAGTGTGGTGAGCAGCTGGGCAAACGCCACAGGTCGGGTGCAGAGCCCACTCACACGGCACCCTGGACTTTATTACGAGAGCGGTGACAGAACACTCATCGAGCAGGAGGAGGGTCAGGAGGTCCACGCAGGCAGCGAGGCCTGATCTAAAGAGGTGGCAGAGGGAGGGGCGGAGAGAAAACTCCAGATACATCTCAGGGGTAGCATGAATGAGACTTTGAGATAATGTTTACTTCATTCTCAACACCAAATATCTGATGCAAACGCATCCCACCACCTCCCTGGACAGGTGGAGTGAGCCCCAAGGAGGGACCCCAACACCCCCTCCCATACCCCCACTCCCCACTTCCCCCTTTCTACTGTGAAGTCACCCACATCACCCACCTATCCAATTCCAGGGTCACTGTCACGGGCTCAGAGCAGTCTCTCTGTCCTGGCTACCTGGGGGGACCAGCTTTCTCTGTTCTTCCTCCACTACAGGGCCGCCCGAACCCCTCAGGAGCTGGGTACCGCCCGCCCAGAGTACCTTGATGATGTCCAGGCCCGGCTGCGGGTACTCCAGGACCGGGAGCTGCTCATCGATGTTCATCAGGCCAATCTCGTCCGGGTCGGCGCCCTGGCTCACCAGGTAGACCACCTCTTGCAACAAGCTCGTGCCTGGAACGAGAGGCCCCACGAAGCGGTGCTCAGAGGAGGCCCAAGGGTCAGCCCCAGGTTGGCACCTGCGCCGGAGAAGGGGACCGAAGGGCCACCTGGTGGGTGGCAGGGTCCCAGGAGCTCCTCGAGTCTCGTGGAAGAACACTGGTCTAAGCACAAGACCTCGCTCGGCCTGAGTCCCACCCTCCGGGGTGGCCGTGAACTGGCCTTTCTGAACTCGTTTCCTCGGCCCTAAGTGGGGGCAGGAGATGCTTCTCAGGGTCGTCATGAGAAGTGACTGATCTCCATGGGCTCAAGGACTACAATAACAGATGACACCCAGTCCTGAGCTTTCCAGAAGCTCAATGTTCCGTTTACCCAGGAGTGACGAGGCTCTCACCGGCCAATCACTCACTCACAGTGAAAAGCCTGACTACTCAGTATCTACTGAGGCTGAACACAGGTACGCCTCATGATCCAAGAAACCTACTCCGGGTTACCCACCCGAGACGATGCCGTCACACAGGTGCTAGAACGATCCCGGCCGTGTCGTTCAGTACAACAGAAACATCATCAACAGCAGAGTGAGTAAGTCGTGACACTCGGACGATGGGCCATGGAGGCCTTGAACTACTGCGCTCAGCAAGGCTGAATCCCACGCGTCGAGCAAAAGGAGTCAGACCCCAAAGGCCTGGTATTGTGTGATTTTTCATGTTTCCATTTATATTAGGCTCAGAATTAGGCAGACAGTGACAGAGGTGGGAATAGTGGTTTGGGGGGGGGCGTGTTATCAATACAAGACACAGAAGCGATTCTGGGGTGCTAGGGTTACTCTATCTGGGTCGGGCGGCAGCTCCATGGAAGTACGCACATGTGAGTCACAGTTCAGTTAAAAGGAAAAGCCACCTATCTGGCCAGGGGTGTGGTCGCCATGACCTGCTCTCCTAAGAAAGGCTGAGGGGGAAACCGAGCCACGTGACAGCCTGCCATGTCAAGCACAAGAGATGAGACAGCTTAGCCTGATGCCCCAAACCGTCGAAGGCAGAGGGAGGCACACCAGGGAACAAGGGTGCTCAATGGTGCTGAGGACACCTCCTCACCCACTAAGGGGCCACAGCCTCCCATCAGGCTGCGGACTTGCTGGCCAACGCCCCCCTCACACATCGCCCCATGAGCTGGCCCTGCAACACGGCCTGGACAGGTCCCCTACTGGGAGTTGGGGACAGTCTCCTGGCATGTTTCAGATTCAGGTTCCACGCCGGCAGCCTAGACGCCTCCTGTGGCTCCTCACTGTTCATACGTTAAGGTCGGGGGCCCACCTCCTAGCAAGGCCTCAGCGCTCCCTGTGCCGGCCCTCTGGGGTGCAGCTCTCCACCCTCGGCAGTCCGCTGGGGTCTCCCCTCGGCTGAGCACCCCTCTACCTGTCAACCTGCGCACGGCAGCTTCGAGTCATCTGCACCGGTAAGGTGTCCTTCCCTGACCCCCCTAAGTCCCCCTGCCGTTACTCATTCTGTGCCAGCACCACGACCAGGGGACTGACCACATGCACAAGCACTACACATGACGATCACCACATGCGAGTGGACGGTCACTCTGGGGCAGCAGCACTGCGTCCTGCCTTTCCCGCCCTGCCCCCACACCCCGGGCTCTAACAGCAGGTGCTCCAACGCCTTGGCGTTTGCTTCTGGCAGGAAGAGCAGGGCCTGAGCCCAGACATGGGGTGAGCCACCCAGGGCAGAGCCCCCATGAGCACTAGGGCCAGGCGGATGCCTGACGGGGTCAACAGGTAGCCCCCGGGGAGAAGGGCGGCTCCCCGTACCTCCTCCAGCCCCTCATTCAGGCTGTCAGCTCCAGGCCACCAGGGAGCCCAGGGCAACCCCAGTCACCACCCTGTCTGACCCCTTGGAAGGAACGGGCACGGCTGGCCAATTCCTCCTCACCACACTTTCGTCCCTTCACTTCTGGGGTGTCGGTCTCCGCTGCTGGTTCCTCACCTCCCCACCCTGAAAACGCTCACACGCCTCACGCCCCTCCCCTCTCGGCCTCGGACCCCTCCTCTCCCGCCTGCAGCCGCTCCTAAGCTGCCCCCAGAACGGGCCGGCCCCTATAATCATCTGCCCCAGCCCCCTCAACCGTGGCCCTGCTCAGACAGAAGAGTGGACTCGCCTTCCTCGGGCCTCGCACCTCAGCAAAGCCCGCTGGTCCAACCAACAGGCAAGCAACAGAGGGGGCCCTTCCACCCGGAGACAGTGGGAGAGCCCCCACAACTCCGCTTCTGCCCAGCTCGCCCCACCTTTCAGCCAGAACGACTGTGCTGGACCACACCCTGTCCACCGAAGCCCGAGGGCGTGTCCCCACAGAGCAAAGCAAGGTCCCCGTGACGGTCCTCCCACGGTGCACAGCCTGTCAGCCGCACCCCATGCTCCCACACCCCACATGGCTCTCACAGCCTCTGTCCCTGACCTCCCACTGGCTCCCTGGCCCACGAGCGTGCTGTTCGCATCTGCTGGTCCCCTGCCTCGGTCCCCTTCCTCAGGCCCTTCAGGGGTGAGGCTCCCCTGACCAGCCACACGACTAACACTCCCGCTCCCCAACCCTTGCCTGGCCGCTGGCCCTCACTGCGCCAACAGCCCGGACAGCCCCCACACTCCTATATTCTGAATGCACAAACTAACTCTGGGCGCTGAGTAACCAGAAGGCAATATGCCGAACAAGGAAGACTTCCTGGAGGAGGCAGCTTTGGAGCAAACAGCCTGAATGAAAAAGTGGTGTGGCAAGTCTTCAAACAGAAAGAACTTCCATCCATTAACCAGAGGATCCTCCCACCAACCTGAGAGGCGGGGAGAATCACCCCACTCACAGATAAGGCTCTGGGCCCAAGGTCAAGAGCTGGTGATGGCTCCTACCCTATTCCCCCCAGCCCCCGCCACCCCCGTGAGGCCCGTCCGTCCAGCAGCTCAGGGCAGTGCCCTTAGGAATGGGCTGTGGGCAGATGGGCAGAGGTCCTGAAATGGGCCTCTCCCAGTGCTGTCTCCAGGGCCTGTTTTCAGTGCTCCCCACCCCCAGCCCTGCGGCCCCCACGGGCAAGGACCTAGACGGCCGTTCTCTGCACGGCGATGTCGACTCGTAATTTCACATGCCCCATCCTCGTCTCCATTAAACATCTGTGCCAGGACACCAGCCTCGCCAGAGCTGGACGGGAGCTCTGCAGCTGCCAGGCCACTGGCCTGTCCCTGGTGGCCCTCACTCCAGCCCCTGCAAATCCACGTCCTGGCTGAGCAACTCAGCTCACCTTCACCAGCTCCCAGTGGAGCCACCAGGAGGGCATGCCGCGAGTCTGCTGGGCGCCAGGGAGGGCGGGGGATGGGGTACACGGGACAAGTGCAGCAGGCGGCCCCTGCCCTCCTTGGGCCAGCAGGCAAGACATGACAAAATGACCACAGAAAAACACCAGCTGAGGATGACTGCACTGACCGGTCACGTGGTTCCAGACACTCTTCTAAGCACCGGAACCGAAGGCCAAACACGGGCTCTGCAAGGGCCTCCTCCCGGTCCTCTCCCAGCTGGTCTCCCCTCTCCATGCCCATTGCCCCCACCCTACGTCCCACCCCCCCAGGTAGCACCCTGGACACTAGCAGCCCTCCCCTCTCCCTGGCTGCCATGGCCGCAAAACACCCCTCCCCTGCTGTGTCCTGGGGATGCAGCCCACTTGGCCCCCAGTCTCTCTACGTCCCTCTGGAGCTCTGTGCTGCGGCCAGGTGTCCTCCCACCATCCCCAAGCTCAGCACCCCTGTGGCCCAGGCCTTCAACGGACCGCCCTTCCGCCTGGCCAACTTGATCTTTGGGCCACCGCCACTGGAAGCCTTCCCGAACACCCCTAGTCTTATCAGGTGCCCTTCCCAGCCCCAGACTCCCCTACTGCTGTCCTACTGCACTTGGCACACTGTGCACACCTGGGGGGGCTACCTGGGGGCAGCTTCTGAGAGCAGGGAATGTGTCTTCATTATGACTGTTTTTACGGCTGCAATCACAGATTACCACAAAGTCGGTGGCTTCAAACAACACAGTCACCATCCTACAGTTCTGGAGACCAATGCAGGCCTCACTGGGTAAACGCAAGGTGTCGGCAGGGCTGCGTTCTTTCTGAAGGCTCCGGAAAGAAGTCGTGTTCTCACTGCACCCAGCGCCCCGCTTCCAGGAGGAGGGCATCACTAGTGCACCCTCCCCTGCGCCCCCGTCCACTGCCAGGAACCCTGCGGCCACCTGTGCTCACCCACACAATCTGGGACGTCTCCTGTCTGAATGGCAGCGAACTAGCAACCTTGGCTGGCCCTCGCTGCGTCAGGTGAAAGCTCGCGGGGCAGGGACTGGGATGCGGCCATCCCCGGGGGCTGCTGCTCTGCCGACCACACACTCACCACGCTTCCAACACGGCCCGGCACCGAGCAGCACTGAGGAAACATGCAGCCTGAACGACCGGCCGCGCGGCTCCACGATCTCCCCCAGCAAAGGCACCACGTCTACACCTGCAGAGCCTGAAGCACGAGGGGACTCAGGGGACACGTCTCCCCAGCGGGCTCCCCCTGGGCTGGACCACACTGTAGTGCCCTCTGCTCTCACACAGCAGGGACGCAGCGCTGCTTTCTCCCGAAAGACCGGTCACAAGGCAGTGGACACGGCCTGCTCTGCGGCCTCCGCCCGGCACTCGAGGTGGTAGCACCCACTTCTCACGGCAGGGTCCCCCACCAGTGCCAGCGAAGCCTGGTTCCGAGGCGGCTGTTCCTGCCAGGCTGCTCCAGGACTCCCCTCCAGACTCCTGGGGCTCCTCTGCTGGGTGCTGGGCCAGCCGGCCGACAGCCAGGGCCAGCAGATGGGGCCAAGGGGGGAGGGCACGTCTGCTTTGCAGCATCTGGACCATGCAGGCACCTCCCGTCCACACCCTCACGCCTGTCCCATCCATTGGCCTCAGCACCCGGCCACACTGCACTTTGGAACAGAGCCATGCCGGAGACGTCCACCTCATCTGCAAGGCCATCTCGCAGAGGCAGGAAGGGAAGGCCGGGATCTGCATGCGGGCCCACATCACCCAGAGCCTCTGATCTTTCTACAGAGGGGCTCCTGTCTGGTGAGGGCTGCGGTCAGCTCACAGTCCTCACTCGGGATCCAGTGGTCTGGTCACCTCAAGGGGTGTCCGCCCACCTACCCTCTGTTCACTCAACAAGCCTGTGCTGAGGGCTGGCCCCGAGACCCCCTCCCCCCACCTCCCCTTCCAGGAAATGAAGGTGACACCCCCCTCTTCTTCACAGGGCTGTGGGGGTCAGGGCCATGACATGATCTGCTCAGGGCCATAGGAGCTCATATAAGTGAGCATCGTTCTGAGTCCCCAATTCCACGATGGGCACTGCCAACTAGGGCAGCTCACGCATGGGGACACACCACAGCCTCCTGCCAAACCTGGCAGCCCTCATCTAAACACGGAACTCGGGCCCTCCCATCGAAGTCACACCTAGGGCAACAGGTGACACCTAGGGCAGGCAGCACACACAAGGCAGAGAGAAGGTTTATAAGCACCTCCTGTGCCGATGTGAGAACAGCAGCTCAGAGTTTAGGTTACTAGACCAAGGTCACACACGGGAAAGGGGGGGCTACATCTGGAGTGGGAACCCAAGTATGTGAGTCCCCACTTCCCACACGGCCTCCCCAGCACACCAGGGGAGCAGAGGGCGGTGCAGGGCAGAGCAGCCCTGGGCGAGGCCATCAGGTAGCCTGCAGGGCGGGTGGGGCGGGGGGCACACTGGCCACAGCCCCTCCACCCTTACAGCCACCCAGACAAGATGTATAACAGCAGGAGCGGGCAGAGTGGGGTCTCAGCGCCCCAACCATCCCTCGGCAGTCTGCACTCTCGGGGGGAGGCCAGCACCGGGGTGGGGGGACAGGGCAGGAGGAAGCCAGCCCGGCTCCCAGCTCCCAGCACACCTAAGGGGAGGCAGAGGGGAGCCTCACAGTAAAACCAGGGAGGGCCGGTGGGGGGGGCCGCCTTGGGGAGTAACAGGCCACACGCTTCCAGGGCGACTGGGCGCGATCATTTACAGGGAGCTCCTGCTGACCCCGGAGAAACCACTCCCATGGCAATCAGATCACCGCCCCCGCAGTGGCAGCTGTGGGTTCTGGCGCTGGACCTCTCAGGCCCATGAGACCTATGGGAAACCTTGGTGTTCTGGGCAGAACGCCTGGGAATCTAGGGCCCAACCTGTCACAGGCTGCGGCAGCTCATCAATATTCTCACCCGAGCTCCAAGACAAAGGAACCAGCACTCTCGGATCAGAACCAGTTGGAACTGGGCCCCCAACCACCAGGATCCCGGGGCTGGAACTCTTTGGAATCCTTTTATTTCCATTTTATTATTTACCAAAGTCACATGTGTACCTAGTTGAAAAGTCACAGGGTACTATGAGATGCGGACCGAAAACCCAGCCACCCTCCCTCCCTAATCCCACCCACTCCCAGAGCAAAGCCCCGGGACAGCTGCAGCACACCTGTGGTCTAAGTCCGGTTCAACCGAGTGTCCCGCTCAAGGTGCACCACGCGGTGACATGTCCTTTCTTGCAGAGGTGGTTTTTCCCACAGTAAACAACTGCCTTTGCTTGCTTGCTTAGTTTTCTATGCAGCTATTAGTCATTCTTTCCCCGACTCTGTGACAAACACATGGGGTGCTCTCTCAATTCCTCTTACTCCTCAGGAACGTGCCCCTGGCCCCCGCCTGTCCTCCTGGACCTCCCTCGGGCTGGTGCCATGTTCTTTACCATGTGCCCCCACTGGTGCCCCCTCACGCACTGGCGCGGCCCGCCCTCTAGCTGCTTCCTGAGCGTGGGAGCTGTCTGAGACCCTGATGACAAGCGGCCATTTCTATCTCGCATGTGACTGGCAGTTTGGCTGGGTGTAGAATTTGAGGCTGGGGGGCCTTTTCCCTCCGAACTTTGGAAGCGTCATTCCCACCCTCCAGCTGCCAAGGTGGTACCGAGACTCTGAGGTCCTGGTTCCGGTCCTTGGAACGTGGCCTCTAAGCTTCGAGATACCCATCTCAGAGCTGAGCATGGCCTTTACTCGGTCCCTGTGCGAGACACCTGGGGGTTCTTTAATCATGCCCTTGAGCTCTAGGAATCCTGGTTCCAATAATTTTCTCTTCCAAACTCTCCGTTCTGGAACCCTGAGATCTTCCGACTTCATCTTTTTGCTCCTGTTCGCCATTGTTTTGTACAAAGTTTTGTTCTGCTTCCTGGGATGTCGCCTCCACTGGACCATGCAAACCTCGGCAGCTGAACTTTTGAAATTCCAAGTACCTGCTGGTCCCGATCCTCCCGCTCCTCCGCCGCTCCCCGCCCGCCACCCTCCACTGGCCTTCAGTGAAGGCGCATCTGTCTTCACTCTCCGAGGACGTTATGGAGAGTCAGGGCTGCTGGGGGCTTTCGGGTCCCTCTGTGCAGTGTCTTTGATTCCTCCGAGCTTTTTCTGCTGCTTGTTTTGTTTCTGCAGGTCTTTGTCCTTCATGTGGGTGACTTTACTATCCGGTGACAAGGAGTCCATCCACAGGTAAGAAGGAACGACTGGACACAGCCGTTGGTGGGTGGACAAGGCTCACTGACCGCAGGGCTCCGAGTGTCTGGGAAAGCCCAGCCCTGTCGCTCTCACAGCTGAGGTGGGAGCTGCCCATATGCAAATATTTACAGGTCTTTTCTTTGGGGTCTATTTGTCCAGAAAAGATGTCTCCACTCTCTGCCCGGCATCCCAGGAGCCAAGTAGGGGAGGGGGCTGGGAACCTCCTTTTCAAGGATGTAGTTTTCACGGGATCCCCATTTCCAATATGGCAAAGTGTCCCAGCCTACAGCTGTGCTCAACATCCCCCAGACCACAACCTCTCTGGCTCAATTTCCCTAAAGAAACCTGTCTTTGCAACAGCTCCCTGTTTTCAATCTCCCCCGTCCCAGCTGCCACCCTCTGAGGTGCCAGGTGCATGTGCCCGCTGCCCTCCCTCTGCTGACACTCAGGCTGTCCGCCTGCTAAGCCCACTAACGCTTAGCCATGTCTGAGTGTCCAAAACTCGGCTGGCATCTCTAACCCACAGTTACCGCCTCTCCTCTGAGGCGTTCAAAGCTCTCTACCTCTCGCTTGGCATGCCTGAGGCTTTAAGAGGAAGCGGACAGGAGCACGTGTTCGATCTGCCCCCTCAATCAAATGTGCCCCACGGGCATTTCAGAGTCACAAGACATCAACGCGGCACAACCCGGACCGGTCCGCCCCCTCAGAAACAGCAACAGCGGAGCGCCTGAAGCTGCACCGGACATAGCTGGCCCAGACCATCCAGGGCCTGGGGTTCCTGCAGCCCCCTACCAGGTGGGACGGGCTCTCCAACAGACACTGAGAAGGCCTCCAGGCCGCTCACCTCGGGTGATCTACCTCTCGCTAAGCACCTGTCCACTCTCCAGGGTTTCGCAGATGCTGTGGAGATATCTCTCGAGACTATCTCGCGATCGTCTCTCGAGAGTCTCCGCGATGCGCGTGAGGATGCGGAGCTCAGAGGACAGGTGCAGTCCAGGCGCACGGCCGAAAATGGACAGGGGACCACGGCGAGAAGCCCCAGGCGGCTCACCCCGACGACAGCCAAGGACAGTGCTCCGTGTCCCAGGCACTGTCACGGGGACTCACGTAGCCATTCCATTTGATCGTTACGAGCCCCAGGTGGCGACCATCATCACGTTTCACACACAAAGAGGCAGGCTCAGGTTTACTGTCCAAGGCCACAGATCCCGGACCCCAAACTGCTTCTAGAACCAGAGTGCTTTAACACACGCATCACATGTGCACACATGCCACATATACACATGCCACACACACCGCCACACACACACACACCACATACACACATGCCCGTATGTACATACCACAAACCACACACCACACACACCATACTGCCGCCTGCAATCGCGTGCGATGTGGACGCGGTTATCTGGATCGCCGTCGTCTGCCTCGTGCCGCTTGCCGTCATTTTGCCGTGGGTTGGGCGCATTATCCTGATGCTCACCTGGATCACCGCCGCCCTGAACCCTGAACCGCACGCCCACCGCATCGTGCCATTAATGTTGCGCATTAAGATCACCACCATCAATCGCCGCACCGTATGCCGCCGCACAATGCAGCCCTTCGCCGCATCGGATCCTGGCATTCTACGATTAGCCCCCGCGATGCTGCGATATGCGTGTCGCGATGCTGCCGCCCTCGGATCGCACGTGCTTACAATGTTCACAGTAATCAATTATGATCAATCACCGTCACCACATCACCTCCTTGCCGATGCTTTTATCAATGCCGCCTGAAACCAGCGATAAGCTGGCACTTTTCCAGCCATCGCCCTGAACAATCAAGGGTCATGGATGGATGTGAACAGATCAACCTAAACCCCATCACAGCTAGGGATGGAGCAGGGCTGGACGGAGGGAGGAAGTAAGTGGCTGGGATGTGGGAGCTCAGTTTCCAAGCCTGGGCCCTGGGAAACAAGCTGGGCCTGAGCTACACCTGGACTCCTCCAGCTCTGGGACCCTGCTGGGCACAGAGGGGAAATGGACTCGGTCACTGAGCAGGACACCCTCCTCCTGCTGAGATGCTGTCGAGTGCTGTGGTGTGCCCGGCCCCGCACGGGTGAGGAAGCTGCCCATCTTCAGACAGCCTGGCTGGCCGCAGTTCCCGTCTGCTGAGGCCCCGAGAGTCTGGAGCCCAGACTCCCAGCCTAGCTCTGCCAGCAACTCTTCTGGGGAGCCCTGTCCCCTCAGGGTGACCTTCTCCAGGGCTTGAGCTCATGGGTTCCCGGGACCAGAGACGTGGACGCACACAAGCCGGGGCGACGCTGCCTGTGCAGTCAGGCTCACCCGGGCCCTACTCCCAGCAGCTGGGCCGCTCTCTTCGAAGGCCTCAGTTCCTTGCCTGGAAAAGGGCCTTTTCCACAGCGAAGCTGTGAGGGTGACAGGGCACACACAGACGGGAAGCACTCTTACGCCCTGGTCTGCTCGGGGGCTTGAGAAGGACAAGGGCAGCCTTGGGCGGTCTCCGCTGTCACCCAGGCCACTGCTCTGCCACTAGTGGGGGTGAGGATCCCAGGAGACTCCAGCTCATTCCAGGCTGAGCCGAGTCTCATGACAGCCACCCATGTGCCACGGGGCACACATGAAGCCCAAGCTGAAGTCTCTGGCTCTCCAGCCCCTCTAGAAAAGACTGGCTGTACTTCCAGAAAACTCCGATAAGTCTGCCAAGCATGGTATAAAGAGGCCCCCACGTCCCAGTGGGCTGTTCACTCACCCTAATGTGCTCCAGAAACCCAGGCTGGGACTGCACTCCCTGCTAACACTCCAGAAGCTGCAGACACGCCCACTGACACACGTGACTGTCAAGAGGGCTAGGGAAGCAGTGCCACTCCCACCAGGGGGCAGAGAGCTGGGAGGAGTGCGGCTCGCACACTACCGAGGAAAGGCCGGATAAACGATGAGATCCTCGCCTGACTCAGTTCATCAGAGCTGAAGCTGAAAGGCAGCAAGCGGCTCCGGCCCCAGGAAGATGGGCCCAGGCAGGGGCGCCAGGCACCATGCAAGTGAGAAAGAATTCGGGTAGAATTTTCACAAGTTGCAAAGATGACTGTAGGCTTGCAGAGCCAGACACGGAAGAGAGGTGGCTCCAGACTCTTCTCAGGCGCCAACGAGAAAGATGCCGGGTGGCAGGCTGAAGACAGTGTTCCTCAGTGCCACGGCCACAGGAAAAGGAAAAAGACCAGCCAGGACCCTTCTCCATGGGAAAAACGCTCTAACCCTCTGGGGGAGGGGTGGCGAACTGCTCTACCCCAACCCCTGGGGCGCTGGTGAAGACCCGACATGGCTGAAGAAGCGGTCAAAGAAAAAAGCTGTCCTTGAGGGAGCGGAGGGACCCATCCCTGGGCTCTGTCAGAGACCCCCCCAAACACTGGGAGAGGGCCGAAACTCTTTCCTGCGTAGGACCCGCCATCCAGGCAGAGTTGGCTTCATTCAGGGGCAGCAGAATCAGTGAGAAAGTCCCCACACTCAGGAGCTCGGAACCTGTCTAAGGCTGCAGCTGGACCAGACGACAGACACATCCTGTCAAAACCCCTCCCCTCCAAGCCAGTAAGTCAGAGTAACAAGTAATGGCAGTGTACCCCTGGGGGGTGACAGGGTTTGGGAAGAAATCCCTCTTAGGTACGACCCAAAAGCTGAAGGTAGGGCAGGAACACTGAAGAAAGACCCTCTGGAAACTCAGCCCCCATGCTAAGCACGAGGTGAAACAACAGGAATTAAAACCAATGGTAGCTCAAGGGACCAGAGCAACGACAGAACCCAAACGCAGTGCGACTCCTACCAGACTGACTCACTTCCCACACTAAAGGCCCGGCAATAAAAGACAGGCCCGTTTCCAAGCCTAAATACAACTGACCTCAATCTCTAATGTTAGCACACCATGTCCAGGTTTCAGTCAAAAAGTATAACTCATTTAAAAAGGAAAAAAAAAATTACCCATTGTCAAAAAACAAAACAATAGAATCTGACTCAGAATTTAAAATAAATCTGATTAACATCTCAAAAGATTTCACGGAAAAGGTGGACAACATGCACGAACAGATGGGATAGTTCAGCAGAGAGATGGAGACTAGAAGCGAAAATGCTAAGGGAAAAATAAAAGCACACTAATGCTTCTGATGGACTCACACACCTGACCTCAGACCTGACAGAGTGGAAGAATCAGTTAACCTGAAGACTGGTCAACAGAAATTACCCGAGCTGAAACACAAAGAGAAAACAGAATAAAAAATTGAGCACTCGAGAGCAATAGGATAATATCAAACAACCTAACACATGTAATTGGAATCTCAAAAGAAGAGAGAACAGGATGGAAGAAATATTCGAAGATAATAGCTGTCAGTTTTTCCAAAATCATGGAAAAAGGCATCAAACCACAGATCCAAGAATTTCAGAAAACCCCAAGCAAGATAAGTATCCTTAATCTACAAAAAAAAACCAAAAATGTACCCAGAGATTTCATATTAAGTGCTGAAAATCAAAAAAAAAGAGAAAATGTGAAGGCAGCTACAGGGAAAAAGAGGCCGATTCCACAGAGGACCAAAGAATTACAGCAACTTTTCATCAGAAAATACGCAAGCCAGAGGCCACCTTGTACTTACCATGCACCCGGTACAGGGAGGAGCCCTCACCCATCACTTCACTCATCCTGAGTCACCCATCAAGGCAGGGAGCTGGTCTCACCTACCCCTGTAGAAACCACAGCTCACAGGGGTTATGTCATTTTCTAGGATCACCCAGGTGGCAAGCAGCAAAGCTGCATTCAAACCCGAGACTTCCAGCTCCAAAGCCAGACTCTTAATCTCTAAGCACTGGTGCCTCTTAGAGACGCATTCCTGGTAGAGGACGGGAGGATGGGAGAGAAAGGGAGAAAAGAGAATGGAAATGTGAAGCAGGCAACCTCAAGCCCATCCGCAGAGGATTCAGAGCAGTGACAAAAACCTTAACATCCCTAAGTGGCTTGAGACATCCAGTGTTATAAAACGCACGGAAAGAAGGTGCGAACTCCCTCTTCCTTGGGGCCTGATTCTGGCTGCTCTTGTGACATTCCAAAGGCAACCAGGCATCTGAGAGATAGGGGAGAGGCTGGCCATGGACCCTGAAACATGACTCTCTCAGCAGTCATGTGTGACTCTGAGCAAATTCCTGCCTTCTCTGAGCCTCTGAAAAGAGGCACAAGAGTTCCTCGTGGATTACCACGAGCTCCGGGCACACGGGACACAGTAAGTGGCTGATTAACCATTCTTAAAGCATTCCAGGCCCCATTCCAAACTGTGATTAAACTGTGTTCAAAGTAACAGCCCCTAAAAGGGGGTCGAGAACCACCTCAGTGACTGTGCGGTTTAAGCTGTGGATTTCACAGCGGGGAACAGAGGCCCGGACGCACCCAAGGGCAGCCGCTTGCGAGAAGCCGGATCCTGACCCCGAACCGGCGCTTCCCGCTACACCAACTGCCACTGGAGATGATTTCCAGGTCGCTTTTTCTCTGGTTGAGAGAAAACCTTTAGGGCAGATTATTTGGGGGGACCAATTCTTCAGTCCCCTTGATCATTCCATGTAATGAACTTTACAGGCAGTGGGGTAGGAAGAGTGAAAGCCTCAGAAGCACTGGTTTAGAGCCAGCGTGGACATCTTTCCTGAGAAAACTTCCAACTTACCCTGTCACCGTCGCATAGGATGGATGAGAAGGATAGACTGGGACAAGGTCAAGAACCACGAAGAAAGCAAAAAATGAACAGAACACACTGACCTCCACAAAATTCATGACTCTGCTTCTCCCTTACTCCTAGGCTCTCGTCACCCCAACCCGGCCTCGTTGCAGCGAGATGCATTAGCTTACGGCATGTCACTTAACCTCCCAGATGCTCTGCTTCCTCGCCTGGGAAGTGGGAGACCAACTCTGTCCTACCTCACAGGACTTCGGGGAGAATGTGCTGTGTTGAGCATGGGAGGTGATTGATGCTATGCGCTCCTGGCTTACGTACAGTTCCAACAGGTCGTAGCTCGGGCTGCCCGGCCCTCAGGTGTACACAGGCACGGGCACAGGCACAGGCAGACAGAGAAACAGGAAGAGCCTGGAAAGGCCATGAGAGCTGTGGGAATTTTCTTTTTTTTTTTTTTTTAGTTTTTAAAAAGAGGCTCTCTAAGGCTCTGTGTGAAGGGACCACACATAGGTCTCGAGGCCACCGCTGGATTTTCCATCACCAAGGGAAAGAGCCATACGTCTACTCGTCTACGCTGTGCTCTTGTCTGCTTTGAAAGATTCAAGTTACAAACAAGATATAGGTTTTGGTCACCTAGAAAACTAGGTAACCAAACTAACAGCTTATTCTTAAACTAACAGCTCATTCCCCATCCGGGTGCCCAGAGAGGTCCCTGCTGCCAGGCCCCACCAGGCTCCCAACACAGGGCCCCTCTAACGCGTCCCCCACGAGCCCCAAGTGCACAGCTTTCCAAATGAGCTCCCGGCCCATGCCTTTCCCCCTTCCAGGTCCTTCTTCCCCTCCATTTCTTTGCCGTAAAATGGAAGTAGCAACACAGAACCCAAATCCTAGAGGACTCCCAAAAGCAATTCTCTCACAGTTCATTTGGAGGCAAACCCTAAACTGTCCTAAACTGACATGAGGCTATTCTTAGTCTTTACAGACCCCACTTAGTGTGGCAGCTCAAAGCACAGCCCAACATCCAGCTGGGGTTTCTGTAACATGTCCCAGCTATGGCTCTAAAATCTGAAAAGTTCTGAACCCCTCCCAGGGGACTGGGATAAGAGGGGCTGTGGGCTGCAGTGGAAGGAACGTGCCTGGCCACGCAGGTGGCCTTGCACACCTCCTCCCTTCCCCTCTTCCCAAAGGCCAGCGGTACCTCCAGACTTACCTTCTCCAAGCTCTCCCCACCCACACAGCTCCCCATCCTTCCACTGACAGCCTCTTCCCCGATCTCCCTCAGAGGAGGCGGGCTTAGCCCTCGGGGGTCTGGGACCCCCGCACAGCTATGACAGCCGAGCTACAGCTGTTCCAGCCACCTCTCTTCCAGCCGGTGTGACATGACCTCCAGGCCGCCACCTTCTACACCACGCTACAGATGCACCATACAGAATGGAGCCAGACGTCTCCCTCCCTCTCCAATACAGAGACAAGAAGGGAAACCCACAGGCACATGAACAAGAAATCTGTCTCTCTCCCCACAGACCTCCCAAGAGGCACTACATGATAATCCTTTACATCAGGTCCTGGACACAGAACGGCCTGGCTTTAAATCCTAGCTCTGCCACTTATCAGCTGTGTGACCTTGGGCAAGCCACTTCCTCTCTCGGAGCCTCAGTGCCTGAATTGTAAGTGTAGGTGACCATCTCTACCTTACGTGGTTGTCCAAAAAATGATGTCAGTGAATGCTGGAAAATGTGAGTGTCCCAGGATCCTGCCAGATACCCAGGTGATGGAGGCGGCCCTGAAGCAAGGGAACAGCGGGCGCGCACTCCGGGCATGGCTGGTCCCATCCCCCAGTCGGTGCCCACGCAGGAAAGGACGGTCAAGCACACACAGTCCTGCGACCGTTTTATTCCCCTTCCCAGATGAGCAGGACTTTGCATTCATCAAAGGCGGAACCGGGTCCAGGAACAGAGAGGTTAAGTGACCATCCAAGGTCACACAGCCACCTGGGTAATAGGAGGGGAAGCTGGGAGGGGTGGTGGCCTAGGCCACCTAGCAGCTCCTGCCAAACAGGCTCCATCACCACGGGACGCTGTCCAGCCTCCAGCCATGGACACCGCGGCCCACCTCCGAAGGTCTCTGGCCTTGGATTCCCCAAATGCGGGCCGACCACCCCCCATCCCGCCCTGTAGGGCTGCAGGCACCGGGTGGGGGGTGGGCGGTGAGCGCCCCCGCCCGCCCCGCCCGCCCCGCCCCAGACGGGAAGCCCCCCGCGCGGGCGCAGCGTCTTGACGGGCGGGCGTGCCGCAGAGCCCGCGGGGAGGGGTCTGCGCCGGGCTCACCCGACTTGGGGTAGGTGACGATCCAAACGTCGCTGGGCCGCACCGGGAAGTTGGCAATCTCCTCCATCTTCCCGCGGCAGAAGGGCGGCAGCCGCACGCCGTGGAACTCGAAGTACTTGCTTTCGAACTCGCCCGGGGTGCTGGGGGTCTCGGCCTCGCTCTCCGCCATGCCGCCGCCCGCTGCCGCCGCGCCCGCCCCGCGCCGCGCCCACGCCCGCCGCCCAGCCGCCGCGCGGCGCTCCGCAGGCGTGACGTCACGGCGCCGCCTCGCCCGAGCGCCGCGGAGACTGCGCTCCGCCGGTATGACGTCATGGCCCCGCCCGCCACGCCGCCCGCCCCCCGCAGACGGGACGTCGTGAGCCTCCGCCCCGCCCCGCCCCGCACGAGGAGCGCGGGAGACCCCTGCCCTCCGCCCTCCTCCCCAGCCTGCAGCCTGCGTCCTTCCATCGCGCGTTCCATCACCAAGCCGTTGATTCTGTCATTCACCAAGTGCTCGATACGGGCTCATGAAATGCTCCAGCTAGAAGCGACCTGAAAGATTCATTAATTCATTCAACAAATATTTAGGGAGCATCCGATCTGTACCAGGCACCGGTCTAGTTTCCCGAAATACGTTAGGCAAAAGCCTGGCCCTCTCGGAGCTTACATTTGTGAATAACCAAGATAATTTCAGGTACCGATACTTGCTATGAAAAATAAGCTTCATAATCTCCTGAGGGCAGGAGGGGGAGGGTGTCAATTGCAGGTTCCAAGGCCAACTCCCAGGCCTAAAAAAAAAAACAAAACAGACTCTCTCCGGATAGCTCCCCAAATCTGTATTTAATAAGGTGCTTCTTATGCAGACTATAATTTTGAGAACAACAAAATTCTAGAGAGGTTTTAGTACAACCCCTCATCCAATCACTCACTCAACAAATACATATTAAGCACCTACTACGTGCCTGGGGCTAGGTGAACTCGAAAATGAAAACGATAGAAGTTCCGGTCTAACTCTCTGTCGCTCATCGTCCTCAGCTGTGAAAAGGGAGAGACAGTCTCTACCCTCAGGTGCTGTAGCCGGAAGGATGGACAGAGATAACTGCACCAGCAAGAATCCAGAGCAGAGCAGGTGGGCAGGACCTACTTGCTATCTCTCTTTTTCGCTTTAGACAGAGACACTGGCAGTCTGGCAAGAGAAACGCACACGTGGCTGAGAATACGTACTGCACGTGGAAAAAGCAACCAACCCTGACTCGAGAGGCTCGGGGATGTCTTTACAAAAACAAACGGGCCATTCCAAGCTCTCTAAACACGATGAAGAAAAATTAGGTGATGGCACAGAGGCAGCTAACCAAGGGCTGGAGGAATTGAGCAAATGAGTAAACGTGCTGATGCTTCAGATGAGGGTTCTCACTACGGGGGAAGGCAGGGAAGGACCCTGTGGTATTGGATCAGAATCTGAGGTATTAACATGATTTTATTTTTTTTTAATATTTTTTTAAAATTTTATTTTTTAAGATATTTTTTCTTATCTTTGCTGAAAAGGCCTCTAGGCACTTGGGATTCCAGTAATACTAGGTCCACCCACTGCCCAGATCTTGGTTTCTAAATACCTCCTGCACCAGAAAGAACCAGGGTTTCTTGAAGGAAAGGACGATTCCAGGTCTGGGCAAAGTAACTACAAGGTGAGCCTCAAACAGCTTGTTGGGCCAAAAAATAAAGTCTTTTTAAAAATGATAAGGATCGGTCAAAAAGACAAAAGAGCTAGCTTGAAAGGCCAAATTAGAAATAATTTCCACATGTTAGACAAAAATCGGAAACAACTTCAATGTCCATCAAAATAGAATAGATAAATTGTGATATATTTATGCGATGGAACACTTACTACACAGAGATTAAAAAAAAAGAATTACTGGCATATGCGACAACCTAGGTGAATTTTACAGTCAAAATGATGAACAAAAGAAACCAAATTAAAAGGCAATATGTTGTACGATTCCTTTCACATATAAATCAAGGGCAAGCAAAACCAATCTATGGTTATAGAGGTCAGAAAAGGGCTTAAGGTGGGTCAGGGGCAGAGGGTTGAATGGGAGTGGGCACAAGAGTACCCTCCAGAGTGTTGGGAACATTATCTTGCTCTCAGTGATGGTTACATGATGATACAGATGTAGAGATATCGACGTACAGGTAGATATAGATGTAGATATGGATAGAGATAGATGATTGACGTAGAGGGTGGGGGAGAGAGAGAGAGATGCAGGGCCTGCTTCATGGTCGTGCAACCAGAGGAGTTGTAAAGAGTCCTGTGCTCAGAAGGTTTAACGCTCTGTGGTTACCATCTTGAAATTCTTAATGATTTTATCTTTGAACTTGCGCTTTGTAAGTGAAGTCTGATGGGGTAATGGAGCATGTGCTGAGAGCTTGGAGCCTCAGCTCACAAGCGGTTCCACCCACTGCCTCCATCTCAGGACAAATTCCTGACTGCCCGGTCCTCTGTCTTCTAGTGTCCCAGCCCCGTCCAACCACAGGGCCTGGGCGCCAGCATGAAGAGGATCGGAATCGACACTCACACCCCATGGCATCTCAGAATGGGGCATGACCATAACCATCCTTGACCTTATTTTTCTAGACTGGCAGCACCCCAGGTCATCTGGTAGGTGAATCAATAAAGGTGAGCCTCTCTCCGACCACCAATTCAGGTACCCTTTTGTCTGGTATGGAGGTTGCAATGCCCTTGGGAGAGCAGGCCTGTGGGAAGGGGTGATGCCTTACTTGAGTTTCTCACTCTCAGCCAAGGCATGATGTGTGGGTCTCACAGCTGACAGGAGGAAGCGGGCAGTTGATGGGCTGCTCTAGAAGTCATGGGGCGTGTTCCCCAGGCTCTTCTGAGGGGCTGCAGGTGCCCTACAAGTATCCCAGTATTGGAGAGAGTGACGTTAAATAGAAAACAGAAAAGAATATGACAGGTTGAAGGAGAGATTGCAAAAGAAAGAAGAAAGCTTTATATTTTAGTACCTTTAGTGGCATTTTTTCCTGTTTTTTAAGCAAGAGGACCTCCATTTTAATCTTGCACTGGGACCCTTAAATTATGTCCTATAGAGATGTCTACGTAAAAAAAAAAATTATTTAGGTATACACTTAAGATCTGTTTATGTCCATTATACCTAAATAACAATTTGCCGTGTATATGTATGTATGTATTTATACCTCACTGAAAATATTTTAAGTGGGTATATTTTAAAATGATTTAGTGAAGGAATGGTGGGAAAAAAGAACCCATGATTCCATACTGAAAATAAGAGAAATGAAAGAAAGAAAGGAAGGAAGGAAGGAAGGAAGGAGGAGGGAGGGAGGAGGAGGAGAGAGGGAGGAGGGAGGGAGGAAAGAAGGAAGGAAGGAAGGAAGGAAGGATGAAGAGAGAAGAGAAAGCTCTTCTTTCCAGTAAAATAGCAACTAATAAATGTAGAATTAATGATAGAGTTATATAATCACCATTTTGTAGTCATTGTTGGAATAATTAATCAGATAAGTATATCATTTGAAGTTAAAACTATCATTGGGTAAAGATTTGTTGGAGAAAATAATATTGTTCCAGTCTCAGAGCATCTACCTACAGACCACCTATCAATTAGAAAAGAGAAAGGATAACTTTTTAGTGGAGAAGTCTGGCAGACAGCATCTTAACCAAGTGATCAAAATAAACATCACCTACAACATGGCAAAATAACGCTTTGTGCCTCTGATGTGATGTGCCAAGAAGGTTTTCCTACCAAAAATTCATATCCTGAGTCTAATAATTAGGAAAAAATACAAAACCTATGCCAAGGGATGGTCTCTAAAACAAATGACCTATATATACATTTCAAAAATGTCTATGTCATTAAGAAAAAAAAAAACCCACAAAAAACAGCTAAAAGAACTGTTCTACATTAAACAAGAGTGAAGAGGTTTTAAACTAAATCAATAAGTGACTTCAGACTGGATACTGGATCCTGAAAAAAAAAGCCATAAAGGACATTACTAGGATAATTTGCAACATATGAATATAGACTCTATATTAGCTAATAATATTGTACTGATTTTAAATTTCATGAATTTTAAACTGCACTATGGTTACGTTAAAGCAAGTTCTTTAGGAGGTACATGTAGAATCATGATGTCTGCAACTTTCAAATTGTTCTAGAAAAACACAATTCTGACACTAATGTGAGTGCGTGTGTATATATACACTGAGAGAGAAAGAAAATGTGGCAAATGCCACAATGAGTGAATGTACGTGATGGCCCACGTTCATTGTTGTATTCGTTTTCTGTTGCTACTGTAACAAATTACCACAAACTCCGTGGCTTAAAATAACGTGAATTTATTATCTTACCATTCTGATGGTCAGAAGTTTAATGGGAGTGCCATAAGGCTAAGTTCAAGTGTCAGCAAAGCCACGTTCCTTTCTGGAGGCTTCAGGGACGAATCCATGTCCCTGCCTTTGTCAGCCTTGAAAGGCTGCCCACAATCCTTTGCTGTGGCCCCTTCCGCCATCTTCAAAGCCAGCAATGGCTTGTCTAGGCTTTCTCACCTTTCATCACTCTGACACCGACTCTTCTGCATCCCTCTTCCACCTTTAAAGACCCCTGTAATTACATTGGGCCCACCCGATAATCTGGAATCATCTCCCTATTTTCAGGTTGGCTGATTAGCAACTTTAGTTCCTGCAGCCTTAATTCCCTTTGACATGTAACATAACATAGTCGCAGGTTCTGAGGAACAGGATGTGGACATCTTTTTCTGGAGGGGAGGGGTGGGGGAGGGTGCGTATGTGATTCTGCCTACCACAGTTGTATGACTTCTTGTACCTCTTCTATAGGTTTAAATTTTGCAGAATAAAAAGCTAAAGAAAAGCTTCTGTTAAGATAGAAAATCCTGAGATCTCTACCAAAATAGCTACTAGAATTAATAAGTGCGTTTAGCAAGATCACAGGATACAAGGCCAACGAACAAAAAAATCAATTCTATTTCTATATACGAGCAACAAACAATTAGAAATTAAAAATTGAAAACACCATTTGCAATAGCATCAAAAAAACATTAAGTGCTTAGGAATAAATCTAAGAAAATGTGTGCAAGGTTTGTATAAGCAAAGCTATGAAACATTGATGAGAAAAAGTAAAGACAACCTAAAGAAATGGAGACATACACCCTGTTCATGCATTGAAAGACTCAACATTCTTAAGATCCCCGTTCTCCCCAAATTCATCTGTAGAGTCTATGCAACCCCAAGCAAGTCTCCAATGGGCTCTTTTGAAAAAATTAACAGACCAGTTCTAAAATCAATACGGAAAAGCAACGAACCTAGAATAGTCAAAACAGTTTTGCAAAAGAATAGCAAAGCTGGAAGGCTCACACTACCTGATCTCAAGACTTATCATATCATAAAGCTATTTGGCTTAAAGCTATAGATCAGGGCGGTGTAGGATTGGCATAAGCATAGACATAAAAATAAATGGAACAGGAGAGAGAGGTCATAAATAGACACTAATATATGACCGATTGATTTTTGACAAAGGTATTCTTAAAGGGCATAAAACAGAAGCTTCTTATGAGCCAAAACTGTCCACCAGGGCCTGGTCTGCCCCGTGGGTAGTGAACGCCCCATCTCTGGGGCTGTGTAAGAGGTGGATAACCTTCTGTCCTGAAGAGACTCTTCCTAAATAAGGTGGATCCGGAAGTTCTCTGTCCCCTGATATCCCTAGGGCTGCTGACATCTCATGGAAGCGGCTGCAGGTCGCTGTCCGCGGTGCTGAACTCACACAGCTCGCAAGATTCTTCTATCCTTTCCATCTGGGACTCAGTAGCCACAACTTCCGGTGGTCCTGTGTTTGCTTTGTTTTATGTTCTGTCTTGATGCATATTTTCCTATTTGTATGTACGATCAAAATTTTAAGTTTAAGTACTCGTTTATTATGGAAATGTCAAACATATGTAAAATTAGAGACTAGCATAATTAACTTCTATGTACTCATCACCCAGTGTCAACTGTTATGAATTCATGTTTCACTATCACCCACCTCTCTCCACTCGGATTATTTTGAAGCACATCTCATGTATTATGTCATTTCATTCATAAACATTTCGGTGTGATCTCTAAAAGGTAAAAAAACTTTTTGAAAACATATTCCCAATGTATTAACACAGCTAAAGAGTAATGGTTATGCTTTAACATCACCAAACATGTTGTCAGTGTACACAATCAGATTTATAGGTGGGATGCAAAGCTCAGAAGGGTTGAGGTATCTGCCTGGGGATGCCCTATGTAAACAGGATTTAGTTCTGCGGCACAGGTTGCACCACTAGCATCATGTGACCCCAGCCGCAAATTGGCACATACCAGCCTGCTTGCCACAGATAATATTAAGCAAGTCTGAGGCACAGGGTGCTGGCTCAGGTGGGTGGTCACATCCGCAGGGTGTGAGTACACCGTTGCCCAGAAACTACAGGCTCCGACCACACTCCCACCCCGATTAAGATCAAACAGAATCTCCGCAGGAGAATCCTGGGCATCAGTGCTTCTACCCAGCATTCCAGTGTGTAGACCGGATGGAACCACAGCCTGACTTGGGCTTGAGTGCTACCTCCACCACCGACTGGCTGTGGGACCCGGGATAGAACACTTCACCCCTCTGAGCCTCCAATTTCTTGTCAGTTTAACTTACTACAGGCCACTTCAACCTGCCCTTGTACCTGTGGTCCCCTCTCCTGGAGTGACTTTCTGCTGACTCAAATTCTAATCTTCCCAGTTCAGAAACCCATTCCTCTATGGCTATCTTCTCCTGCAATCACCTCTCCTCTCTCTGACCACGTGCTATTAATTGTCCATGTTATGGGCTCAGAGCAGAGCTGGAGGCTCCTTAGAAACCAGGTAGTCTAACCCCTAATTTTAAAAACAAGGAAATAAGGAATTGATTGAAAAAGAACTTGCCCAGCATCACAGAGCAGGTGCACAGTGCAGCTGTGATGGTCTAGGGATCTTTCTGTTGCCCGGAGCACCACCTTGGGTGTTTCCAGCTCTACCACTTACCAATGAGCAAAAACTCTCTGCACCCCAGTTCCCTCACCCATACATAAATTGAGAAGAATAATGCCTGCTTCCCGGGGTTGCTGTGAGAATTAATTGAGATGATGATGGGCTTTGCAAACTTTAAAGTGATGTGTGCTTGTGAGGGTTAGAGGTCCTATTATCTCCACAGAAATAGCAGTAGAGACCTCCTCAAGGCAGGGATCTGCCTCGGGCATCAGGACACTTTGCAGATCGTTGGCACTCAGAAATCCCAGCTGGGGGCTTGCAGCCAGCACAGGAATGTAGCTTAAGAATGGGAGTCACAGCTGTGCCCCATTTCCAGGGTCCAGAGAGGTCCTGAACTGGGACACTGAGAGATAGAGGGCGGTGGACCTATAACTTGAGGCCACAGTGCGGAGTCCAGGGAGGGCTCGAACATCACACAGGACCAGCCCCCATCACGGCTCTCCTGAGTTTTATCTAGACTATCTCCCAGCCAGGGGCAGTGTGGGGTTGGATGGAGGCCCAGCGGCCCTCCTGGTCTGGTGCCCAACACGGAGGCGAAGTGCAGCTGATGCGTTTCACCGCCCCCGCCTCGTTTTTCAAGCAGTAATCCCTGCCGCAGGGTGTGGTCTGCAAGGAGTGGTTAATTTCTTCAAGGAAGCGGTCCGTGAGGTGTATGTTGTCTCCATTCTATACAGGGTGACACTGAGGCTCTGAAGGGTGAGGGGATGAACGCTGAGATGCAGAGAGGGACTCAGACTCAGCTCCACCTGAATTCAGAGCCCAGGATCCCTCCTCCGCTCGGTAACACCTCAGAGCTCTGTGTCGGGAAGATATATAGTGACAAGTCAGGGAACTCTGACAGATCAGAGTTCCCGGGTCAGTTCCTGGGCTGTCTGCTTTGTCGGTTGGGCCATCTCAGTGTACCCTAAGGGCCTGGCCGGGGGCGCGGTGTGGATTCTGCTCTGAGGACAGGAAGAGTGGTGACTCTCAGGAGAGGCCAGCAGGAGTCTGGTGTCACAGCGTCCTCTGCCTGAGAGAGGGAGGGAACTGGGGAGGGGGCGGAAGCACTGCCGTCCCATCGGCGCTCCCGTGTGATAAGGGAGGTCCTTGACTGGGATGCTGAGAGAAAGGGTGGTGGACCCATGACTAGCACACCTGATAGGGGGCTGTGGTGGTGGCAGCCAGAGGCCTTTGGGCACCCCAGCAGAAGCACATGCAGCTGAGATTCCAGAAAGATTTTAATCCCTTTAATCTCTCTTTCCCTCGCCCTCCCATCTCCTGCCCAGTTTTCCCATTGGATGGACCCAGTACGAAGTCGGAGATCAAGGTTGCTGGAGTGGGGCAGACCGAGGGGGTCACCCCTGAGGGCTGGCGCAGGACAGAGAAAGTCAGAGGAAGCATCTGAGTGGAAGCACACCACCCTGTCATTTCCATTTGCTCCCCAGTCTGACATGAGCATGTTCTCTGTCTTCCGTGAAGCACTCTGTAAATAGCTCTGCAACAGCACCCGAACCCCTCTTCTCAGTGGATGCCATCCCCAAGTCTCCCATATGGAAATTCCAGAACCAGAATATGCATCTCAGCTCCTGCCTTCCTTTCTTCCTCTGATGAGACAAGGGCAGGGCGACATGGCCGCATAGTGACCTAGGACATACCAACAGGTTGGGCCTCTCCCCAAAATGTACCTGAGCACCAGAGAACTGGCTCCTAGGAGCAGATGCTCCAGAGGGGTTGGTGGGGCCTCCTCCAGCTCCTGGGAGCCACCCACCCACCCACACGGGCTGGGACGAGCGTGTAAGAGAAAAACAGGGAGGCTGCCCCCTCAGCCCTCCATTTGGCCAAGTCCAGTGCTTCCCTGGACAGGCCTGGGCTCCAGAAGGCAAGTCAAAGTCAGGTCTCATGCAAAGGGCACAAAGAACAAGGGCCAAGATGGGTCAGGAGAGGCCGGTCACTGGGCTGGCCCAGCTCGGTGCCCCTCAGGCCTGATGGGCGGGGCGGGTGGGGGGTTCTTGGCCAGATCGGGTCAGGGCTTCGTGGCCAGGTCCACAGGGGGAGCTGCCTCAGGCTGGAGGGGGCTGGTGACCAGCAGGCTGCAGAAGAAGCAAAAGCCAGTGAGTACAAGTTGTCAGAGCCTGTGGCTGGGTGAAGGGCAGGATGAAGTCATGTGGGGCAGCCTAGCACACAGTGAGCCCAGGTCATGCTTCTCCCAGATCCTGGGATGAGAAAGGGCCTGAGGCCCTTATCCTGGTTGAGCTGGAGTGACAGGACGTCTAGGTATGGCCCCTCCCTGGGAGTGCTGCACCTGGGAGTTCTTGGTAAGCAGTGGCTATTGTGTAGCTCTGGGAGGACTGTGGTCTCAGCCAGCACAGAGGACAGGTTGGGGAGAGGCAGGTGGCCTCAACCCAGACTCCACACGGGGCACATGGGGAAATCTGGAAAGGTGGCAGAAAGACTGGTGGGGATCTGGCAGAGCAGGGAGGTCACTTGTCCTCTGTGAGCTCAGCCTGTCTCTGTGCGGGGGGAGTGATGACTGCCCCCCACCAGGCCCTGCAGACCAACCAATGTGACAGGTCAGTACTCACATCTGGGCCCAGCACGGGGGCTGGCCCACACGTGCCAGGGGCTGCACAGGCAGATGGACAGAGGGACACGGTGGTGGGGACAGCCTGCCCAGGGTCCAGGAAATCAGCCGGCACCTCCCCTACCCAGTGCAGCCACCCCCGCGCCCCAGGCCCATCTGCCCGCCCTCACCTGACCAGCCCCAGGAGTTGGTCCTTCGTCCTGGAGTAGACCCCGAGGGCCAAGCTCCTCAGCATCCCCTGCATCCACCACAAGTCGTCCGGCATGTCAGGCAGCCACATTGCCAACCTGGAGGAAGGCCCACGGCTCCAGTTGGCTGCACCCGGGCATGGGCCCAGCCAGCACCCCCTCCCTACAGTCCCTGCACCCGAAGCACCAGGGTCAAAGGAAGGGGGTGGGAGTAAGAAGCACCCAGAGGCGTGGGCTCCACTGCAGAGCGGGTCAGACCCATGGGGCACTTGCAGGGGCGCGGGAGTTGGGGAACCACCATGACGGACTCCGATTGGTGGAGGCGGCCAGGCCCTTAGGGTCAACTCCACAGGACACAAGTGGGAAGCACAGAGGAGGAAAGGGGAGGGCTTTGGGGTCGGCTGGCTGGCGGTGCAGCCCAGCTCCCCTGCTCATCAGCTGTGCGACCTGGGCAAGTCAGGGAACCTCGTGGGCCTCAGTTTCCTCAGCTGACAAATGAGAACAGTCACCTCGCCTGCACTTCCGTCCTGCTCCCTCCTCCCCAGACCAGCTCCTCCCCTGCCCACTCCACACCTCTGCACCCTCTCCCTGCAGCAGCCAGTGATCTTCCTGAGACATGCAGCCCACCAAAGCGCTTCCTTGCTCAAACTTATCTGTGCCACCCACACGGGCCCTACAGTGTCTGCAGAGGGCTGGGTTATGCGACTATGGCCGAGAAATCACCTGGCCAGACACCTCCTCAGACTCACCAGACACTGCAGGGCTTCACTCCCCGCGGCACTGTCCTTAGATGAACCTCTAAACCTTACACTAGGCAGACAGTCCGCAGAGTGTAATGTGATAAGCAGAACGTAAGCAGGACTACCACCTCCTTTATTCTAGACCTTCTACCTCTATTATTGCAACCCACACGTAGGTTACAGAAAACACCAAGTATTTACACCGCCTCCCCGTCAGTCCTGTTTCACAGAGGAGACCACCGAGACCCCTCTGAGTCCTTCAGCCAACACCAGGCAGCGTGGGGAGAGCAGCCGGGCCCCGTCCACCGGTGTATCAGCCTCGCTTCCTGCCATGGGCTCTGGTCTCTGCCACGACCCCGGCAGCAAGCCAGGAGTCCCGGGACTCGGGGCCCGGCCTCACCGTCTGGTCTGGAAGTAGGTGTACTGGAAGGGCAGCGTGCAGGGCAGCAAGTGGTACGTCAGCACCCTCCCGAGGCTCGACCGGCAGAAGCGGGCCCAGGGGCTGGAATCCGTCAAGCACGCTTTCTTCAGTCCTGCAAGAGAAGCCACAGCATGGCCGGCCGCCCCTCAGCCAGCCCCTCAACATCAGCTCCGGGCCAGGCAGCCTGAGTCCCTCTTGACCTCGCCCGGCTCCCCACAGAGGAAAATGCAGTACTGAGCAAGCCCCGCCCCCTCAGCTCCTGCTCTCATTACCGTTCCTGAAATGGGCAGGGTGTGTCCCTTTCACCGAAGAGTGAACTGAAGTTCAGAGTGGAGAGGTCGCTTGCCCAAAGACCATTGCCAAGACGTGGCAGGGCCAGGATGGACCCAAGGCCCGCCAGGCTCCCCAAGCTCCTTCCACCTCTTCCGCCCGTCTGGAAAGTCTGCGGCGGCCCCCCAAGATGAGACAGGTGCCCACATCATATTTCCCTCAGCAACACGTCGCTAGAATTATTAACCACAGCAGCTGCAGCCACTGGGACCACGACGACCGTTTTCCGAGCCCTCTAGCCCCCGAACTGACCAGAGAGGAAAGGACGAGCATCCTGGCCAGGGCAGAGCCAGGGCCCAAGTCCTCCCCGTACCCCCAGCTGCCCGCCCAGACCATGGCGTAGCCAAGCACACACCACCGACCCTGCTCGGCCGACTCCTTCCACGTCTCACTTAGATGCTGTTCTAACTCACCCCCAACTAGCACTATCACATGCACGTGTGAGGCCCTGGACTTTCCTGCTTTTCAGTTGTGACCTTCGGGTTATCGAGCAGGAGAGCAGGCTGAATGTTCAGAGTAGAACTCCTGGTTCTGTCATCTGCTAGCTCTGTGACCTTGAGTGAGTCATTTAACTTCTCTGGGCTGTGGTTTTTTTCATCTGTACGATGCGCACAATTGAGCACCGCACCCAGAGTTGTCGAGAAGATGAAACGTGTCCAGACCTTCTGGATGCGCCTCTCCTATGTCCCTCGGTACCGCCCGCCCTTTCCTGGACGGGAGACGAAGACCTGGCTTTCTCAGAAACAGACTTGGGTTTGAATCCTCCCACCGTGGGCTTTGAGACCTTGGCGAGTCCCCTCTCCTCTCTGAGCTTCAGTGTTTTCATCGGTGAAACAGGTAAGAAACACGCTTAGGCCCACGGCTGGCACCTGGCACCATACCTGGCACTTAGCAGGTGCTCGGAAAAATGAGTCATAGCCTCTTCCTGAGAGCTATCACCTTCGGGGCAGGTCCCGGTCCCCAGCCCTGCATGCCGGGCACATGCCAGGGGAGCAAGTGCAGGAGTAAGGGACAGTACCAGTCTCCAGCTCCAGCGAGAGCACCTCGAAGTTGGGCACATCCTTGACCGTCACGTTGGGCACTGCCCAGTTGAGCGACAGGCCTGCCTTCTGGCCTTGGTCATGACCAGCATCCTGGGTCTCATCGGCTGGGGCTGGGGGCTCCTTAGACACCAACATCCACAGCACCGGCTCCTTGGTGAGTCCTGGGTCAGGAGAGGGGAGAGATGTGACAGGTCAGCATGTCCGGAGCCTTCTGGTGACAATGACTTCCCTGGCTCTCCACTCTGTCCATACCATCCTCACCCCTCAATGCCCAAACCCAACTCCGATGGACCCATGGCTTGTCCCAAATGACGCCTGCCTGCATTCCCCCGGCCTCGCTCTGCTCGGTGCCCTGTGCACCTTCTAATAGTTAATCAGACCCCGGACCCTGAAGACCCTGTCCAGGGTTCAAATCCTGGCTCTGCCACATGCGAGCTATGTGACCTAACGGCTCCATGCCTCGATTTCCCTCTTTGTGAAAGGGGGAAATTAAGACCCGCTCGATGTGGTTGCTCTGAGAATTAGTTAAGTACATCAAGCTCAAACCCAGTTTGGGCACATGTAAGAGCTCAGCCAACGCTTCCTGCTGCTGTGTGTTTCGGGCCACCGTGTGGGGGGTGGAGGACAAGGGTTCTGTGGTCACATCTCAGCTCTACTGCTTTGAGGAGCATTGCCCTGTGGGATGACATCCAAGCTTCGTAGCTCTGATCTCTCTGCACTGCCTCCAGGAAGCCTTCCTTGTCCACTCCACCCTCCCCCTCCCCAGCTCCCAGGCTGGGTCAGGTGCCTCCTCTGGGATCCCACAGCCCTGAGCATCCCTGGGGAGATGTCCCTCTCTGGGTCTGTCCCCTGCACCAGGCTGTGGGCAGCTCAAGAGCAGGACACACAGCCTGGGTCCTCTCTGGGTCCCTAGCGTCCAACTCAGGCCAAACATAGAACAGTTGCTGACGAAGCGAATGAGTGAACCAAGGTTCATAAAATCTCAAATGCCCAAAAAACAGGATCCACCTGGTGCTCACATGGGATGAAATCCCCAGCTCCTGTGGGGGCTGCCACCTACCGCGTCTCTCAAGGAACCTCAGGGCGTCCAGGTAGCCTTGTCGGCATTTATCAGCTGTTACCTGCCAACACACAGGCCAGGGTGGGTTGGGGAAGGCCTCGACCTCCCCTCGAGCTGGTGATCACAGGTCAGAGACTTGTCTTCAACTGGAAGTGAGCCTAGCCCTGTTGATACTCCCCAAAAGACCCTTCGGCAGGGTTCAAAGACCCTGAGGGCCCCCAGCCTGGGAAGGGAGGACCGCAGGACTGCAGGAGAAACGAGTTTTCTCCCCATCCCCCACCGTCATCCTCATCCCAGCCCAGGATGCCCAGGACATTACCTGGTCAATGGGTGATGGGTTCCTTTGCCTGTTTGATATTCATTTCCAGGATCAGCCTGGGATAGCAAAGGAACCCAGAGGCCCTAGGGGGCCCACGCCCGCCTGTCTCTGCCAGGGGACCACTAGTGGGGAAAAGGTGCCTGCCAGTCCACGAAAGAGCTCTGCCCTCTTCGTCGTGTTAGCTAGGATAGCCAGGCCACCTTTCTGAGACCCTCAGTTTTCTTGTCTGTAAACAGGGCTGCGAAGTTCTGTCCACCCCAGGGCTGTGGGGAGGGTCAGAGGCATGAACGTGACCTCGTTTCACAAGTTATAAAACATCACAGGACCTTAAGAGGTGTGAAGGAATAGGACAGGGCCAGGGCGTGCTTGGGGAGGGGGAGTATGTGATGACGATAAACTATGTTGTTAAATTACCTGTTTTTCAGAAACGCCAAGGGGCAAAAAGCAGACAATGTGGGTCTGTTGCACATCTTTTCTGTGCTTACACCTCGCTGCTGTCCAGGGCAGCGACTAAGAGCACGGTCTGGGCTAGCTCAGGATTCGAGACCTGGCTTGGGAGTTTTCAGGCTGTGTGACTTTGAAGAAGTTACTTAACCTCTCTGAGCCATGGTGGCCTGCCCTGGGAAACGGAGATGCCAATAGCACCTTCACACAGAGCCTGATCAGCGGTGCCTGGGCAGAGGCCAAGCTCAAACCCCAGCTCAGCAGAGCTGGCTTCAGTGTGCTGCCTTGACGTGGGGCCAGTCCTAGCTTAACACCTGCCCAGGGAGGGGAAGAACAGTAAGGACACAATGTGAGCCTCAGGCTGTGGTTTCAAGGGCTTGGTTCTAATCGGCCTGAGGCTGTGTGGAGTCTTCTCAGGCACAGAGTCTGACGCAAGCAGCCCTTAACCACGGCCAAGCCTCTGATGCCTTCGAGGCTGGCCGGCAGAATCACACCCACCTCCAAGGTGGGGAAGATGAGGCAGGAGAAACACCGGTATAAGTTCATGGTGGAGATCTGGAAGTTGGCATTGCAGATTTGCATCTCGTGAATGCTGGCCGAGGTGTTCGGGGGGCAGATGTCCACTGTCCCAGTGAAGGGCGACACGGTGATGGTGTTGGGGCAGTCGGAGAAGGGCAGAATGTTGCTCAGACCCCCGTCAAAGTAGTGCTGCAATGCAGGGGGGTGGTGCTGCCCTCTCAGGAAGCCTGGCCTCCTCCCACACCGCCATGGAGCCCCTGGCCGAGGCGAGTCTGCAGCCCGTGACCCTGTGGCTGCCCCTGAGTCACTAGACCTGCTCTGGCCTGGGATGCTCTCAGCACCCCAGGAGCAGGGCGTGCCGGGACACAGGGGGAGCTTGAGGAGTGTTGGTATCCCCCACCCACATACCCTCAGCAGCAGGTGCCTCGGACCACCCAGGGCGCAGGGCAAGGCCTTGGTCACTTACCTGCCCTCTGAATTTGGGGGGGATGGTCCCACAGTAGAAAGGAAAGTATGTGGCGCAGATCAATGCCTGGGAAGACAAGAGTCAGCCGAAACAGCCGTTCATCCTCCTAGCGCCCAGAACCTGCTCTGAGCGCTGTGTCTAAGCCCAGCACAGCCCACGGGGTGGCGCTCCTCGTGCCGTGTCCAGGGGAGAAAGCCAGGGTCCGGGACGCGTCGGGTCTCAGCTGAGCGCTCGAGGTTAAGAAGAGACGTGAGCCCAGGCCTTCTCGGCAGCCGCCCTCCTCCTCGCTGACTCCACCCGCCCCCAAAAGGCGAGCGGAGGCACCGGCCGCTTCTCTTGCGTCAGCCTTGTGGGAATCTTCCGCCCAGAAGCTAGGGACGTCTCCCCACATGTGTTCCTTGGCCACTGATCCAACCAGATGCGCCTCAGACAAGAAACCTTGACCTGTCTATCCACTTGAAAAACACCGTCTACTCTTTCCAGTAGAGGCTCTGACAAGTCCTGCAGTACAAAGGACTCTAAACATAGACCGTGATGCTGCCAGTATTTAGGACTGGATGATTCTCCATTGCAGGGGTGGGGGGCACTGCCCCGTGCATTGAAGGGTGTTCAGTAGCACCCCTTGCCTCTACCCACCAAACGCTGGCAGTGTATACATGCGCACGCACGCCCACACACTGTTGTGACAGCCCCAAACGTTTCCAGGGGTTGCCAAATGGTGCCAAAGGAAAACCACCCCGGCTGAGGACGCCTGACCTAGCACTTCCCAGCGGAGCAGAGGGCCCGTCTCCCGGAGCTCTTGGACATCCTGTCCAGTCCTCCCCGGAGACACAGAACCTCTCCTGGCTTTCACTGGGTCGGCACCTCGTTCCCACAGCTTAACAGGAAGCGTGACAGCAGCTGATGTTTACTGAGCACCTACTATGTGCCAGGACCTGTGCTACGTGCCATATAGGCAAAGATGCTGGAACGTGCTTTGGGGTGCTCAGCTGGCTTTCTTGGGGGGCCACCGATGTTAGCCTGTAGCAAGAGGCTGGCTTCTCCCTGCACACCCTAAGAATTCCAGTCAGCACAGACCCAGAAACAAGCCCCGTGCTGGATGCTGGGGACCCTGAGATGAAGCAGATTCTGTATTGGGGACCCTAGTCTGGGTAGAATGTGAGACCCTGATTGGAGGGGGTAGGGGGTGGGGGTGGGGGCAGAGCCCCTGCGGGAAGCTTCAGCCTCTTGGCTGAGGCCTTTGCAGGGCTGAGACCTGTGTCCCGACCTGTCTGAGCTCACCTGGGGACTCTCCTGACCTCCCCGCCTCCTGTCCCTGCACTCTCTCCCTGACCATGGCACGTCCTCCTGTTTTATTTCAATACTGACAGATGTGGGCACGTGTATCTCACACCTGTCAGACGAGGAGCCCCAACACTTAGCCGAGATCTGGGTGTGTGTGCCTGGCATGGTGGCTGGCCCATAACGGACACTCGATGTCAAAAAGCGCCCGGAGGACTGGCCGGGGTGGGGGCTGGGCAGGCATGCCTCTGGAAAGAGCAGCCCTTGGCGGGGAGGGTGGGCAGGGCCGCGCGGCTCTAAGAAAGCCCGACTTTGCCCCCGTCGCCAGCCACACCCGCTGAGTGCCACGGAGGTGCCCCATCGCAGGCTGGGCTGTCTCCCTCCTCACCCTGCCACCCCGCTCTGCGGCGCGACTCTCTCCATTGTAAACCAACTGAGGCGCTGCAAGTTCACCCGCACCCCTACCCTGCAGATGTGTTTCCTCCAGGAAGTGCTTGGATAGGTCAGTTCCAGTCGGAGATGGAGCCCATCAAGGCCCCGGGGCCTGCCCACCAGCAGCTCACCTGGATGACCTCATCGCGGGAGGCGAATTCAGTGACTATGACGTTGTCGCCTTCCGGCCAGCGGGTCAGCGAGATGCCCAGCCTCTGGGAGGCCAGGATGTGAACGTCGGGAGGTAGGGAGCGCTGCAGTAGCCGCTTGATGTACTCCGTGGGATTGAAGGCGGGGTGGAAGATGCCCAGACTCAGCTGCTCCACCTTCTGGACCAAGCCCAGGCCATTGGAGCAGCAAAAGTCTGCAGGCGTGGGGACAGGGTCTTGCCGCACCCGCTGGAAGGCTCTGCCTCCCTGCTGCGCGGGCCGTGGGAGTGGAGGGATCCCTGCTCTCCCGCTCAGAAGTCCTGTGCCCAGCCCTGCGTTCCAATGTTCGGCCCCTCTTTCGCTCCCAAGTAACCTTAGGAATGGTCTTCCCAGCTCTGACCCTCGGATCCCTCTTCCGTGAAAGCGGGTAGCCATCTCCTGAGTCCCCCAGGCTTGCACGGGGAATAAATGGGAGTGTGCGGGGCGGAGAGACCGCTGGCCGCGGCGCAGGGTACGAGGTCCCCAGACACCCCTCTCTCCGCGCCCATCAGCTCCGGTCGGAATCGGCTCCGCCCGAGAGTCCCCCAGCCCTCCCCGCCCGCCCGCGGGGTCCCCGGGACGCACCTGCTGATAGGCCCACGAGGAGGCAGACGGCGTTGAGCGCCCCTGATGAGGAGCCATAGAACCGGCCGGCGCCCTGGAGCAGGCGCGGGGCGCGCTCCCTCAAGCACTGGGTCACGCCCACGTGGTAGAGGCCCAGGAAGCCGGCGCCGGAGAAGGACAGGCTCCAGCTGCCCTCCTCTTGGAAGCAGTTGCTCATGGCGTCGGGGTCCCGCGGCGCCGAGGTTGGAATGCGGCGAGGAGGCGCGGCCAGCGGCAGAGGGCAGGGATGGATGGGGCACAGGCGTGTGGAAGCCTCTCCAGATGTGGCCCAGAAGGGACACTCTTGTGGGAGCCCGGGGCCCCGCCCCAGCAAATGAGATCCCGGGGTCGCTGACCTCCCTCTCCTCCAGATGAGCACCAGGTATGATGCAAACATGTCGACAAGCTGTGGGTGCCTGCCCTAGGTTTGGTTCAGGGCCCCGGACTGCCGTCTGATGTGGCCCCCAGGGAATGGGACCAACACCTGGTCTCATCACTGGCAGTCCAGGTGGAAGTGTCTGCCCCAGACCTACAGATGAGGAAATCCAGGGCAGGAGGGAAATCCAGGGCAGGAGGAAGTGGCAGAGCTGGATCCACAACACCTGGTCTTCGGTGCTGACAGACTTAACTTCTGCAACTGCACTGGTTCAGTGGGCCAGGAATCCAGTGGGAGGCAGGACATCTGGGTCCCGGACTGTCCCCACTACCTGTGGACTTTGCCCTAGCTCCTCGCCCTTTCTGGGCTCTGTTTTTTTTTTCAGCCTAATATGAGGGGCTTGGCTTTGAAGACTTCTGGAGGTCTTTCTGCTCTGACCTCTGCACCCTCAGACAAGACCTTGCAATCAACTGGCCAGCTCTGGGGGGCAGGGGGAGGCCCTGAAGGCAGGAGCAGCAGGCACTCACCCTGTGCAGTCACCTTCACAAAGCTGTGTGAGTAGGGATCACTGTACCTACGTTCACTTGGGGACACCAAGCACGGACATGGCTAGCAAATGCTTCAAAGACAACTTGGCCACATCCTGTGAACCAAGCAGCCGTTCTGGAAATCAAGCCAGGGCAATGGGTGAAAGTAAGTACCCTCGAGAAGTTCTCTGATGTGGCCACTGGATACCACGGAGAAGCAGGGTTGGCGGCTGCGCCTGTGGTAGCGGATTGTAGACAACTGCCCCCCCCCCCGCCGCTCCCCAGGGATGGGTGAGAACCACAACGGGCACTATGTGGAATGTCAGGGAACCTTAGAAGCGACAGGCACAAAGAAGAACGGGGTTTATTGCATGAGGCCATTTATGCAAACACTCCCAAAGCGACACTATGTATCTTTAAAATAACATATTAACTGCCTAGAAGATGAGTTGGAAGGTCACGTATTACAGACGTCAGAGACGGCTCCGGGGACTGAAGGGCAAGGGAAACAGAGGTGGGGAGGAAAGGGCGATGAATAAAATAACAAAATAAAACAGACGATGTGCGCCTGAGGGGCTCGAAAGGCGGGAAGGGGACACAGGCGGGAGGCAGCAGCAGAGGTGGGCCCCAGCCCAGGCCAGCTGCACTTGACCTGAAGCTCGGGCTCCCTGTGCGCCACCTCCACACTGCGTAGCGGTCAGACCACTGGGGCCAAGCCTCCTCTGCTCACTCACAATTCCAGGGCACAGACTGCCTGGAGGCTTGTCTCCATGGAGGTGGGGGCCAGAAGCTCAGGAGAGGCCGAAGGTGAGTGCCACACCTATGCAGGTATTTCCCTCCTACCTGGCATCGGGCTAAGCACTTTTCCAGGGTCATCTCATTTTACCTTCGCGACGGTCCTGTGAGATAGACAATATTGCTGACCCCATTTTACAGCTGAAGAAACCGAGCTATAAATCAGGAACCCAAGAGAGCTCTACCAGTGAAAGGCCAAGCGGGGACTCTGCTGGCCTCCTGTGCCCTAGCAGGAGACAGGGTGGGGGCAGGAAACGGAGTCGGGGGAGCCTGCTTCAGGCTGGAGGAGCCATGGGGACTCTGCTGAAGGGCATGGGGTTTCGTGACTCAGGGAGGGGAACCCCCCGCCCCCGCCACAGCAGTCAGGATGGAACAGTGCTTCCAGAGGGATCCCGGGAGGTTGAATGTGGGGAAGTTGGAGACACAGTAAGTCAGAAGTCAGGCTAAGGGCACAGTGACTAGGCCAGGTGGGCCACCCAGGCTGGTGGCAAGGTGGGGCACACCAGGACTGATGCACCCTTGGGACTTCCGGGTAGAGGTGCATGCGAGCTGTGGGGAGAGAGGGGGGGACTGTACACGGCACTGGTTGGGACGAACTGGCATTGGGGTAGTGGCAGTGGTCACGGAGACACAGGGAGAGCGTGTACTTCAGAAAAGAGCCTAGAATGAGGAGGGACTCTGTAAACTGCCACCGTGTGCTTCCCAAGTTTATGGCTAAGGGACAAATGCAAAGTGCAGCACAGCATATATAGGATACTACCTTTCGTATAAGACATAAGGAGAAATCAGAAAACAGTCCTGCGTCTGCTTTTTTTCTCTTCTTTTTGGAAACAGAACCAAGGAGGGAGAGGCACTAAGAAGTTAAACCATGAACTAGATATTGGTACTGGCAAGGGGTGGGCAGGTCAAGGGGAAGGGACGTTGAGCAATATGTTTTGAGTCTACCTTCATGTTTAAACTTGACTTCAGAACTGCTTTGTAATAGCCCGCTGAAATGTGAAAGGGTTAAAGAATAATTAAAACCTGAAACTGGACAAAGGAAGTCTATAACTTAGGCCTAGTTTCTGGAACCCCTAACCACATTCTGTTAATCATGAAACTTGGAACAATGAGCTCATGCGCTAACTGCCAATTTTAGCCTGTGTAACCCTGCTTGCTTGCGTGGCATGAAAAATAATCAATTGTATATACGCTGAAAATTACTGTTTGGCCATCGCCCATGGGAACACTGGCTATTATTGCCCATGGGAACATAGGCAATCACCCATAGGAACATAACATTCTAACAACAAGCTTTCTGCTTCTGTACTTCCCGCTTGCACACCTGACCAGTGGGTTGACAGGTAGTGAATAGGAGAAAGATGGACCTTTGTGTTTAAGACAGAATGAGGAATGGGATTTGGGGCTTAAAAACCTTGTATCTTAGCATTTCGGGGCTGCTCCTTTGCAAGGACAGCCGCCAGCTAATAAACTGTCTCCTGCTTAAGAGCACTCAGGTTGGGTCTGGTTACTCTGGACACAACACTTTAGCCTTTTATACACTAAAAGGAAAATCCTCGAACGTTAGATGAAAAGAATCTTAAAATGGAGGGCGCGCAGAAATAAACGAACCTAACTGTATTTCTCCTTAATCGTATAACCACACAGAATTGGGGGTTTTTGAACACTGGACTTTGACCTGATGTCCTCAGGCCACAAACAGGAGGACTGCAAACAAGGGCTGACCTTCAGGAAATCCTGAAACTCTTTCCCGTGATTCGTAGGATGAGATATTGATGGTAACAGGAGTTAGGTGCTCACCGTTTGTGAAAAGAGTTACGAACATAGAAAGACAAAGGCTAGAAAGAACCCTAAATTGGAATTGAAAGTATCAGCATGAATTCGTGAGTTAAGAAAGAAAGATAGACAGACAGATCTAGACACAGTTGTAGATACATGTGTCTTACTATTATTCTTACATAGTTTTATTTGGATTTTGAACACCATCCTCTGAAAGGGCCTCGAAGCAAAAATACCCCAGACTAAATCTGGGACAATTTAAACATCAAAACAAATAATTTTAATAATAGAATGTTTATGGAATAAAATAAGAGTCTATGAGTCCATAAATGAAATAAATGAATAAATAAATGGAAATGCTAAGTAATCATTGTACACAGTAATATGAAAACGGAGAATCATTTTGCGGGATTCTCAGTTGTAATCGATTCGGCCGATAGTCATCAACAGAGGCCAGATCTGGTGGGGACAGGGAACAGGATATTTACATAGTTTCAAAGTATCTCTCTCACATTTACTATTAATGACAAAAATAAAACTAGGTTACAGTGGATTAAGCCTGCAAATACAGCCATAACCAAGTATCAAAGTCATCGTCACCAATAACGAGACAGACTGACATCACATGCCTCCGGGTACGATCCCCTAAGAAGGACAAACGGGTGAAGGACAGAATAATGACTCTCCAAAGATGTTCCCAACCTAATACTGAGAACCTGTGAATATGTTATCTTACATGTCAAAGAGTCCTTGTGGGTGCAATTGAATTAAAGACCTTAAACTTGGGAGGTTATCCTGGATTATCTGAGCCCTGACGACTGATGCCTTAGCACTGTGTCCTCTTGTGGTTAAAGGAAGGTGACACAGGACCCAGAGAAGGCAGAGAATTCTGGAACACTGTGGCTGCCACCTGAGACTTGGCGATGCCACCTGCTACAGTCATCCCATGTCGTCCTGTTGGAGGAATACGGTGACAAAGCCCCTGACTTCTCTGCTTGTCCTTCAGACTCAGCACTGCCCAGCCACCACCCACAGGCCGCTGTTCCAACATCATCACCCTCCCCTAGTTCACCTTTCTCCGGCCCCCTCGTCTGCTTAAAAAGCTTATGAAAATGAACTGAAATGGTGTCACCGAAGCACATTGGTCACTGGGGCACAGTGCTCTATTCTGGCGCTCTGTCACCCCATATTTCCCTTGCGGGTACAGGCCTGGCAAGGACTTGTGGTGTCCCATGGTGTCCCCCTCTGGCCTGGCAAGGACTCGTGGTGTCCCACGGTGTCCCCTTCTGTGCCCGTCTTCACAGCTTGTGTGGATGGCCTCGTTCACCTAAAGCCATCTGGCCACTTGTGTACGTGATAGAAGCCAAATGGATCCTGTACCCTCTCGTTTTAATCCTCTTTTACTTTAAAAGGATGAAATCTCTCGTGGCAGGGAGAAGAACATAGCAATTTTTACTTATTAAAGTTTACTCATGTTTTTTAAGTTAAAAAGAGAGGAGAAAGGGAGGTGGGGGGCGGAGCCCAGGCCTGACTGGCCGACACCAACCGGTAAGACAAGGGACGGGGGCTGGGGACTGGAGAAGGCAGAGGAAAGTCCCATGGGCGTGGGGTGGGAAGAGGGGCTTTGATGCAACTGGGTGGGGGTGGGGTATGGGCTCTGCCTGGGTTATATTCAGGCAGGCCTTGATTGGCCATGAAGGACCACGGGCTGGGGGTAAATGGGGAAGAAGGGACAGTGCAGTGATCTGGAAGATTATGAAAGACTATGGTTTAAAAGTGTGGGGCCAATGAAACACATGGCCCAGGCCACTGGCAGAGGGGAGGAAGGAGGAGGTGGCCAGCAGCCACAGCCAGAACCTGTTTCCACCCTGCCCACAGCACCCGCCTCCACCCTGGCCTCTGCACCTGGCTCCCGAGAACCTTTCTCCTGGAATTTGAGACCTAGATTTAAGAACTGGACTCCAGGCTGCCTGCATCCTAGAGAGGACTCTGCCATGGAGGCTTGAGGCAAGTCACTACCTTTCTCTGGGCCTCAGTTTGCTCACCTGTAAGTTGGGAAATTGATCGACATCAGTGGACCCCAACCTTTGCAAGAATGAGGGCCCCACTGGCTACGTGTGCGCACGCACACATGCCCCTGGGGTGTCATATGGCAATTGTTGTCATTTTGGCATCCATCGATTGAGAAAATTGACCGAGAGCCGCCGTGGATTCAGTAACACCCTGGAAAAGAGTGAGCAGTTTACCGGCCGTGACGTGTAGTAGAGAAACATCTGTCCCTGTGCGTGAAGCATTCTCTCCACCACCGAGTCAGGCTCGAAAGGCGTGGACAGGTCCCAGGGCCTCCGCCGGGCCCCGTGGCATGGCCAAGGCCCAGCAGGGAGCCTGGCATCCAGTGGGTACGTGGGAAATGAACACGCTGTCCGGGTGGATCGTGAGGAAATGAGCAGGCGGCAGGCCAGGCGGGCCACCTGCCTGTGAGTCTGACCCCGCAGAGGCGGGCGTTGATGGCAGAGAGCAGATCCACTCTCAGAAGCCAGGATGGTGCTCCCAGGCCTCCTTCCAGATACCAGGTCTCTATTGCCCCGGGAGGAGACCGAGGTCCCTCTCAGGTGCCTTTCCAGGGCCAGGCGCTGAGGAAAGGGCCTTCCCTGTGAAGCGGGATTATTTGCCCATTTCACAGATGAAGGGACTGGAGCCCGGAGACGCCAAGTGGCTTGCCTGAGTCACCCAGCTGGTCGGGGCCAAGCCAGGGCCTGGTGCCACTGCTCCCAAAACGCTGACTCAGTCTTCGTTTTCCTCTGAGACTGTTTTCTCACCAGGCCGTGGGCCGTCCAGGTAGTCAGAAGAAACACACACACACACACACACACCCCAAATCAGATTACACGGGGAGAGATTAAACAAAGAACTACAAACAGAAAGGGGGTGAAAGAAAGAACCACGCCCATTAGACACACTAGCAAATCTGCATGGGACCGCCCCTGGCACAAACACACCATCGAAGATTCTCCAGCTGTTGAAAGAGGGGGCGGATCCCCATGCACCCAAGGGCCGCTTGGAGAGAAAGTGCCGACATGTCGCAACGCGGGAAAATCTGGCCACTGGGTGTGTTTTTTTTTTTTTTTTTTTTTTTTAAAAGGCAGATTATATGGAATATAAATACATAAAGACATTAGGATAGACTGTCTCTGGAAAGATCCACAGGAACTCCGACACCGGTGCTCTTGGGGAGCCGAGATGGAGGGGCTTCTATGGGTTCACTCTGGACACTTGTATTTTATCACATGTATTAATCACTATTAATCATCTTTAAAGACTTCGAACACAGAAGAATAGCGCTTTCCCCCCCCCAGAACTGCGGATTACACGAGATACGTGCAGAGTTGTTGAGAGGGTGGGGAGGACCAGTGCACCCCACTCTGTACACCGTAAAGCCCCATACATGTAGATGTGTCATGATCGAGGCTGCCTGGGTTCAGCTTCTGGCACCGGCGCTGACTGGTCAGCCTCAGTTTCCTCGCCAGTCAAATAGGATGAGAACACTGCCTATCCTTTAGGACTATCGTGAGGGTTGAATGGGTTGATACAGGGAAGGTGTTAGAACCCCCGGCACATAGCAGGCACGCAATCCTTGGTTACTATTAATATTATTATTGCTGTCATTATACCTGTGCCAGCCCTGCCCACCCACCGCTGATGGACAGAGGTGCCCGCAGGGTCCTGGTGTCCCGTGTTTAGGTTCACACAGAGGGATGGGGGACCCTATAGAGGCCACGTGGTGGATAAGAAAAGGAAAGACCTCTCTAACAGGTCATCGGCAGGCACCTGGCACCCAGTCCTCAGCGCTGGGAGGCAGGCAGCCCTGGAGAGGGCGTCAGGGGTGAATTAAAGGAACATATCTCTCAGGGCCCAGGCAACTTGGCTGGAGGTGGGGGGGCCCTGGGGAGCAAGGGGAACGTGCTCGCTCTTGCTTGCTATTCAGCGGGACTGGTCGGTCATCACAGCTCTGTGAGGATAGAAGTGACGACAGTGGCGAGGGAACCACTGAGTGGCAGTGGGGACCCTTCACTAGGCCAGCCATAGCAGCCACTACACTTAACCTAACGAGACCGTCAGGTCGGGTGCCAGGGTACAATTTGTCCCTCCACAGGGTCGATGGAGCACTGACTTGGAGGGGTATGACACCCACGGGGAGTCTCAGAACTATCTGGGGAGAATGGAACTTCCTCTAAGTGGAGCAGATGGAGGTTTGCTCATCGAGATGCAGATCTTAACACAAGTGTGATCCCACTGGATGCGGCTTCGGTGGGGAAGAAGGGTGGCACACCTGGAGGCTGGGACTGGTGCAGTAGACAGCAGAGACGACGATGCTGATGGGACTGGAATTAAATCGGTTGAGATGGGGACCTGGGAGACAGAGCGGGTTTGGGGCAGGTCATGATTTCAGCTTTGGACACGTCTCCAAGGTCTGGAGAATATCTAGGTCAGGCTCCTTGTTTCCAGCTGAGGCAGGCGAAACCCCTAGAGTCCCATGTCCTACCGGGGGGATTTCCTGCCCCACTTGTTTCAGATGCCTAATGAGAAGGATGAAACATCCATAAACAGAACCCCGCTCCCTGAGACAGACCCATGAGGACACGAACATGGCTCAAAGCTGCTGCCAGGTCTCTGTGATCCAGGCTGCCAATCTCTCTAGTTGAGTCTCTGCATGCAAGTTTCCATAATGAAGAGTTCCATCCAGACATGTATTATGTGTGAGCAAATATCCTATTACTTACCCGGTGACTGTCCCCGTAGGCACTGCCCTGGGGTGGGACTCTGCCTTTCTTGGGCTTGTCCATCCCTCTCCCTGCTCAGGAGCCAAGCTGCCTTACACAAGCTGGGTCAATAGCATTTTCACTTCAGAGACTGTTGACCTGGGCAGTCACACCATCCTGCACTGACTCACCTGACTTGGTGTTCAGTAACTCTGGACTGTCTCCAGATGGGCCCAGCTGGGGAGCAATCAGAGGCCACAGGTGACTCTGACCCCTGGGAGGGACCGCCTCACCCCGTAGGCATGGCTGTGCTGGGCCTCGGAGAGGCTCTGCCTGAGACCCCGAGGGACCCGTAGAATCTCCAAGGACCCAGTTCATTACCAAGTTCCCTTACCATCACCTGGGGTCATCCAGCCTTGCTTGAACTTGCCGATGGGGAACTTCCTGCTTTTGAGGCAGCCCTCGTGCACATGAAACATGAAACAAGTCTGACCGTTATAATTCACCTTCCCCCACCTTCTGTTGCTGCTTCCGGGTCAGCCTTCTGAGTCCCGGAACTGACTTGCTCCCTCTGCCTGGGGCAGCCTTCCAGAGACGTATTTTAAGAGCTGCAGGTTTAGAAGACTCAGGGTGAAAAGAGGTGAAGTTGCAGCTGGGACCTGAAGGATGAGTGGGAGGTGTGGGGCTGGGCCCTCTGCCAGGCAGTGGGAATAGTACTTGACCCGATTAGTTTCTGTAATCTTCAGAGCGAACCTATGACGTCAGCCCTGCTACCATCCGATTTAACAGATTGAGAAATAGAGGCTCAGTGAGATGCGTCAGCTTCTCCCTCGCTTGTGCCTCTTACTGAAGGCGCCCCAGGCCGATCACACACCACTTGGGGTGGGGGCGGGGGAAATCCGATGAGATACCCAGGGCAGGGGTTCTCGACAAACTGACTTAGAGGATTCTCGCTCCCAAGGACAAGGTCTAGTGGACAAGGGGCTGAGGGACCCTGACTAAAGCTTGGGCAAGGAGAGAGTGTGTCGGCACCTGACGCCTTCCCCCCGCCCTGTCCTTGGTCTGCCCTTGAGTCCCCGCCAAACGCAGAGGTGGTCGCAAGTCCCTCGCTGCAGCCAGCTCTGAATGAACAGCCTGTGTGGTACTCTTCTGGTCGGCGTTCACTGCTTCCCACCGCTGTATCCCCAGCACCTACCTCGCACAGGACCGGGGGCCAAGGAGGCGGTTAATAAACATTTGTGAACTTCTCGACTGAATCCAAGAAGCCTTCCAAGACGCCCGGCAGGTTAGTCCCCCGCCTGGTGGGCCCTGTGGCCCCTGTGCTTCTCCCCCAGACACAGCACTGACCACGGCCCCTGTGAAGCCATCTCCTTTAGAAGTGTCTGGCTCCTGTCCCCTCCCTCCGGACTACGGGCGCCTTGGGGGTAGAGATGCCTGGCGCCCACTGTCAGTGCCCCGTCCACTTCCCCATGGCCTTCTCTGCGTAAGGATGACTTCCTCCTGTAAGCTCTTGTCACTCTCGGCCTAGCCCGCTCCACACAGACCAATCCACGGTGCTGGGTGGGCGGCTCCCAGGGCGCCCAATGGCCGATGAGAGTTGGAGAATAAACACCCCAATTCCCTCCCCCACCCCCACGGCGTGTTGTTTCTCCTCGAGAACCCCAGCTGGACTGAGCCCCACTTACCCACTGTTGCCACCTGCCCACGGAGACACCTCTTCCTTTCTCACTTCCCGCCCTCCCCTTCTAATGCTTCTCGGGGTCACCTGGCACCCACTTCCTGGTCTTTGGGTCTGCTTCTGGAGAAATCTATCTAAGACAAACACGTGGAACATGCTGAAGGCAAGGAGAAATACCTTTGCTTTTTACTCTCAAGTTCTTCACCGGGACCCCTGTCACAAAAGACGAATTTACGAGAAAAGCACAGAAATTTATTTCATATAAGTTTGACCTGATGCGGGAGCCTCAGGCAATAGAGAGGGCACCTCCCACATCAGGGTCTTACGACCTGCTTTACGGGAAGGTCAGACAGTCCTGCCATTTCTCAAATCCTTTAGTTTAAAATATCCAACGTGCCAAGGTGCCCTCTTTTGGGATAGTGTGTCCTGAGCCCCAACAACACATACGATGGACTGATTCAGCCTTAAAGAGGAAAGAGGTTTCTGACACATGCCGAGACATGGGTGAACCTTGAGGACGTTATGCCCAGTGAAATAAGCCAGTCGCATAGCTAAGATATGGAAGCAACCCACGTGTCCATCAATAGACGATTGGATTGAGGAGATGTGACACGTATCTACAATGAAATATTACTTGGCCATAAAAAAAAAAAAAAAA
>NW_024342469.1:4066426-4155733 GCF_902729225.1 Pteropus medius | reverse complement strand
AAAAAAAAAAAAAAAGAATGAAAATTTACCATTTGCAACAACATGGATGGACCTAGAGGGTATTCTGCGGGGTGATATAAGTCAGACAGGGAAACGCAAATACCATGTGACGTCACTGACATGTGGAATCTAAAACGACAAAGTAGACAAACAAACAAAACAGAAACGAACTCATAGAATCAGAGAACACGTTGACGGTTGTTAGACGGGAGGGAGAATGAGTGTCTAGGCGAAAAGGGTAAAGGGATTAAGAAATCCAAATTGACAGTTACGAAATGGTCACGGGATGTAAAGTACAGCATGGGGAATATAGCCAATAATATTGGGATAACTAGATATGGTGTCAGCTCGGTACTAGACTAATCGGGGGGATTTCTTTGTAAGTCATATAAATACCTGACCACTATGCTTACACCTGAAACTAATATAATATTGAAAGAAAAAAATTTATGTTCTGTATATTTTATCACCAAAAAAAATTTAATTTAATTTAATTTAAAAAAGAGTGAATTACAGCCAGAGCCGAGAAGCTGGGTAAGGATGGGGACAGAAGACGGGAAGCGAGGCCAACACTGGCTGCTCCGAGTGGCCTGCCTGAGGCCGTCACTGGGGTGTGGGCAACGTGGGCAAGGTGTAGAGTGTGGAAGGGTCAGAAACGAGCCTGGGGCACTTAAGGAAGATGGTGCAAGAGTCAAGACACATGGCGGGTTCACGGGGATGCCAAGGCCTCTCACAGGTGTGGGATTTGGTAACTGGGTGAAGGATGCCTTCGTTTTGCCCAGCGCTGCAGGGAGGAGGTGAGTGGGCCCTGCCAGTGGGCTTAGCCAGGCCAGGTAGACTTCAGGCGACTCTGTATTTCTAGGTCTACATGGGAAGGAAACAAACTCTAGAGTTCAGGGCACCTGCCTGCTTCCCTCTGTGAAGTTCAGGATGATGCACAGTCAGTTCTCATTAGTCACCGTCGCTCCGTTCCACAGAGTCATTAATGAACTCTGAAATCCAGGTGTAGGTTCCTGAGAGCTTCTTGGTCCCGTCAGTATGGTTGACCAATCAATACATAAACTTGTGTACGTTTTCTGTTTAAAGACACCTTATTTGATATGTATTGATGATTCATTAACATTGAACTAACGAGTGCTGGACACCTGACACTAACATAAAATAATATCGATTATCAACTGTAATTAGGAAAATAGCAACAACATTGAGCTTACGACCACCATCACTATAACTTGTGCCTGAATGAAGCTTACCTAAAACATTAATTTTTCTCCGTAGGGCACGTCGCAGCCTTCTAAGCAGCCCTGTAGCATTGTACGTGGGGCCATTTTAAACAGCGCAGTCACCAACAAGAAGCGCAAGGGTGCCAAATAAATAAATTAGCAAGTAGACCACGGGAAGGAGGGCTAAAACAAGAAGTCGGTGTCTGAGTTATAGAAGTGGTGGCAGAAAAGACACCATGTAATAGGTGTCTGAAATGTGAGGACTGAGAGCAGATGGCCGCATGTCCCCCAAGGTACAGATAAGAAAACCGAGCTCTGAGAGGTGACGCCTCCAGTGAGTGTAGAAGGCCACGTCTGTGCCAGCCACTCGATGTCAAAACTCACAGTCCTGGCCCACCCCCTGGAGCACCGGCCAGGGGCTGAGAGAGCCGAGTCCTTCCTTCTCTCTGTCTGGGGAAGGAGGGCTAGCCTACCTGTTGTCAACACGCAATGATGAAGAAGAGGTGACCCCTCGGCCCTGGTCCTTTCTCGCTCCCATCTGTGTTACAGATGTCCTGTGCAGCTGTATCAGGGGACAGGAAGAGTGTAAGAACGCGGGTGCCTGGTGGCGTGCTGACTCGGCTGGGACCTGCAAGCACTGCCTCTTCTTCCTGCCCTCTGCCATGACTCCATGGTTTGTCATGCGATGCAGGAGGGCTGGTGGGTGCAGGATGAAGGAGGCCTGGGTGAGGAGCAGAAGGCTAGAGATTGTGGGCCCAGCTGGCAATGCCAGTAGCTTCAGGTCTATGATCCAGAAACCTAATTTCTGCCCCAAACCTGAGTGCGAGGTGGGCATGGAAGGCGGTCATCTGGGGCAGGCCTGTGAGCGCTGCCACGCACCCAGCCTGGCAAAGCCGAAGTGGTCAGGGACAGAAGGACCTGACACTTCCTCATTCTGAGCCTCAGTCTCTGAAGTATGAGTGTAGCCGTCAGCCCAGGTGGGTACTAGGCCTTGCAACTCCCACGCCCTGGGATGATAGCCCACAGGAAGGCGACAGAGTGCTCCACGGCAGGGCTCTGCAGTCCCTGGGTAGCCCGGCCTCAGCCTCTGCCCTGCACCCCTCCAGGCACAGGCTTGGCAAAAGCAGGGGGTGCCACAGACTCAGGAAGCTCTGTGCGGGTCATGGGAGATCATGCACAGCCTATGTGTCCAGGTGCTGTAAGGTGACATTTTGAATCCTGACAGCAACTCCATGGGTGATTTCACAGATGAAGACATGGAGGCACAGAGAGGCCTGATTCCCAAGCCCATATTCTGCGCTCTGCTGGGGGCGCCTCCGTCTACAACGCTCAGGGCAGGAGGATGGCCCAGTAGACGCGCTTGCTGGTTGTGTAACTCTGGGCAGGTGCCTCCCCTCCCTGCAGGGCTGTGGTGGACATGCCCTGTGCAGCATGGGACACATAGGTCAAAGGGCATCTTAGGCACGTCCCAAGGGCACCAGGAATCATCTAGGCCTAAGCCTCCCCAACACCCACTTCCTGCACTGCCCCGCCCCCACACCCTGCACCTGTTGTTCACAATGGAAACTTCCTGTCGCTATCATTAAATGCAAATCTCTACCGCTTGCTCTAAATTGAAGACATTATGCACAAAACTACAGGAAATCAAAGCAAAGACATTATATTCTAGTTAGATCCCGGTGCTTGCTTAAAGCTTGTTGTCTCCGTGTAAAAATGGAAATGCTTAAGCGTCACATGCATATTAAAGACCTAAGTGGGCAACTGCCACTTTCTCTGACTTACAGGGTGAAAAGGAACGGAGAAGCATGCTGTGTCTCCCCAGCACACTCGTGTCATTTGGAGCTAAGGACCACGCTTCCCACCCTCAGGCAGGTCCTCCCCGGTCCTCCTCCGCCTCTGGCCCCAGGGCCCTCGGGCCCTGCTCCACTAAGGGGTTCGCCCGCGCGCTCCTCCATATGGTCCGAGGGGGCGGGGCCGGCCGGGCTGACGTCACGCGGGGACTGCCCAGGTGGCCGCAAGGAGACTGCGCTGAGCAGATCGCGGACCTCGGATCGCGGACCTCAGACCCCGCACTCGCGACCCGCCGCCGCCATGTACGACCCAGAGCGCAGCTGGAACCTGTCCTTCACAGCCTGCGGCTTCCTGTCCACCTACTGCATAGGGGTGCACCACTGCATAAACGAGCGCGCCCCGCATCTCTGCAGCAACGCGCGCCGGGTCTTCGGCGGCTCGGCCGGTTCGTTGCTAGCCGCTTCATTGCTGGGCGGGCTCCCGGCGGGTATGTACTTGCTGGGAGCGGGAGTAGGTGGTGGCAGACCGGTGTGCGGGCGTCCCCTAAGGGTCGCAGGGCGTCCGGTGGGACCGAATTTGGACACAGACACCGCGGGGTACATCTCAGCGGCCTCTGCAGGCAGATGCCTCCTCCTCTCTGTGTTCTGTCGCCCGGCCGCGAGGGCAGCGCCCCTGGGGGTCGGCCCACCACCCTAACGCTCTTCTGGCGCCCAGGCTCGAAGGAAGCCCCCCCTGCCCCGGGACCGAGAGGCGGGTCATCCAGGGAGGAGGGAGCGCGACCCAGGAGGCGGAGGGCAGAGCTGGTCCCTGTGGTTTCTGCCATCTGCTTAGAAGGCGCGCTGAGCGAGTTGAGCTGCCAAAGGGAAGGGCTGATTTGCGCGGGGTCAGACCGGGAGTAGGGCTTTGGCCTGTGTCCCAGGGTGGGCGCCTTCTTCCAGCTGGGGACTTGAGGGACTGCAGACACCATCACCTCCCCACGCGCCGGCGCCCTCGGTGCCGCCTGGCCCTCAGGGAGGTGGAGTCAGATGCGGTGTTCCGCAGAGGGCATCTCTTCAGAGTCCTGGGCAGATTTGCTGGTTTGGAGTCGAGAGGTTGCAGAGATGTGTGTGTGTGTGTGTGTGTGTGTGTGTGTGTGTGTGTGTGTGTGTGTGCTGGGCAGACTCTAGTTTGGAGTCGAGAGGTTGCAGAGATGTGTGTGTGTGGTGTGTGTGTGTGTGTGTGTCTGGGGTGGGGGCTGTACGGAAGTTCTCTTTTTCTGGTGTTTCAGACCCTTCCTGGGGGCTAGAATAGATCCCTGGACACCCCTCATCTCAACCTCACCCCTCCACACCCCACAGTACCACTGGAAATGAGATCCTGCCCATTTGAGTCTTGTCCTAACCAACCTCTGTCCATGTGGGTGCTGGTGGGAGGGGAGGATGTAGGGCACATGTCCAGCTGGCCGAAACTACTGGGGTGCAGGATCTTTGGCCTGAGGTTCTGAGGCAGGGGGCAGTGTGGAGCTGTTGGCACCGGAAGGTCCCCAGAAGGGAAGATAATGCACCTTATCAACCCCGTTTCTCTGGGATTTCTTAATGATTTATCTCTGCTCTACCCGAGACTGCTGTGTTGGACACGGCCAGCAGGGAGGTAGCGACTGCTGCTAGTGACCAGGAATCCATGGCCGGCCATTGGATCAGATAGGTGGGCAGATCCTGGGCTGACTGGGAGGTGAGGATTGGAGAGGCCACTCTGACTGCCCTCTCCATCCAGGCGGACAGAAGCAATGTTGCAGAAATGTTGCAAAATCAGACCAGCGAGAAACCAAGCACCACTCAGGAGAGTTGGAGAACTCCTCTTTATTACCCCGGAGGTACCAGAAGAGCTAGTGCTCTGAAGATCTGGGCCCACAGCTTTTATAGGGCTTACCTGTGCAGTTACATTTGGCCAGTTGGCATGAGTTGTCCTTAGGTAGTTACAAAGTTACAAGGTGCGGGAGTTGCTATGGATTACAGGCAATTACAAAGAGTCACAAAGCGTGTGATTTTCAGAGGAGAACGCAGGCAATACATCTGTTACGTAGATAGAACAAGCAAAAGGGAGGACGAGTCTTTAGTTAATTTCGAGGTCACACTGCCCTTCGGCCTATGCGGCAAGCACATCTACCGAAGCAGAACAAAGAGCTGATATAAGATCAGCCATTTGAGTGAAAAATCCCTCTTCAGCAAAGGGCAGGAAATGTGACCTCAGCGAGGGTGCTACTGGTTACATGTACATGTTGAGCTGTTAGCAGTGATAAAACCCAACTCTTGTACCCAGAGGTGACCTGCAGTCACCCACATGGTCGAATGTATAATTGGGACCAGATTCGAATGCTCCGGCCCCGGGGCCTGAAGGGCGCTGACTCCAGGGTAGAGGAGGTTCCTAACTGGCAGGAGCTGGTTCCTAACCAGCGAGTCCCTGGAAAGGGAGTCTGGGGTTTTGGGCAGGAACTGCTCCCTGGTTCTTGCTTCGACCTCCTGTCTCACGTGGGGACCACCAAGGAGCATTTCCGAGGTGCTGGGACTATTGCAGAGCCCCTGAGAGGGCATCTTCGCTGGGGCTGACTTGGAAGGAGAGCCTGGCAGGCCTGCCAGCTGTGGGTGCATTGGCCCCTCTGCTGGGCTCAGTGGGGCCACGCCAGCAGAGAGAACCGAGTGGAGGGCAGAGGTGGGTCGGGACAGACTGGGGCGTGTCAAGCCTTCTGCATCCTAGGAGTTAGTGTTGCAGGAAGCGACACCCGACGGAGGAAATTGGACATTCAGACAACCTTGTTAGAGGAAGGAGAATTCACTGGCCGGCGGAGTGCGTGGAATAAACAACTTCATGCACGAGCTCGCTCTGGTTAGATTTGTTACTGTTTATACACCTCTGCAGTGTCCGTGCAAGGAGCACGTGATTCCTTTGTCTGAGGTTTCACGTGTGCCTCATGACTCAGGATGGGGAGGGGGAGCTTCGAGTGAGGGGCTGTAAGAGGGGAGGAATTTTCAGACCACTGGTCTTACAGGTCATCTGTCTTGGCATTATCAGCACTGTCATAGGATTCTTGAACAGGGAGACGGGACACTAAGGCTTTAAGCAGGAAGCAACACTTATTAATGCCGGCACCTGCTCAGCGGATTCCTATCCAAAGGCTGAGCCCCGATTGTAACCTGACAAGCAGTTTTATACAGCCTCGTTATTCCTACACAGCTACAGAGATAAGGAAGAACGTTAGTTGGTTGGCAAGCCATGACTCAACAGATGTGAGCTGGAGAGTCCTTGAGGTGGGGGAGAGAGGGCAGTCAAGAATGGACCTTAACTGGCTGAGTCGGTCATTTCTGCAAGCCCTTTCCTTTGCATTTTTCAGATGCCTCCTCTCCTCTCTTATTAGGACTGGCCAGGTCTTGGGCTGGGATGGGCAGTCCTGCATGCCAGGGCAGTGCTGGTTGGCTGGAGGGAGCCAGGCCAGCGAGCGAGGTCAGATGGAGCATGAACGTGCCCCTTGCCCACTAGATGCTCTGATAATTCTGGTGGTAGAAATTAAAAGTTAAGTCTAGTTACTAGACGCCTCCTCTGGGTCCACACCTTACAAGTCACAGTGGATCTAATCCTCTGTCTCCGAAAGGCAGGGAAATACTGTCCCACCTTCAAAACACACATCTGAGACTTAGGCAGTGAGGTGACTTGAGGTCATTCAGCTAGTAGGAGGTGGAGGCAGGCTTCCGGCTACGGTCCAGCCTGCACGCAATCTCTGGTCCCTGCACTGTCCGTGTCAGGCCCATCCGTGCTACAGCATTGATGCCGTGGAGCCCCTGGCTTCTGGCTTTGTGGAATATGGCGGCGAGGAGAGCTCACTTGGGCCTCCGGAGGCTCGTTCTCAAGGCCAAGGCCCAGAGCAGTGCTGGCCAATAGAAATATAGTGTGAGCCACATTTGTCATTTTACATTTCCTAGTAGCCACATGGAGAAAAGTAAAAGATGCAAGTGAAATTTATTTTATTTATCCCAATATAGCCAAAATAGTATCATTTTACCATCTAATCAACGTAAAACATTATGGAGACGTTTTACTTTTTTTTTTTTTAACCTACTAAGCCTTTGGAATCCTGTGTGTCTTTTACACATCTCTGTTTGGACAAGCTCCCCTTTCTAGGGCTGCCCTGTGGGGACACAGGCCCAGAGAGGACTTGGCAGCTCCCCTGCCATCTGGCGTCCGGTCTCCAGGCTTGGCGCATCCCTGTGTGTCTTTGTCCACTCCCGCAGAAACGTCATTAAAGATATTCAGTGCATTTTCCCGGTGTGCCATGAGCCACAAAACTGGCGTCTTCCACCCGTCCTTCAACATAAGCCGGATCATCCGCGAACAACTGCACAGATACCTCCCGGCCAACATCCACCAGCTCACCTCCGGCAGAATGTTCGTCTCACTCACCAGAGTGTCCGACTGGAGAAACGTCCTGGTGTCAGAGTTCCGGTCCAAAGACGAAGTCGTGGACGTAAGCAGCACGTCTGTCTGCATGTTGTCAGATCAGAAAGGCTGTCTCGTTTTGGCAGTAACACAGAGAGGGCTGTCACAGGCCACCTGCCCCATTTCTTAAGGTGCAAGAGAACCTGGTTGACCGTGCTGCTGTCCGCTTCCTGTATTGCGGTGACATGAACTCAGTGTGCCTCCAGTGGTCTGGTCCGTAGCATATGTAAACCCTGCACGTTCCAGGAAAGTTACAAATAATCCCTCCCATCCTTCCAGCCTTGGCTCATGACCACTTCCTTTGGAGACCCTGTCCCAACAATGCATGTACCTTAGTGAGGACACCTTGGGTGAAGCCCCACGAAGTGGGAGCATGTCTCATGTGCCTCTATCCTTGATGCCTAGCACAGAGGAGATAGTTTATAATATCAAAATACCATTTAATCTGGCTGATGCCTTTTATGACAGTTGAACGGACTACGTTTCACTTAACACAGGTCTCTACAAGAGAGCGGCCTGGCACATACAGCCAGCAGCATCTTGGCAGCTGGTATCATTTACACTTAACTTTGTTTCTGGGAGTGTTTTCTAGACAGCCAGCTCCCGCCCATTCCCACGTGAGCCTGTTCTCCCAGTGAGTTGGTGTCGCGTCCTGCCTGATGCTCCCTAGCACGCGGTCACTCCAGGTGTGGGCCCCAGATCGAGAGCGTCAGCATCACCTGGAAGCCTGTTAGACATGCCCTCTCAGGCTCCACCTCCCACCTGCTCACAAATATCAGCATTTGTCAGGCTCTCATCTAGTCCCTTCTGTCAGTCAGTGAGCCAGCAACTCTTGGTCCTGTCTTCGATGGCCCGGTGTAACTCTCGTGGGAAGCAGGGACAGCAAGTTGATATCCACAGAGAGTGTCGTTAAGGCTCTTATGCTTAGGCCTGAAATATAGGTGTGTAGGTTGGTTCATCGTTAAAGCACCTACTCTGTCCAAAGACTGGTTTTCAGGCTCGTGGCTTTTCTCACTTGGAGGAGGCTTGTGAAGGCCCAGGGGGATAAAGGGCAGACCGTTTTGGCCTTTGGTTTCACTTCCTATTGTCTTCGCAGGCCTTGGTTTGTTCCTGCTTCATCCCCATCTTGTCTGGCTTAATCCCTCCTTCCTTCAGAGGCGTGGTGAGTCTGTTTTTAAATCCTGTCTGCATGTTTCCTGCCTGCAAGGCGCTAGGCTCAGGCATCCTAGGACCCCAGAGGCAGAGCCTTGTGTCTCTCAGCCTTCAGAGAGAGATTCCATAACCCCCACCCACCCCCGGCCTCCCAAGCTGCCTGGGCAGCAGAACAAACTCACCTGGAATCAGTTATCTGGCTATCTGTAAGGTAAGCCGGTTCACTTAACCTTCACATGAGCACCGAAGATAGGTGCCCAGTGGCCCAGTTAAAGTATAAGACGTGTTAAGAACTGGTTACTTGCTTAAGACAGAGCTTTATTCTAGGGCGTGGAGAATGTCAGTCCTCTCTGGGGCTGACCTTTTCAGCCCACGGATTGGGTCAGAACCTTCTGACAGGGCAATCGTTGGTTCCATTCGACACGTCTGGTAACACGCATGGCTAATTCTGAGCCCCGCTGCAGCAGAGACACAGCAGTTGGAGTGTTTGTCCTGTAGGCTCTGGATTAGATGTGGGACGAGCCTGGGCTGTTTGGCAGCCTCTTTCTAGCGCAGCAGTTATCGACCGGAGATGATTTGGTCCCCCTACCCCAGGACATCTGGCAGTGTCTGGAGACAGTTTAGGCCGTCACAACTGGGCGAGTGTTACTGGCATTGGTTTGAGACGTGCAGACTATCCACGTCGTACCAAAACAAGCCTGCCCAGCCTCAGGTGGTTGAGGGGTGCGGCTGCAGGAAAACATGCCCAGATGCCACTCGTTGTGGGTTAAGAGGGTGTTTTCTGAGGGCCGTCTAGGTCCCACGTTTCCTAAAGCCCCTCTCGTTTTTAGGGTGTGGAGGGAGATGGGGTCACAGGAGAAGCATCTTATCCAAGTTTTCCCAAGTAGCAAGGGCGTCTGGAGTTGAACCCAGGAGCTCCTGTCTCCTCTGGGGCAGGATTTACATCACACTGTCCCCAGTGCACACAGTGCAAACGACATGGGCACACCTGTAGGTGCCCACCTGGGCTCAGGACTTGGCCAGCACAGCGTGGACCGGACTCCAGCCTCCGTCTGCCTCTTTGCCGGGCACCTTTTGTGTAGTGCACAATCTATACAACAGTGTGGAGCAATCCTGAATGCCAGCCTAGCCCCTGGCCTGGCACAGGAATGCTCAGTAAGGATTTGTCGAGCGATCCCCAAGCCCCGTCCTCCCACGGGAGCAGCCTGTGGCGCTGAGAAGCCTCTGCCCATAATCAGAAAAACACAAAACACCACCGCAGAGTTTCTGACAGGGTGTCTTTTTTATCCCTTAAAAGCGATACATTGATGGAGGACTGACTAACGCTACGCCCGTCTTTGATGCCGAAACGACCATCACTGTGTCCCCCTTCTATGGAGAATATGACATCTGCCCTAAGGTCAAGTCCACGCACTTTTTTCACATAGAAGTCGCCAGGTTCAGTATTCAACTCTGCTCAGAGAACTTCCGCCTGCTTAGCCGACTGCTGTTCCCCACGAACATCAAGGTGAGTGGGGGGCTGCGTTCTGGGGTACAGCTCTTTTTGGTCTCCGTGTTTGCCTGGAGATCCACCAGTTGTTCGCCATGCAAACAAACAATCAAACAAATAGAAACGGACCCCTCACTGCACAGGCGCTCAGAGAAGAGGCCCATGTCCCAGGTGGGTGCTGCCCCACTTCAGTCACCGGGACCACCTGGAGCTTTCAGAGAGCACAGCGGCTCAGGCCCCACTTCCAAGGGCTGTGGTTTAAATTAAGTACAGTCGGCCCTCCCTGTCCCCCGGTTTTCAAGCATCCACAGATTCAACCAACCAAAATCAAATATTTAAAAAAAAAAAATCCCAGAAAGTTCCAAAAAGGAAAACTTGAATTAGCCACTCCCCAAGCCCTACATGGAATCCACATGAAGGATGTGTAGCCGCACCTGGCCGTAGCCTATATGCAAATATAGGTTATATGCAAATCCTACAGCATTTTATACAAGGGACTAGAGCTCCTGTGGATTTTGGTATCTGAGGGGGATCCTGGAACCAGTCCCCCACGAATACCAGGGGACGACTGATCTGGGTGCGGCCTGAGCAGAAGCATTTTTTTTGTCACCCAGTTGACTCTTATATGGAGCCGGTCACGAACCACACTGCATTTGGTGGTTTGATCCTTTTTGGTGGCGGTCGTCGTATGCTTCACCACCCTAACCCAGTGAGAGAACCTGTAACGTGTGCTGGGGAGAAAGGCCGCCCCGTGCTGTGTGCATCCCACACATGACAGCTGGTCTGCGTGTGTGGCTGGACACCGGCGAGTATAGGGGACCGCTGTTACGGTCTCAGGGGTGACTAGCACAGGCCCCCTGTCGTGCTGAGGTGCCAGCAGCGGCTCCGTGGAGGGGTGTCATCCATGCCAGTTTCACAAGAAGGGGGCTGCTGTCTCCCGGAGCACAGAGTCCTTTGTCCAGCCTCGGGCACATGGAAGTGGCTGTTTAGAGGAGCCTCTAGTTTGTCTCTCTGTCTTCAGATGATGTTTAAATATGGTTGTCATGGCAGTTAACTTAATTGATTTGTTTACAGGAGATTGGAGAGCTCTGCCTTCAAGGGTATTTAGATGCAGCCAGGTTCTTAGAAGAAAATGGTATGTTTGGGCGGGGAAGTGGATGTGCCCCTTTCATGGGCCTTGGTGAACCTGAGGTTGGGGTGAGCAGTGGCACTCGACCTGCTCCGTCTTCACTGCCCGTCGTGCTCAGCCCGCTCGTTGGCCCTGTGAGCTAGGAAGTCTTGGCCCATTGTGCAAGACGGGGGCATGCAGACCACACTCCACTCGCTGAAAGGCGGAGCTGGGATTTGAACCCGGGATGTCACGGCTCCAGAGCTCGCTCTGCTTCCACAGTGTCACCTGTCTGGAGGCAGTTCTGTTTTTCCTTCTGCTTGAATGATTCGTGAACCTTAAGTTTCAATCAGAATAGTTGTCTCCAGCCAGCCTCCTGGACTGGCTGTCCTTTCTGGGACAAATTCCTGCCTTCCAGTTATCTGGGATGCAGAGCTGGGTTCCAGGGATATTAAAGTGGAACTAAATGGTAGATGTATTTGGAGCTGGGTTTTTGGATACTAAAAGTTGGTTCGTATGTTGGTTCCCACTCCTTTGACCGAGACCCTGGAGTCTGCGTGGTTAAGAGGACATACACATGTCAATCACTCAGACAATATTAATTGTGTACCTTTCGGGTGCCACGCAATGGGCTGTGTGCTAGGGACAGCTGGCAGCAGAAGGCGTGGCCTTCCGGGCTCTCCCCACCTGGCGGTCGGGAGCGAAGCACAGTAACGGGAAGGGCGATGGCGGAGGGATCTGCGAGGCACAGGAATCCACGGGGTCCTTTTGGGAGTGAACAGGGGCGGGGGACTGAGAGATGGACAGAGGAGGAGGACAGGCCGGCCTCGTGCGCCTGGTGAGGGTTTGCATGGTGCAGCAGTAGGGCGCCATGAGGGCGGCTGTGCAGGGGCAGGGAAGCCCGGAGCGGGGCTTTGTGGGGCCCTCGGGCTGCAGTGCAGGTAGGGTGAGACCAGGATCCAAGAGGCCAGTGACGCCGCTAGAGGCTCTGCTGGGGCGAAGCAGGGAGGGCGGTGGGCAGGGCCCGAGGGGACAAGGCTCCGAGGCGATGGACGAGAGATTTGGGTAGAGGACGACTTGAGGACGAAGGAGCGGCTTTTGGCTTCAGATTCAGGGCGCTCAGGAGGGTGAGGTTCGCAGGAAAGCTGGCGGGTGACACACTGTGCGGGACATGGTGTGCGGTGCCCCCCCACTCCCGGGGGAGGCATTTTCGGGTGATCGCATAGGAGGCATCTGATGTCAGGGTCCGAAGTTCTGGAGAACAGTCCGGACTGGGGATGAAATTTGGGGCGATCCGGGGATGAATGATGGCGATGGACCCCTGCGGGGGTGCACTCAGCTTCCTTGCCGCCTTTGGGCAAGCCGCCTCCCGTTTCCACATGTGTAGGCGGGGAGTTCAGAGTGAATGATGTCCGGGCCATTCTTAGTAATTCTAAAGACGGGCCTGCGGCGGAGCATCGCAGCATCAGGCCTGTGTTTGGGATTCAACACCTAAGTGTGGTCCTCGGCCAGGCTGGTCTCCCAGCGTTCGCAGAGGACCCGCGGGGGTGGGACAGGTGTCGTCCACCGGGAACAGATTCTTCGAAACTACCTAAGGGAAAGTGAAGGAAAGCGGTGTGTCTAGAGAGAAGCATAAACGGGAGGCACAGCTCGGGGAGCACAGCGCAGGCATCCGGGAGCAAGACCCCTGTTGGAAACAAGAGGCGAGCGGAAGCAGCTGTGGCCTCTGACGCTAGCTGTCCCTTGCACCTGCCCAGTGTGCTGGCTCTGCGAGAGCAGGCACCCGCTGAGACCACCTGCTGCGCCTGGCACCCTTACTGGACGCTGATTTCAGGGTCATCGCCGCTGCCAGACCTGGGTTCAAATCCCGCTCTAGACACAGACTGGCTCTGTGGCTTCGGATGACTCCCTTAACCTCTCTGTGCTTCTGATGCCCCAGCTGAAAAGTGGAGACGATGATAATGGTAGCAGTTGAGTGGCCGCTGCAAGGCCGGATAGGAGGTTTCTAACTCAGGGCCCAGGACGCAGGCTTCCCCAGCAGTATGATGCTGGTTATTATAAATGAGCTGTAATGTGCATAGTCCAACCTCGCAGATCCACATGTGGCTGTGGGGCCCACGCTTCTGCCTATGATGAGTGCCCACCCTTGTCCTTCTCTGCCTGATGCTGAGCTGATACCAGGCCTGCAGCTCCTGGGGCCACTGGCCTCCGTCTCCTGTGGGTGGGTGAATGAGTAGCCACCCAAAGTCGCCTAATGATCTGTCTTCTGTGTCCTCCACAGGCATCTGTAACAGGCCCCAGCCATGCCTGAGTTCATCCTCACAAGAGCCAGGTGTCCCCGTGCTCCCCTGTGAAACCACGGACCTAGGGGCTTCCCCGGGGTTGGCCACCTGGTCGGTCAGCCCCGAGAGGAAGGAGCTGCTGGACCTGCATCATGGCCCCCTGCCCTGGGACAAGCGCCTCCTTGACAAGACATCACCCAGGCTCATTTTAGGTGCTGAATCCTCAGGGGCGGGGTTGGAAAGGATGTTCGCTGTGACTGAGGGACCGAAAGGGCTTCTGTCCTGTGTGTTAGGGAGGAAGGTGATGCAGCCACCCCATGGGGGAAGAAATGGGCGGAGTCCACTTCAAGGCAAAGCCTCCCCCGACCCAGGGGCCTTGTTCTGCCTCCTTTCCCACGGGAACATGGCCAGAGGAAAATGAACTCCAGCTGAGCTCGTTTGAGTTACCAGACGCACTCTCGGCTCTTGGGTCCAGGCGCACTGGATTTCGGGGGTCCCGGAGGCAGGCCCGTTCTTTCAGAATGCTGTTCTCTGCCTGTCCAGAAGCCTCTCCTGACTTTCCTCTCCCCCCAGACCCATGATTTTGACCTTCATTGAACAGTGCTATATTTTATCATGCCATCAAATATCAGATGGACAGATGAGTGCATGAAGCTTCCAATCAGGCATTTGGAGACATTCAAAGGTGAACGGGATGCCATTCCCTGCCCCCAAAGCCCTAGGATTTGCATTAACTCTCAGCTGCCCGGGTTACCATGATTTGAGTTGTCCTGAGGTCATTACAGAGGGGGAAATAGAAGGCCGGGGAGCTCTAGGCAGAAGGAGATGGAATCCAGCTGAAGGGTCAAGGCACAGCTCACGAAGCCGGTGGCGTGTTTGAGAGTCTGTGTACTCCAAAAACAGTTGTTAATTTTAAGAGTCATTATTTGGGAGCCCTGCGCCGGTAGGCTGTCCAAGGGCTGTGCTGGGTGCATGCCCAGTTTGATCTCATTTGCGAACGCTTCAGATACTTTGGCTGCCAAGATTTGTGTCTTTCACGGAAGTTCCAAGCACCACCTGGATGATCATAGTTTGCTTTCTACACTGGTGGGAGAAACACCTCCAAATTATATTTTTCAGCATTGATTAACACATTTAAGGAAGACAACACATTCATGAGCAAGATTCATAACTTCTTACCTGTTAAAGTGATGTCCTACGTGATGTTGCCCTGTACGCTGCCTGTGGAGTATGCGATTATTACGGTCCAGAGGTGAGAGGTTTATGTGGCGCTGTGTCTGTCATGGGGTTGAGTGAGGATCGGGGTCCTTGGGCAGCAGGATGGAGCTCAGTCTATGTGGGACAGCCCTGAAAGGCGCTTCATGGGCAAGCCCCTGGCCAGCCCACTTCCTTCCTCCTTACTGTTGAGGGCTTGTCATTTCCGGTGGGGCTGCACTGTCTTTTGGGGATTTTACTCATGGTAGGAAGGGACGTGAGGCACACACGGTGCATGCCGGAATCCTGGACGTTTGCACTACCTCGGCTTTCTTCAGATTGACTTTGGCGTTTACTTGCTTTTTAGTGAACTAATCCAGCATGTCCTTCAGCCCATCTTTCAAAGTCCAACCCATCTTTCAAAGTCCAACTCATCTTTCAAAATCCAGCCCCAGTCTCCCACCGTTGGTGAACCCTGCCAGGCCCTTCCCCACCCTGCTGAATCGGCCTCTTGCTCCCACACAGCCTGGCCCTGTGCCGAGGTTCGGGCACTTATCGGAGCCCAGACCTGGGGTCTTTCTTGTGTCTGGAGGGTTGGATGTGTGCAGGGCAGTGGTCAGACCTCTTCAGCGGCTTCCTCTGTCGGGCTGGCATGTGGCCAAGTGGAGTAGGGCTGGGTGGAGGGCATGGTGTCTCGACCACAAGCGCTGGGCATCACGGTCAGCAGGCATCTGGCTACGGACGAGTAGAATCCTGGAAAACGCAAGCCTTTTCCTCTTATTTCCATGTAAGTCCTTTGAGTTTTCCTGTATTAATTAAAAGTGGCCTAACTTTCCTTTTAGGCAGGCTTGTCCCAAACCTGCCTCCTGGGGATTTATCAGATTGGGGTTAGAAGTGACCTTGGCCGTTTACCAGGACGCTTACTGTGAGAAAGCTGGCTTTTCTGCAGTCGGTTTTGTTTCGGCCTCTCTGTGCTGACGTTGTGTGTGTGTTTCTGGTTTTATTCCTGCAGATTGGTGAAGTGGCTTCCATATGCTCCTGATGACATCCAGTGGCTGCAGTCGATAACCTCCCCGATTTGCTCTCGAGTGATAAGACATCTGCTCCCCACTTACAGGTGAATGGCTCGCTTGTGGGGGTGTGGGTTGGATGGGCATCTCTTCCATCTGATCAGGCCTCGTGTGCCATCCTGGAAGCATCGCTGAGTGGCTGTCTGGTGGTAAGGAGCTCATCCTTTATTGCCAGGGCGGGCCTTGCAGTCCCGTCTGCGTCATTGGGTGTCCCAGACACTGCTGCTGAGTGAATTCTGCACACCGATTCCTAGCAAGATCTGGTCACGTGGCTTGGACCTCATCCTGGGAATCATGGGCTTTGGCTTTCTTACCTGTTCCATGGGGGTGATCCTCACCTCCTCGCTGGGTTTCTGTGGGGCTTTGGGGAGCCCCTAGCACAGTACTGGGCACATGGTGGGCACTCAGAAGATGGGGTCTCAGGTGTTACTGCTATTGGCAAACATGGAAGGGTTCGGAGCAGGGAGTGGCAGGACCCAGTTTGCAGTGGGAATGGATAGAGGAGGCTAGATCTCGGGCCCTTATGGGCAGCAGGCTCACCATCCAGACGGCAGCCGCATTGGCCAGGCAAGGATGGGAGGGCATGGTCTTGATAGACCCTGTGGGGCTCATAGGTGCGCATGGGCTCTGGGGCCAGCAGAGGTTCCAGCTCTAAGCCCTGGGGCTGGCCGCATTCTGTGGGGGTGGGGCGGCTGGTCAGGAGGCCCGGGCCGGCGGCGTGGCTGCAGGACGCGCTGGCGGGTGAACTGCTTTGTGTAGAGGAAATTTATGGGCTCCGTTGTATCTGTGGATGTCCAGAAGGAAGTGTCTAGGTGGCTGAGCGGGCCACAGGCTTAGACTCCTGGGTCGGCGACATCAGCCCAGCACTGAGGGGCGGGGAAAGTGTGGCTTTGAGCTGGGCCGCCTTGCGGTGGCCAGTGTGCTCGGAGGTGGACGGTGTGTATCTATCCTTGCTGACACTGAGGGTAGCCACTGAGCTAGCATTCTTTGTTTGTTTCAGTTCCCAGATGCTGGCAAGCAGCCAGCAGCCTTCCCTTCCAAACCAGAGCGTGACGGATACCTCGGGCCGCCCCACTCCGCGTGGACCTGGATGCCCGCCCCTTGGGCTGACTAGCGCAGGCCAGAACTGAGGCTGCCCAGCGATCTGCCCTCCAGTCCAGCCTGCCTTTCCAGGGCGGTGGTCTCTGCTGGGGGCAGGACGGGTCCCTCCTCCCTCCCTTTTTAAAATGGGGACGAGCAAGTCTAGCACCTTCTTTGTGAGGTGTCAGACCTTTCCCATTTTTGTGTGGCTCCCTCCATGCTGCCACTGACTGCCCTGTGTCTGTGACGTATGGAATCTGGCCTCTGTACTGAATTTACTGTTTATTGAAACCAAAGGCAATCGATTTGTTCTTACAATAAAGCTAGGAAGCTATTTTTGGTATTCTTGGGGGGTCCAGTGATGAAAGAAATCTAGTATAGAAGCACCCGCGTGAGTCGGCTCAGCCGGCTGGGACATGACCACAGTGTGATGACCGCTGTGTGATGACCACCATGTGGAGGGCCCGTCGCTGTCTGTGTCCTGTAGCCCCTAGGCGTCCCAGGGGCAGGTTCCTGGAATGGCTGGTGTTTGAACAGGAGGACCTGGGGTTTGGGGCGGGAGCCGGGCTGCCCTCTGTGCAGTCTTGGGGGCTGGGGGGAGAGACGAGCAGGATTGGGCTCCCTGAACAGGAAGCAGTCAGCACGCGGCGGGAGAGGGCGCCATCCTCCTCTAAGAAGGGCATCACCCGTGGGGGACATTAAAAGGCAGGAACTCATTTACCTTTTTGAACATCTTTTTGATCTAGCATAATTATTTGATAGTTCTGTATAAAATATAAGTGAATTTTTATCTATTGAATTATGTATTATGTGAATCAGTGAGATGTTAAGAGAACACGCCTTAAAAAAAAAATCCAGTCTACGGCCATGTCACCCTGAACAAGCCCGATCCTGTCTGATCTCGGAAGCTAAGCAGGGTCAGGCCTGGTTGGTACTTGGATGGGAGACCACCTAGGAAGACCAGGTGCTGTAGGCGTAAAAAATTTAAAAAAAGTAAAAAATAAGGGATTGTAAGCTGACAAGGTTCTTGTGAGATCAACCAAGGGTGGCCTCGCCCAAAAGGATAAAAAAAAGAAAAAAGAAAAAAGACGTATACCTAAGTACTGACGGCGGTTATTATGATGCCATAATTTGTCATTACGTTTTGTTGTGCTTATGTGTTTCTCGACTTTCTATGCGAATGTACATTACTTCAGAAAATAACTCTTAATAAACGTGATTTTAAAATTGCTTTCCCTCGACTCAGCATTCTTTCTAAGGAGCCACGGTGCCCTGCTCTTCCCTCACAGCTGAGCTCCTTTAAGACACGCCCCACGCTTGAGGTTTGCGGTCTCGCTCCGCCAGACGGCTCCGCCAGGCAATGGTGGCCTCTATGTGCTCCTTCCTGGGCACTGAACCAGACCCTGCTTCTAGAACCCTTCTCCTTCCTCCGAGACCCCATACAGGCTTCTTCTCAACCTTGGGCGTCGGGCTCGTCCCCAGGCTCGGGTTGTGCCTGCTTTGCTGAGTGTGCACAGCTGCTCCTTGGGGCAGTGGGGGAAGAGGGTGGTCCTCAGAGTGAGCAAAGACTCCCCCCCACGCACCCCAGTTTCTGGCTCAGGTGAGGGTGGGGCCCACATGCCCACTTACCCACTGGCCTGCTCCACCTGGCCATCCCTTGGTGGCTCCCTGTCATAACCTGGCCACTACAGAGCTCAGCTGCTCTGTATCTATCAACTTCAAGTCACCCAAGCCAGGAACTCAGGGATGGGTGACTTCTGTGAGACGACCCAGCCTCCGTCACTACCTCTGAGACGTGGGTTTGATTTTCTTTAGGGAACCAGTCCAATCACGAAACTGCATTTCTACTTCCAATGGCACCAGATCGGCACTTCATAAACCAAGTTTTCTGGAATGATAGCAGATGTCATTAGGCGATTGGATCAGTTAAGATAGGCTGCGTTTAACGAAAACTGCCAAAGGGTTTATTTCTCATATGTCATTCTTGACTGACCCAGCCTGAAGACATCCCACCATCTGGAGGGGCAGTTACCACTTTGTTGGAGGAAAGGAATTTGGTACTTAAAGGTTTTCATCCAGAAGTGACCTTTATCCCTTCAGCTGACAACTTTGTGACCAAAGCAAGTCGCGTGGATGACAGGGAAATGCAACTCGTACCTTTTGCCCCAAAAGAGGAGCACTAGAAATGCTGGTGAATAGCGCCACTGAAAATCCCCAGGAATCCTCAAAAACAAACCTCAAAAGGTCTCTACGACCCAACAAATTCAGGAAATACTGAGTTAAAGAAACTGAAACAGGTATATGTACCACAGGACCTCTCAGAGCCTTTAATATGTGAATGTATATTGTGACTGTCAGAGACGGTGTTTGAGGGTAAAGCCGTGACCTTGTGTTCCCGATGTGTCCCAGTGCCTTACACACATTAGGCTCTCGAGTATTTGGCTCATGACTTTTTTGAAACCTGCAGGTCAACCTCATGGCCTACCTTTGAGAAGAGGCTCACTCGAGAAGGAGGAGAGAGGAAATGCAGGAAGAAAACCTGGTTTATTCGGTGTTTAGGATGTGCAGGTGCCGTGCTTTCTCTCAGTGAACCCTCCTATACCTTTATCCTTCGGGAACTGCTATCGTCTTCATTTTACACGTGGGGAAACTGAGGATCAGGGAACCAGCAGAAACAATTTCAAGTAAGTGTCCGGTTTGTGTGACCCGTGCTTAAAATTTGCTCAGTCTCCTTGATTCTCTTTGACAATCTCCATCGTAGTTTTCACACCTGAAACAGCCTTTTAAGTCTGAGTCGGGGGTCAGCGAGACCCCAGAAGTCTCACTTGAGTGGCCAGGGCCAGGTATCCTGGGTCCCAGGAGCTGGGCCTGTGGGCATGGAGCCCAGGGCACTGAGGGCCCTGCCAGTTAACTATCGGGCTGTGTGTTTGAGCTTCTCTTTACAGGGACACCTGGTGGCTGCAGCCTGTTTTGTATACCCTACCCCTTCCTTTTAAAATTGCCCTTTGAGAGGGGGGAATCCAGGGCTGGGAGGCTTCTGAGCTATCATATCATCTACTTTAGCCTCACATTGTCCCCAGTCCCTGCGTCTGTGGGCATCGTGCAGAGGTGACTAAGGGCGTGAGACCACGTCAGACTCTCGTGTTTGGGTCTCACTTGGATTTAGGTTAAGTCACTTACTCTCTAAGCCTCAGTTTCACACTCTATAAAAGGCCACCTTACTGGGACGGTGAAATATGACCATTTTACAAAAAGCACGTAGCACCGTACCTGGCACACTACGGGGGCAGCCAGTCTTTGGTGGGTGTTCTCTCTGAGCTGGACACGGCTTTAGGAGGCGGCTACTGTCACTACCCCTGCTTTCCAAAAGAGGAAACTGACCCTGAGAAGGACAAGTCTCACTGAAGGCCACACGGCTTAGAAGTGGTGGGTGGGATCGTGACTGAACCATGGTGGTCTGGCCATAAAGCCGCTCTCGTGGCCACTACATGGGGGCTAATCTGGTGTTTGTGACCCTCTGGCAAGTGGAGATCCAAAATGGGCTTAAAAGCCTGCAAATGCCCACGACCTATTACTTCCTAGTGCAAGATATAAACCGATTTTTAAAATCTTTGGTAGAACTTGGTCCTGAGCAATCCCATCCCATTATTTCAGAGAGGAAGAAACTAAAACTGACACTAAGAGTTGTGACCTGCCCCGGGTTACACAGCTCATCGTAACACCGTTCTTCCGCCAGCCCGCAGCCCATGCCTGGACCCACTCTGTACCCCATGTCCTGCACCTCCCACTGATGCCCTGCCTCCTTGCCCTCCGCCCTGCCCTGCGGCCCTGCACCTCTCCCAAGATTTCTGACCAGGTTCCGCCGAAGGCTTTTGAAATCAGTGGTGAAGGACACGGAAGCAAAGACTGTTTCCACGAGGGGATCTGAAACCTAGTGGGCAAAAGAATGACCTGACCTACTCCTTTAAAATTCGGATTTCCAGGTTCTCCTGGTCTGAGATTCTGACTCAGCGGGTCAGAGCTGAGGCCCAGGAATGAGCATTTTTACTGATCACCCCAGAGGGTTGCTGGCATGATCTCTAGGACACACTAAGAGAAATGCTGCTGGGGGGATGGGAACACTTAGTGACAGCGGGGCTGGGGTGGGGCTGTGACTAACTCTCTCAGGAGTGAGGTCAGGTATGGGTTGAGCCCTGAGGGCTATGTAGGCACTCTCAGGCAGAAGGGCCACAGACGGGCATCCTAGGCATAAGGAACAACATAAGCAAAAGCAGGAGACTGGGGTGAGGGGAAGAATGAATCACCTTCAATTTCTTGCCAATACAATAATAAATAGCATCACCTATTTACCGAGCAGGCACTGCACTAAGCACTAGAAGGAACACAGCCATGAATACGACGGGATGGCCTGGTGGGCATCTTGGAGGGCCTGGTGTGCAGGCAGTGGGGGCGTCACCCAACACCAACTGTCCTCCCCGCTGGATCCTCTCTCAGCTCGCAAGTCTGTGGCTGGGTGGCATCTGCTCAGAGCTGAGGCAGTCTGCCCCGGCCCAGGGTGGAGAGCAAACATCCACTGAATCCCTGCATCAGTCCAGGCGTTATGCTAGCCTCTGGGCTTCAGGAGAGAATCAGACAGACTGGGCCCCACCCTCTGGGGGCTGACAGTCCAGCTGGGAAGACGGATGGATACGTCAACCTGTAAGGAGTACTCTGAGGGAAGAACAGGGGCCTGGCAGGTGCCAACTTCTTCCTCTTTCCAGGCAAGAAGGGGTATGTGGACTTTGCATATTTACCCCAGGGATGCTGGCGGCTTAGGGTGCTGCTTTATTTATTTATTTACTCACCATTTATTTATTTATCTATCTATTTTATTTTATTATTTATTTTATTTTATTTATTTTATTTTTTTAATTTTTTAATTTTATTTATTTTATTTTTTAATTTAATTTTTTATTTTTATTTATTTATTTTTTAATTTAATTTTATTTTATTTTATTATTTTATTTTATTATTTTATTTATTTAATTAATTTATTCATTCATTTTATTTATTTATTTATTTTATTTTTATTTTATTTTATTTTATTTTATTTAACTTGAGGGCCTCTGCTCTAGAGCAGAACCACCTGGGGAAACTGTTTAAACTCCCTGCACCGCCTTCCAGCACCATCAATGGACCCCAGATCAATTAAATCAGAATCCCAGAGGGTGGATTGGGCATCAGCTGGGTTTTTTTTTTTTCCAGTATATTTTTCACCGCTTCCCCCACCCTCTGCCCTTTGGCAACCATCACCGTGTTCTCAGTGTCTGTTCCTGTTTTGTTTGTTCATTTGTTTTAGGGTGCTGCTGTTTAAATGGACAGGGTGTCAGGGTCCCTGGAAGGGGGGTAAGAGAAGTGAAATGATAATGCTATTGGGAAGGAGTAGAAACATGAGTCGACCTAATACTGATAATTCCTCTTCTCTCATTCTCTCTGGCTCATTGCACTTATTTAACTCTCATTACCGTAAATTTGTGGGGCGGGGGGAGGGATCGCGGGTAGCTGTTCCTACCGCCAAAGCCCATGAATGGTCGCGTCCCAACCCTTGGATGACCCTCACTAATATTTACTGGTTGCAACGGAATAAGCGTCACTTACCCGCCGCTCGCTGAGTGCTCTGCGCTGTGCCAAGGCGTTTTTACATTGTCTCGCATGCACAAGCTCTATTAATCCAACTCTGTGAAGTAGATATGACTATCACTTTCGGGTTTCAGTGACTTGAAAGGGTCCGTCGGTCTGCAGGAGGGGCGCAGGGCGACGATCGGGTTTGGGCAGCTCCAGACGCTGAGTGAGACAGCCGGGTGCGGGACCCTCGGCGCTGTCGTAGGAACGTGAGTACAGGCACACTGCCCACCGGGCCGAGGTGCCAGGAGGGTTAACTGTAAGACCTGGGTGAAGCCCTGGCGCACTCATCAACTGGTCCGGTACCTCCCAGCGGCAAATGCGGACAACTGTTATTAGCAGACCCTCACGCAGACCCAAACTCTACGTGCCAGCAGCTTCGCGGGGCTCATAGGACACTGCGCTTGCGCTGTCTCCACGCCGCAGGTCTTCCCGGCGTTCGTATGAACATCCGGGTTACAGACTCTTAGGCCCAATGAGCGAAAGCACTGTGGGCCGGGGGCGGGGCTAAGGCGGGGTATCATGGCCGCCCCCAGCGCTCCGCGTCCGGGGGCTTGTGGGTGGGGCGCTGACCAGCCGCTTCGCCACCGCGGACCCGCCTTCTATCCTCACCAGCCGAGCCTTGGTTGGGCGCGGGCCGCTTCGTCAGGCAGCGGTAGGAGAGAGAGCCATGGGGACAGTGCACGCCCGGGTAAGAGGCCTAGCGACTCATGGGCTGCGTGTCCTTCGGGCGGGCGCCGCGGGGAGACGCTCTCACGCCTGCGCCCGGGGGTTCCCTGGCGAGGGGGCTCCAAGCGCGGCGGGCCCCGGAGGCCCGCGCAGAACCGGGCCCGGCGCTCCGCGTGTAGCGTCCCCGCGCTGGACCCGCTGGCCTGGTGCAGGAGGCTGCAGAGACGCCGCCAGCAGGTCTCTGAGACCTCCGAGCAGGAAACTGATACTCAGAGGAGGGTCGTGACTCGCCCAAGGTCACTCAGCGACGCTGTGGTCCAGAAGGGACTAGCGAACTTTCCGTGGTATCCTGGAGCAGAGTAATAAGTTTTTCTCTCCATGACTTGGCTTCTCTGTCCTCAGCCATTTCGGGCGTCTTCTCTCGTCACCGGTCACCTCCAGTCGCTCTGGTTCCGCCGCTGGCTGGAGTCACGTAGACTCCCAGAGCACCAAGTGTCCCTTAAAGTCTTCCAACTCAGACCCATCTAGGAGTCCTCTTTTCTTCTTTATACCATCAAGGACGGAAACCCTATGCTTTAGTTCCTCCTTTTAAAATACCTGCTCAGCAGGCTGTTAGGAGAATTAGAAGACACGATGCATGTTAAATACTTAGGTGGGTGCTTGGCACGAACTAACTGGTCGCCAGACTTCTTTATCATAATTTTAACCGAGGGCCAGAGGATGAATATTTGTCCAAGGTCACCCTGTTAGAGCCTCAGAATGTTCCAAAACTATGACCTCCTGAGTCCTAGCCCTCAACGCGACTCTCCTGCTAGAACATGGATCGTTTCACTTGCCCTGCTCAGAAGCTTTCAGTAGTTCCCCGTTATCTTCCTAAAGAATTTAGCACGGACTTCTCAGCCTGGCATCTGGAATAGGATTTGACTCCCTTTCTTTCATTCAGATCTTGCATTCAAATGAAACACAGTTGCTCCCTCTTCCATCGTCCACCTGCACTGCCATCATCAGCTATCAAAATGTTCCCATCTTTTAGAATTCAGTTTAGGTCACTGCAGATAAACCTCATCTCCTCTCATTTGGACGTGCTCCTGACTTTTGACATTTTTCCTCTGGTGCCCTGCTTTAGCTCTGTTTGCATTTTTATCTTTTAAATTCTCAGTTTGTAGATGTTACAGTAGGAACTGTGTCTTACTCGGCTCGCATCCCTTGTAACATCTTGAACAAAGTAAGCGTTCATTCATTTATTCAAGTGATATTTACCAGTGGTCTACTATGTGCCTGGCACTATTTATTGTAGATACTAGAGATACAGGGCGAAAAAAAGTCTTTGATTATGTATTGACACAAAACATTTGAATTTAATTTGACCTTTCTATTCCACTAGTTAGTGTTATGTGAATTTTTTGGTCAAGACTCACGGTAATAAAACAATTTACATTTGCTTTCTAGTAGCACGTGTGGAACCAAAGTTTGTGAAACGGTGTTTACCATTAATATCTTTTAAAAAATATTTTCCATTTGATTCTAGTCTGTACCGCTTTAAGATAACTGTTCCTAACTCATTAAATGTATTCCATGTCCTGTTCCTTCAGTTAGCACTGCCTGGCACGTGGTGTTTGATAAAACTTAACTGGTAGACTGACCTGCTTAAATTTAGAGGCTAGATCCAGATATTCTAATTCATTTCACCAAATACTTATCCCATTACTGCTCTTCCAGACATCAGAATGTAAATTCTATGAGGGTGAGGATCCCGTAAGTGCTTGTCACGCAGTAGGTTCTTAATATTTGGTAAATGAATGAAACTCCACTAGTAAGATAGTTAATTTAGAACATCAAACTTTGACGTAACTGTAAAATCATAAAGACATCGTCTCTTAAAGTCTGAATTTCAGATTAAAGAATACAGAGTCCCCTTTGCAAGATTTTTTAGTGAATCTTGTTTCATGCTTTGAAATTATAGGAATCATAATGGAATTTTTTTAGCATAATGGAATATAAACTTTGTGCCTGGACAAAGCATATTTGATAAGCATTCAGTTGAAATAGAATGAATACGTGCATATATTCCTGACCATAGTATATACTACTGTGTATACATAGTTTACACAAATTTAATATACTTTTTTACGCTATGCAAACTTAAATATAGAAAGCATATTTATGCAATGATGCAGAAAAAAGTATTTTAATTTGTTAACATGTTTGAGAAATATAGTAGTATTCCATTTTTGAAATATTACACAAGAAAATTGAAAGGATAATGATATGAAATAATGGTATATTTTTTGCCCAGCATTATCTTCCCTTTACTTATGTAAGTATCCAGTTCAAGCCCTGTGAGGCAGGGTCTTGGTCTGTTGTTCACTGCAGCATTCCCTGCCCTTAGTCCTGTGCTCAGCATATAGTAGACATTCAGTAAATATTTGTTAAATGAAAGAACAAAAGAAAAAGTCGTTTACTTACCCTTTCCACAGATAATTTGAGTACCTCTGATGTGCCAGGGCACATAAAAAAGAAGAAAAAAGGAGTACTTGCAAATGTCATAAACTTCTACTGTCAAGAGGTGTCCTGTGAAGCAGGGACTGATTCTACCTGAAGAAACCAGGGATGGCTCTTAGAGGAGGTGACATTTACGGTGGCTCTTTAAGCTACTTAGGCGAGAAACTATTCCTGGCAGAACAAGGTGTGTGCAAACGTGAACATGACCGGGAGTGGTGGGGACCGAAACTGGGGTAGCAGGTGTGGGCCATAAGCTAGAGTTCTTGGTGTGCCCTGCGAAGATACCTAGTTGGACCATCAGAGTCTCTTAGGGCAGGGAGGGGAAAGGGGACCTGACACTGTCAGGTCATTCCCTTTCCAGAGAACCAGTGACATTATGGAGGACATACCGACAAGAGGCTGGTATTCCAGGGAAATGGTGACTGTGGCCCAGAGTCCCCTTTGCTGTGCGTACTGCAGATGTCACTCACTTCTGTGCACGTTGAAAATGCTTATTCATAGAGAACTGGTGGAGTAAGGAAGCAGCAGATACTGGTTAGCATGGTTTTCTCCAGTTACTTGGTACCGCACTGGACCCAAGTCCATTCCCAGAGTGTCCAGGAATCCCTGTGGACAAGCCAGCATGTGTATAAAACATAATATTGTATGTATATTGTCATACATACTGTTATAGCATCATGTCTCCCCAAAAGTACTAAACCAGGCACAACCTGCAGAATCCTTATTCAGAAGGTGCTTTAATGCTTTTGAGATGTCAGTTTAGGTTGAAGAAAGTGATCTCTTTCTGACCCATTTTATGAGCATATGCAGTTTCTCTTAGTGTGTGAATGAGACTTTCTGAACCAAAACGAACCTATCAGCGTCCAGAAAAATAAGTTTTAGTAATTTGAGTTGTCAGTGTTCTTATCCTAGAATGTATCCAATACTGATTTAAAAAATTAGGATACTTTCTGTAACAAGAAGAAAGCACATTCTTTTCCTTGACAAATGCCTTTCTGGAATCTTATTTTTGAGTTATTTTTGTCTTCAAATGGGCTTCAGGTGTACAGAACTAGATTTGCTGTAATCGTCGGTTCTGGACAGTCATCATAGGTTTTTAAATTACTTTCCATCTTTGTTTTATTAACAATACACTGTACACCAAGAAGCTCACTACCAATATAAGATGCGAACATCAGCACTCGCTGCGTCTGCGCCCGTGCTCCCCACCCTGCCTGCCTCCACTCACCAGAGGAAACCACTGTACCAAGTCACCTGGAGCACCATCTAAAGACAGAAAAAGGCTTTGTTTTTTTGTATGAGTTCATTTATCTGTGGTTCCTCCCTCCCTTTCAGAGTTTGGAGCCTCTTCCACCCAGTGGACCTGATTTTGGAGCATTAGGAGAAGAAGCTGAATTTGTTGAAGTTGAACCTGAAGCTAAGCAGGAAATTCTTGAAAACAAAGATGTGAGTATTGTGTTGACGGGCTGGATGCAGTTATTACTAGAAACATTTACTTCGATTAACATTTAGGGAAATGAAAAGGCATTAACCTGTCTCGGTACCTTTATCAAAGAGTTTGCAGCCAAGTACATTTTAGAAAGACTAGTGACTTTTAGAGAAATAGTTTCCGGTTTTAGAAAAATAGTTTTTCCTTGGTGATTATTTATGTGGGAAGTTTCCTCAAACACATTTTGTATTTGTGTTACTTTAAAAATCCAAAAGTATTTCAAAGACAAGCTCAAATTATGCATAAGTTTATATTCTGTTCCCTTCTCCCAGAAAAAAGGCCTTGGGTCTTAAATGAAACTTTTCCTAAACTTTGTTGATTTTGAAATTAAGTGCAGCTGAAGAAATACAAGCACATTTTCCGTTAATTCTTAAATTAAGATCTTTTCAGTGCAGTATTCCAATCACCTATAAGTTATGTTTTTCTCATACTTCCTCTGACCTCTGCTTTATTTTTCCGTTACTCTGGACCATCTGCTATAGTATATACGTTGCCCATTTCTTCCCCCTCGAAGCAGGCTTTGTGTTTTGTTCACTGCTTTATCGTCAGTGTTTAGAACACTTGGCTCGTAGGTAGTCAGTGCATTTTTCTTGAACAAATTAAATATGTCTATTGCATATTCACTTTGCTATGTGGCTCTTATGAAAACAGTGGTGAGCGAGAAGCTGTTCCTATTTTTGACGAGTTTGCTTTCCAGTGAGGGGACAGGTGGGAGGCTCCGAGTCAGCGCTTCTCATGCCATGTGACTCCACACAAGATCTCCAGCAGGGCACATGCGGTTATGAATTGGGTTATGGTCACCGTTCCCCCAGGGGCCAGTGCTTGGGGAGCACGTTGGGAAGGATGCACAGGGGACCTCTGCGGCCTGCTGGGTGTAGGACTGACGTGATCCTTGATCATTTGGCTATGGAGACCTTGTGGACCTTGTTCACAGGAAGTACAGACGCAGCAATGGGTAAATTCAAGTCACTGTTTATTTGAAAAGGTGTGGGAAAAAAACAGAATTCAGCCTGGGATTAAGAAATGTGGATCATTAAACTTGAAAAAAAATCCTTGAAATTAATTTTAGACACTTGCCTTGACGCCTGACCTCTAGCCTTGTGTCTGTGTCCCCTTGTCATGTTTAGGTCGTTGTTCAGCATGTTCATTTTGATGGACTCGGGAGGACTAAAGATGATGTCATCATGTATGAAATTGGAGATGTTTTTAAGGCTAAAAACCTCATTGAGGCAAGTATTCCCTCTGCTCGGCATTCTCTCCCGTTCCCTTCTGAAGATCCTGTGACACCCGTGTCCTCCCATGCTGGGTGCCCTAGCCCAGCCTCTCCGCTGATGACTTTGCCTCCTACGGTGCATTTGCGCCCCACGCGGGACTCCTCAGTTCCCCGGATGCCCCCAAGACGTGTGTTTGCGTTTGCCCTTATCCTGGAAAGGCTGGTGCTTCCCTGTGCTCTTCACCACTGTCTCAGCCTTGGAGGAGGGGCTGCCGGTGCTGGGTGCCCGCTGCTGGGTGCCGTGTGCTGACTCCTCCCCAGGCGCCCTGCTTGGCACTGTCGTGCACACGCCTGTGGGTGGCACTCGGTTGTCACCCACCCTGCTGTCTCCTCCGGCCCTTGCTCCGCTTATCCACAGTCGCTCTCCTCTCCTCCATGGGTTCCTTCTGTCCTTCCCACCCTGGGGCCTTGTTTACGTGCCCGGCAGGGTCACCAACAGCTTCCCCGTGGCCAGGTCCGCCGGCTCCCTCGGTCCTTGTTTAACTTGACCTTTCAACGGTGTCTGGCCATTCCCACTTTAAAAGTTAGGTGTTTTTTTGTTGTTGTTTAAAGATTAAAACAGTATCTAAGTGTAGTTTGAAAAACAGTGTAGAGCAGTCTAACGGCATAGACGGTGTGGAAATGGTACGTGGGTTATTCCCTCACTGCCTGCCCAGGCTGGCCGACCAGCGGTGACCAGGCTGGGGTTCCCATGCCTTTAAACAGCAGTCCCATTCACTGTGTCTGTGCCCCTTCCCTCTTCGACATTATTCATCATCGTGGAGATCTCACATCGGCACGTACCACCTGCACAGTATGTCATCGTGCGGACTGTCCGTCGCTTATTGTAAGGTTTGTTGACTAACATTTAAATTAATTGAGTCTTTCGCTCTCACGCACAGTGCCTTGTGCGTATGTGACAGTGTATCTGTAGGTTAAGTTCCCGTGAGTGGGGTTATTGGGTCGAAGGGCATGTGCTCTGGATTTCGAGCGTACGTTGCCATCTCGCCGTGCCGAGGTCACACCAGCCGCACCCCTGCCAGCGGTACGTGAGGGGGTGTTTCTCAGCGTTGGGTGTTATCACACTTGCGACGTTCTTGCCGGCCCGTTAGGTGGAAAATGCCGTCTCCTCGTTTTAGCTTGCGCTTTCCAATTATGAACGAGATTAGGCACCTTTTCCTTGTCTGTCAGCCATTTGTATTTCCCCTGTGCGGATTACCTGTCGGTGCCCTCTGTTTCCCACGGGATTGTGCAGTGTATTCTCTCGCTCTGTCTCTGGAACTTGTCCCTATGCTCCCTCTTTTCCCGACATTTCCCTTTCCTCGGTTCCCATGACTGTCACTCTCTCCTGGGCTGCTTCCCACCCTCATCGCATTCATTTTAGGCCCTGCCGTCAGCTTCTTTCCCTGTGGTCACTCGTAGGTGCTGGGTTTCCCCTCAGGACCAGCCTCCTGGGTGACCTCCCCCGACCCCTGGGTGACCCCGTCCGCGCTCCCGGTTTCACTTGCAGCCGCCGTAGCGAGGGCGTCCCAGCCTCCGCCTCCGCCTCCGCCCCGCCATTGCGCTTTCTCGCTGACCGTGCCGCTGCCCACTGAGCGTTTCCTCACGGAGTCACCAGACGTCTCTGACCTGCGTGGCCGAATACTCGTCATCTCTGCCCACCCACCCCCGCCTGTCCTCCCATCCCCGTTCCTGCCTTCTGCAGAGGCACCCAGAAATGCCGAGCCCGGGGCCGAAAGTTCCCGTAGCCTCCTCTCTCCTGTCGTGCACTCCGTCTGCGACTGTCCTCGGGCTCTTGCCTATGCAGTGGGTGGAGTCTGTCCTCACCCCTAGCACCGTGACCTGTGCTTGACCAGCCTCCTCCACAGCCCCAGGTCCGACATCAGAATCTCTCCATCTTCCCTCCGTGTCCAGTCCTTCCTCCACGCCTGTCCTCGTGATAGCTCGTGTCATAAGGAAATTCCACCTGTCTCCCCTGCTGAAACTCTAAAGCAACCCCGCTTTCCTGCAGGGCGAAGCCCTTTCCCACTCTGCTTGCTGTGTGCCTGTCCCGCCTCCCCCTTCTGCCTCCACCTGCCCCTCCAGCAGCGAAGGACTCCTGGCGTCAGAGAGGACGGCTGTTCAACTGGAAAGGAAAACACACAGTGGTTAGAATTCAAGCGGCTTGGAAAGCCTCGCACGGCACACACCAAGCCTCCCTTTCACCAGACGGAACCCTCACTAACCAGTGACCGCGAGTCCCCGCCAGGAAGACCCGCCAGGGTGTGTGCGCTGGAGTTCGGTTCGGTCGTTGTTGTTTCTACGAAAGGCATTGCGGCGTGCCCTCTGCTTCTGCCCGCGGCCTGCTTCTGCACTTCTGGGAGGGATTTTTTGTTGCTCCTTAGTGCTTTGTCCCTTCTTTCACGTGTCTGAGAAGTGTTCTTTTCTCGGCGACCAGCAAACAAGCAGGTGGTGGCCACCAGCCTGGCCTCAGAGCCCCCGTCCACGTTTCTGTATCTTAGAGGAATACATTCTTTCTCTCTCTCACAGGTAATGCGGAAATCTCATGAAGCCCGTGAAAAGCTGCTTCGTCTGGGGATATTTAGACAAGTGGATGTTTTGATCGATACCTGTCAAGGTACCTGTGGCGTCGTATCCCTGGGATGTCCCGTTGCATGCATCCCCGGGGATCCCAAAAGCGATCTGTGTGTCCAGGCACAGACAGCCCTGGAAATTTAGCAGGCGGACGGGGCTTGGTCGTTAGCAGGCTCAGGGCGGTAACGATGTGTGCGTCAGGCCGAGGGAAGGAGGCGGAATTTGAAGACATTTTCATCTGAACCCCTGGATGGTACCAGGGGTCTGAGAAGGATCCTGGAGGAGGGAGCCAGGCGGCATTCGGGATCGCCCAGCGGGTGTCCGAACGGGCTCTTGCAGATTCCATCTGAGCGTGTGCTTCGAAAGGAGGGGGGCGCAAGCAATTAGTTACAGTTTTCGTTGATTTGCGGTTTGCTAGGGGAGACGGTCTGGGGCTGGAGTCACAGCTCTGCTTTTCGAGGTTACCCTGGACTCGTGGTTTTTCCATGGTGCCTCGTCACTTCATCGTGTCTAGGGTCCTGTGGTCCCTGAGGTGGCCGAGCACCATTCCAGCGTCCGCATTTCCCATCCAGCATCAGGAAGGGGAAAGGGAGGCGAAAGGGCACCCCCCTCCCTTTAAGCACCTGTCAGTTGAGTTGAGGCCCCCATTATTTTTAGGACCCTTCCTGATAGAACAGAAGCCTTTGCAGGTAACACGTGCTTAAAAGGATGGGGTGCCACAGGTATCTTGCCGAAGCAGAATCTGACTGTTTTTTGATACTTTCTACTGCAGAAACTAGACGCAGGGTTTTGGCGTATTGTGATCTTGTGTGGCCGCGTTCGTGAACTTTCAAACAGAGAGAGTGATTTCCAAAGGAGACCGTAAATGAACTGAGCCTTCAGATCGCTTGTCTTTTTCAACAGTGGGACCTAAACTAAAACTCTGTGTCCCAGCTGTCTTCCGGTTGAACACTTTTTACTTACCTAGGTGATGACGCACTTCCGAATGGGTTGGATGTCACATTCGAAGTAACCGAATTGAGGAGGCTGACGGGCAGTTATAACACCATGGTTGGCAACAACGAGGGCAGCATGGTACGACGCGGGCGTTTCCTTCCTCCTGGGGCAACTTCCGGTTTCGAGCTTTCACAGTGTGGCCGATTCTAAAACGTGGCGGTCTCAGAACCCGTTGGCACACCTCCATCCGCATCAGCAAGATAACCCGTGGTTTCGCAATGGTCTTCCTAGAATTGATCCTGCTTTGTTTGAGATCGTTTGGAAACAAGACTAACATCGGTAGTGAAGCAGGAATAAATAACGTGGGGAATGTTTATGTTATGTTTCTTGTTCAAATTCTTCTAAACTCCAAACCCACGGAGTTGATTTCCCTGAGCCTCACAGTTAAGTCACCAAATTTAGCCAGTCCCACGAATTAACCAGGTGTGTGTAGGGCGTGCGTACTCAGCATAGGTGCATTTTAAAGAGTAAAAGCAATTACAGATGGTTTCTCCCAGAGCTGTAGTCTGCATTTTATCCTGTTCTCATGAGGGTCCCTTAGCTAGCGTGGTCTTTTGTAGAAGTTATCGTTCCTTCAGTTTAAACCCCCACTATTTTTCTTTTCTTCCTAGGTACTTGGCCTCAAACTCCCTAATCTGCTAGGCCGTGCAGAAAAGGTGACATTTCAGTTTTCCTATGGAACAAAAGAAACTTCCTATGGCCTGTCCTTCTTCAAACCACAGCCCGGAAACTTCGAAAGAAAGTAGGAAGCCAAGCAGATCATTGAGTTCAGTGGCCTGGTTTAAAGTTAAGATAGCTGGCTTGTTTGTGAACAGAAACCGTGCAGAATCCGCTGACACTTCTGCCTTGTTACAACATGCCGTAGATTTTCTCATGAAGACAAACCCCAGAAAGTGTACTTTTTAATCTGTTGATTTACATGTGTGCAAGTCGTAATCATGGTTTCAGCTTTTAAAGCTCTGTCCCATTGTCTCCTAGTTTCTCTGTAAACTTATATAAAGTTACTGGACAGTTCCCTTGGAGCTCACTTCGGGAGACAGACAGAGGAGTCTCAGCCGAGTATAGTGTAAGTAGCGTTTCTGTCATTCCCTTGGTGCACTTGAGAGAAAGCAACGGCAGCAAGAGCGGGGTTGGCATGGAGAGCGCAGGCCTGTCGGTGGTCTGGCGCTTGGGGTGGTGGGCGTTGTTGCTGGGGTCACCCCTGTTCTCTGCCCTCCTGTCTGGGCCTCCAGGCCAGCTGCCCCTTCACTGGCTGAGGGCTGACTGCCAGGGCCAGAGAGGGGCTAACCATCCACGGTGGCAGCTCTTCTGACTTGGTCAGATTTCCTCTGTGCCCCTGACTTCCTGCGACACCATCTGTTTGTCCTTCCTTGTGTGCTAAAGCCGACAGCTTCTGATGCCCAGCAGAGGTGTTTCAGGTTCCCGAAAGCTTTCATCGTTAGCCTACACCTCAGGTGACTTCTAGTGGGATCTGACCCAATGCAGCAAATGGAATAACTGTCATTCGGCCACTTTGGCTTCATGGGGACCCTGCTCTTTTTCCCTTCACACGTCTCTGTTCCTCTCCGTGAGCTGGTCAGAAATGCCGGTTCAGGGGCCCTGCTGCCCTTCCGAGTCAGCAGCTCTGGGAACGGGGCCCAGGAAATGGTTTTAGCTCCTACCCGCAGCCCTTGGACCGATTCTGGTCCTAGAAGCCTGTCGAAGCCTTGTCGTCACTGCCTGGGCTTGATGTGGCACCTGCGGGCACAGCGGCCGCTCACACTCCTCATCCCTGCAGACCAGGGTCAGGGGAGGTGAGCACTGACGCAGGCCACGTGGACACGGCTGAGGACGGAGCCGGGAGCCGTTCGCTTCACTCTCCATTCTCCACGTGGCCGCCTTTCCTGGTCCGAAGAGAGTAGCTCTCAGGCACCTTTCTGCCCCTATTGGAGATGCAGAAGGGGACACCGTGGCGGACACTGCTCTCTCCAGCCCCCATCCTCCAGCAGGTTTCCAGGAGCCATCAGTATGGCCATCTGTCGGGGGGGTGTCCCCTTTTATCTCTTTTTCCTAAGCCTTTTTGAAAGAGCAGCTTCTTGGGTGGTAGGAACGCCTGTGCATCCACGTGGAGTGGAGGTGGAGGCGTGCGGTGTTGGGGCCGCCCCGGGAGGTCCCTGCTGGAGGGGAGAGGGCAGCAGAGCCACCGAGTGCTCGAGGCTGGCAGCCCTGAAGTCGAGAGCTGAGTCCCTGGAGGAGAGGACCGTATCCTCCTGATTTGTGTCTTCGGTGCCGACACAAAGCCAGGGCTCACTATGCACACAAAAAGGTGCCACCTGGCCCCTGCCTCATCTTCCTGACCGTGACTCCAGGGTCGTGAGATGCGTGTCCTCTGAGTCAGCGTTTCTCTTGTGAGGAGCTACCTCGTAAGGGAAGAGCCGGTGCACGGCGGCTCTGCGTCTTCCTTGGGCATCTGGGAACGAGCTGCCCCAGGTGGCCCCACGCGAGCGAGGCTGCCCCCTTCCCCCCCATGCTCTGCTTCCCCAGTGCATGGTTCGGTGCCTTATGGGGGTTTGATAAGTAAGTGTGTTGAAGTGGGTGCCCCCAAATTCTCACCCTGAGACCTGGATGGGGGCCCGAGAGCTACAGCGGCTGCCGGGCGTGGGCCTCAGGCTGGGGAGTGTGAAGTGACCTGGCTTCTTTGTAAGAGTGGCATCATCATTGTCCTTCCCGAGGCCAACGGTGAACCTCGTTCACTGTTCAAAACAGTGTGGGCGTTTCTTGGAGGTGGACCATCTAGCACAGGCTGTGCTGGCTTTGGGGAGGGGCCAAGCTGAGAGGCAGGTCCCATGGGCCTGGACCCCAGAGTTCACTGGCTCAGGCCCCCGGCTGCAGGAAGGGGGCTCTTCACTCACCTCGCCCCTCCCTGGGGCTGATGTGGGGCATCACAGTCGCCTGGCCTGGCTTCAGATAAGGGGCTGGGAGGGCCGGGGTTGGGGGTGTGCTAGGTGGTCTTTGGGTGGAGAGGAAACCTGTCATTTACAAAGTGGGTGCAGCCTTCAGGCAAGCAACCCCTCCCCGCACCCAGAGCACAGTCCGGCCACTGTGCGGAGTGGCGCCCCCTTCCGTCACAGCGCGCTCGCCTCCCGCCTTCCGTCCCTCCCTCCCCCTTCTTTCCCTCCCTCCTGCCTACCCTTAAAAAGCAGTAGCTGTTAGTGACTTAACGAGCCCTCCGTCTGAGGCCCCGCTTGGGACGGCCTGCCTTCGTCCAGTACCCAAAGTTTGTCGTTCCCCGTGTGTGCTTGCAGTTTCCCGTTTGGAGGACCAGCCACACCGTCAAGTGGGAGGGCGTGTGGCGGGAGCTGGGCTGCCTCGCCCGGACAGCGTCCTTCGCCGTCCGAAAAGAAAGCGGCCACTCGCTGAAATCGTCTCTTTCGGTGAGGACCTTTCTTGCTCGGGGGAGCATTGAGGTGTTTCGCTGCAGCCATGCTGTACGTTGGGAAACCAGCCTGGTTTCACCAGCAGCGGGACAGATCGAGAAGTGCCACAGATTGGGTCACTTGGTCACTGACCAGCGCTGCCTGGTCATTTTGTGAATTTAGGAACACCACCTCGTGCCCTTTTCCCTAAATAACATTGGTGGTCCTGGGGAGAGGGGTATTAACAGCTGACGGTGGGGTTTTAGTCACCGCTGGCTGCGCTGACTCCGGCCAGGGCGTGGAGGGAACCCAGTGACGGGTCGTGACCTCCCACCTCACGAACAGGGATCGTTGGTCCCGGCCTCTCAGTTCCCTTGGACGTCACACAGTGACAATGCGACCCCCCTCACAGGGCGAGGTGGCGGGAGGGTAGCGGCGCCACCCTCAGCATGGGGCCCAGCGTGCCGTTGGCGCTCCGTGAGTGCTGGGCGTCTCACAGACCTGTCTGAAGTGAAAACACCCAGCACGTGTCTTGCAGCATGCCATGGTCATCGACTCTCGGAACTCCTCCATCCTTCCCAGGCGGGGTGCGCTGCTCAAAGTCAACCAGGTAGGCGTCCTCGCCCCCGACCTCTGCCCCCCGTGGCCGGGTGGGGCACGCAGAACACTCACATCTTCAACACCGAACGTATTCCTTTAATTGCAGAAGCCGTTCTAGAATGGCTTGCGAGGGTGGCCGTCCACGCTGGGTTCCTCCGCTGGAACCGCCCCTGTGGCGCAGTCTTCTGCCTCACACCGTGTGGAGCGGGGGAAGGTTCTGGGCTCCTCGATGGTGCCTCTGAGCAGTCCTGGGGGAAAGTGATGTGGCGGGGTGTGCCCCCAGCAAAGAGCACCGCAGCCCAAGGCTGTGACCCGCTGGTCTGCCGGGGCCGGGTGGGCGGTGCCGGGAGGGCAGGGGAGCCGGCCGCCAGGCTGCGTGGGGCACCGGCGCCCCGCGTGTGGGGCCTTCGCTTTCAGAGGGGCAGCTGGAAACCAGCTCGAAACTTGCTGTGAAGTGTGCCAGAGGGCAAAAGGTTGGCTAGTTTTTTCCCAAACACTGATAAGGCCATATGAGCCATATCCGTGGCAAGCTCTATAATAAATGTTCACGTTGCCAGCGCTTTCTCTGACATGCAGGACCCTTACACTCTAGCCATCCAGTGTGTTTGGTGATTCTGTGTCAGTCCCCCGGTACCATCTAGAATGAGCGGGGTACAGCTTCCAGGAGGCAGAAGTGGTCTGTCGCCTTTCTAAAGATACCAAACAGCAAAATTAAATGGCAACTGCACTGGCATCACTTAGTAAGCTGTCTGCTCCGTTCTGACGGGGGCTTCTTCCCCGCAGGAGCTGGCAGGCTACACCGGAGGCGACGTGAGCTTCATAAAAGAAGATTTTGAGCTTCAGTTGAATAAACAACTCGTATTTGATTCAGTGAGTATCTAGCCAGAAAGTTGTCACCTGCATTTATATCCCTCGTTCCTGGCGCCTGAGGTCCCGAGCACCTGAAGCCCTGGAGTGGGTGCCTAGCACATTCGCGCTGGAAACCCAAGTGCTGTTCTAGCCCTAGCCAGGCGGGAGGGCTCTCTGGGGGAGGTGGTCTCTGCTCCCTTCAGAAGGGATCTGTCAGTCGTTTTATACCCGTTCGCCGTCCGGGGCTGTCAGGGCACTGTAGCTGGAGGCCCCGTCCTCTCCCCACAAGGTCACGTCCGTTGAAACTCGGTGTCTTCATCTTAGTTAGCCGGGTCTGCAGGGCTTTGGGTGCTTCCAGGAATTTGGCTGTTTGTCCAGTTTGGTTTAGTTTCTGCCAACTCACTCGGGAGTGAGGAGTAAGTGACCGGACTCTGCCCGAGGCAGAGGAGACCCCGGCTCGTCGCCAGTCTTCTTGGTGCCCAGGCGACGGGGACAGCTGTCCACCCCGCTGCTGGTGCCTGTGCCCTTAGCTTCCTTGAAGCGCGGAGCCAAGGACTGAGTTTTAGTGAAATGGCACACGCGTCTGTTTCTAGAACGCTTATTCTGAGGTCACTTGTCACCGGTGGCTCCCGGTCAGTCCTGGGCTCAGTTTGGTTCCTGCCTTTCCGCTGCTGCCGCTCTCCCAGAAGCCCCTCTGTTGTCCAGTTCAGCGAGCTCGTTCAGCCCCCTCCCCGCGCTCTCCGTGGCCCTGGACGCTGTCCTCACTGGCCTCCGTCCTGACTGCTTGCACGCTTCACTTGTCCTCGGCCCTTCCACGGCATGCTGCACTCCGCCTCCCGAATGTGTCCCCGCGGATCCTTGTGGAGACGTCCTGCTGCCTGTCCCCCCTGAGGGGTTCGCGCACCCGCTGGTGGCAGCTGCCGTCTCTGCTCCGGCCCCTGGAGACTGAATGTCTCGGCTCTGTTCTGCGGGCACTTCAAGCTCAACGTGTCGGAAACCATTGCTCCTGGAGTCTGTGCCGTGCCCCTGAGCTCCGGACCCCGCTGACTTGCACAACTGCCCTTGGTCTCTGAGTCCTCACTCTCGAAGCCCCCGAGCACCAGGTTTTGTCTTCTCTGTCTCCATCGTGTCACTCATGTCTCTGCTACTCTATCGTGGCAGTGATGTCACTTCCGGATGAATCTCTGCTCCTCTTCTCCCCAGCCCAGGCTTCCCCTTCTCCCCGCAGACGTGCCGGCCTTTCCGAAACGCAGACCTTCCGAGCTCGCGCTCCTGCGTGCAGTTCGTGCTCCCGGCACAGTGCACGCAGCCTCTGATCTCGTCTCTGTCCCTTCTCCCTGTGCGGCTCTGCCGACTGCTGCTGCTTTCCCAGAAGGGCCGGGCTCCCTCTTACTTCTGGGCACTTGTTCTGCGTCCTCTGCCTTTATTCAGGGGTTCACTGGCCTCTCGTCCTCTGCCTTTATGGCTCTGGCACAGGCGTGTCTCCTGCAGGCTGCCTACGACCTCCGGGACCGGGTGGGGCTTCCCCACTGCGCTCATGATTCCTGTGCTTATCTTGGGGGTCTCACCCATCACCCGCCCGCTCACCACTCACCCAGCCACCCACCCATCCATCTCACGTATATACCACTGCCTGGCACTGTCTGGGCACTACACGTGTCTCAGTAAGTAAAACACCGCTCCTACTCTGTTTAGTGAAGGGAGGCCCACAGCGAACACCTGCATATGTCATTGAGCAGGCAAGGCGGCGATCCTTTCTAACGAGAAAGCAGTAAAGGGATAGAAGTGGCCCGCAGGGGGTGCTGTCCTCCTTGAGATGACGTGGGGTGTCTTCCATGAGACACCAACTGCACACAGCCCGGTGCTCTGGGCAGGAGCACCAGCCTGTTCCCCACAAGTGGACGCTGAGCCCGGGCGGAGTGACGGGGACAGAGGGCGGTGAGGGCGGAGGCGGGCCAGCTGTCACAGGCCTTGGGGGCCTTGGTGTGGCCTTTAGTTTCTGGTTTTAATGGAGGGAGCGGTAGGATCCCGGGAAGAGCCTGATGGGGTGTGGCGACTGCTTGAGAAGGTCGCCCTAGTGGCCCTGTGCTCTGGCCGAGGCGCTGCTGCTGGTGTTGAGGGGAGAGGTCAGGTGCCATCAGAGACCTGGTGCCCTGTCCGCTTAGAGATGGTGCCTCAGTGCTGGGCGGTGCTGCTCCGGGCGTGAGCAGGAGAGAAGCGGTCCGGAGGAGCCCTAGGACGGGCTGACTCGAGGTGTCAGGAGGGGGTGAGCAGCAGGGGGCGCTGAGAGAAGTGGTTGGCGAGGGGCCGGAGGGAGCGGACCAGACAGTGCTGCGCCAGCCGGCTCGGGAGCTGGACTTTGGCCTCCTCGTGGGACGGGGACGAAGAGGCTGCGAGCAGGGTTCCGGGCCATCTCCTGTGCGGGCAGAAGGACGTCCGTGGAAAGCTGGGGACCGTTCCCAGTGGAAAGGGTACTTAAGAGGGAGTGAGTTGAGGCCGGAGGCGGGCGTGCGAGGCCCCTCTGAGGCGTCGGGAAGTGCAGCGCGGCTGGCGCTGGCCCGCGGGGCTCGCTGGGTTTCCCTCGGGATCGAGCCTCCTGCAGCCCGTGTGTGTGCTGGCAGGGGACCCAGCGACGGAAGGGGACTGGGGGAGAAGCGGGTGCGGGCAGGGGCGCGGGGTGTACAGAGCAGGCCGAGGCAGTGGGAGGGGTGCCGCGGGCCGCGCTCCTGTTGCCAGTGGGGGTTCCCAGTGGAGGTGGCAGAGGGAGGGACAGTGCCCAGCGTGGAGTCCCCACAGGCCAGTGGGCAGGAGCACCTGGGCGCCTCTGAGGGCCAGTCGGGGTTAGAGTCCCATTTCAGAGGAGCTGCCGGCATGATGGCGGGCACAGCTGAGGGAGGGGTGGTGTTACCAGGTCTGGGGTGGTGCCAGGTGAGAGATGCAGGTGAGGTGGGGACAGGCAGGTGAGTGCTGGTGATGGGCCGCGGGAACTCAGCTGGTAAGGAGGGCCGTAGGGACGAGAGGGCCAGGCCCGGGACAGGGGATTTGGAAGGCCCGCTGATGTTGAAGGGTTAGGGAGTTGGTGCTGGGGGGTGACTGGGAGCCAAGGGCAGCGGGGATGGGGGGCAGGCTGGGCCTGCTCTGGTGGGGAAGGAGTTCTGATTAGCGCCCCATCCCGGCTGCTCTCAGGCCGAGCGAGCATTGGGGAGGAGGGCAGGTTCGCCAGGAAACTAGGAGCTCTGACTCCCTCCCCTTCCGTCCTGCTGAGGGTGGCATCAAGGCCATCTCACTGCGACATGTGAGCCCTGTGGGCCCTGCCTGTCCTGCCAGGGTGGCTGCCCTCCGAGGGTGGGCCGTCTCTGGTTCCCTTTTTGCTCTGGTCCAGAGCGCGTGGGCGGGTGAGGGGAGCTGTCTCCGGGAGCACGCCGAGCCCCGGCCCCTCGCCTTACCCTGTAGCATCTGTCAGGCACCAGGCTCAGAGTGGATGTTTCCCGAATGCTGTTGCACAAGGAGCCGCGTTATCAGAATGGGCTGCTTAGATCGGCAGCGCTGCCCACTCTCTGCCCCAGTTTTCTCCTGTAATCCTTCCAACTGATGCTCTAAAAAGACACGTGAGCAGCTTCAAAGGACATAGGAATTTGCAAGTTAGAGAGGACATGAGATGAGCAAAAACGTGGAAGCGAGCTCAGGAGATGCGGGGGCCCATGTGATAAAGATGCGGGGCGAGGTGGCCCAGAGAGCTCGCTGCGGTTTATAGCTTGCTGTGCGCCACTTAGGCGTGAAGGCTGGACCCTGATCTAAGATTAGGTCACTGCCTCCGGTCTGTTAGAGAGGGGCTCTGTCCGTGAGGGTTGGATTGGAAGCTGCTTGTCTCTTGCATTTCTCAGTTGTAGGAGCACTGTAGCCTCTGCCTGCTTTCATCTGCGATGCCATGTGTCCTTAATCGTCATTGCTCTGAGACCAAGTCCTAGCGGCCTGAGCAGGTGCAGAATCCGTTGTCTGGCCCCCGTCTCCCCTCCACACCCAGTCAGGCCGTGGCTGGTCCCTCTGGGCCTGCCTTCTCGTGAAAGAGGGAGGGAGCTTCCCTGTGCCTGAACGGGAGCCATGCCCTGCTTGCGTTTGGCTTGTTTCTTGCTCGTGTTTGGTATGCCTTTATTTGGAATTTAGAGTTGTAAGTTTTTTAAGTATCCACAAAACACTTTGAACTGTACTTCAAGTGCACGAGCCTGGTTTCTCCTGTAGCCCTAACCCGCCCCCCGCTCCCCTCGGCTCAGCACGTGACCAGTGACCAGACTCAGGTGTGTTTTCTATCTGCGAATGCTCATCGGAATGAAAGAAATGCCTGTTTATATTTCAATAGGTTTTCTCAACATCTCTCTGGGGTGGAATGCTGGTACCCATTGGTGATAAACCATCCAGTATTGCTGATAGGTGAGTAATAATAAATGAATGGGTCATTTGCAGTTCTTTTAGGTTGGTTTCATGTAAGATATTTTAGAGAAGTTTATTTAAGAGAGCGAATATTTCCACTTTATTTTTGTTTTTATGTCTAAGTTATTTTCCAAATACCTAGCCTATCTCAAACTTAACACTTTTTGCCTTTTATGAGGATGTTAACTTACTTTATTATATTAAAAAATTTATATCCTCTTTTCAGTATGAAAAAATACAATTCATACGTATTGCGGAAATATAAAAATAGAGAAACACTTAGGGAAGTAAAAAAAGTTTTGCTCAGTGATAAGTGGGTCGACATTTGGGATTACTTCCTTTTAGTCTATTTTAGTTTATTTCCGTGGGTGGGTGTTCATGTATGTGAATATACGTATTAATTTACATATGCATCTATATTAAATGGTTAATATGCTGTATCTTGTGTACAGATTTGTGCCCTCCCTGCTTTTTAAAAAGTTTTGAAGAAATTATAGAGTAAACCATTCCCCACGTCATCAGAAATTTTTCATAAGCAGCATTTTAATGTTTCGCTATTTGCACGTAAATAACACTCTGAAGAATATGACTTTGTAAATAATTTTTGTTCATTTTATCTTCTGACAAGAGGTTCTTAAATGTGGAATTACCATCTCAAACGCACAGGAACATTTTTAAGGCTCATAAGGGAGATTGCTGGAGCCTCCGTTTTAGAAAGCCGGCAGCAGTTTACGTTCCTGGCAGCAGGCTATGGGGATGTCCTTGTTGCTCTGAAATACTGATAATCGTTCTTGAGGGCAGGAAGCTCTTTCTTCAGCCTCGCATTAGTTAAAACGAAGTTTAGCTTAAGCTAGTTCAGCCTTTCGGGATGGCACTTGGGAAGTATGAAAACCTTTAATTTCTAAACTCTGGGACCTGACAGTTTGGCCTCCATAAATCTGATTTACAGAAATACATTTATAATAAGTGTACAAAGATTTGTGTGTAAGGATGTCCATCGTAGGTAGCATTGTCAGTAAAAGCACAAATTCTCAAGCTGCCAGTAGGGAAATTATTAAATTCAGACACAACTGTTACAAAGAAAACTATGTAGGTATTAAAGAGAACGAGATTCGGCTTTGCGATGTTGCCCACGCGCCTGTGTGTCTTCCGCTCCTGAAGCGTTCCCGCACGTGACGGTGTCGTCAGCGACGCAACGCTGGCGTGAGCCCGACTGCACGCTCCCCGTGCTTCCGTCGTGTCACGCAGACTTCCTCCGATGGCCTTGCCCTGACTTCTGCCGTTCTGTTCCAGGTTTTACCTCGGGGGACCGACAAGCGTGCGCGGCTTCAGCATGCACAGCGTTGGGCCACAGAGTGAAGGTCTGTCCTCCCCTACGGCACTGCCACGTCGAAGTTAGGGTCACATCTCATCGTTCAAAAGCGCGCGTTTGTTTTTGCAATTCCTAAATAAGGGCTGCCCATGCGTCACCGCCGTGGCATCACGTCACAGGCGTGGAAGGGTATATGCTGAGCGAATTGTAGAAAAGGGAGAAGACACAGTTTGTGCCTTACAAAATGCACGGCGGCGGCTGGCGATCCCGTCCCGGCGATGACATGCGTGAGCGTTTGGTTCAGGCATGCGTAGCTTTGTACTCGGGGTCCGTTTTGTTTCCATGCTGTTTCGTAACCTGTTTTTCCCGCCACCCCACAATAACGTTACGGGGAAAAGGTGTTTATTGGAATAAGTACTGAATCATTTTTAATTGCTGCTTGTTTTATCTTATCGACATGCTATAATTTTTAAAAATTAATTAATGTTAGTTATTTTTGAGAGCAGTTTTAGGTTTACAGAAAAGTAGAGCAGAAAGCTGTTCCCATGTGCCCCACGGTGCCCTCTCTTGGTGACATGTTGCATCGTGCGTTATGCTTGGCACAGTTGATGAGTCAATGTTGATGCATTATTATTAGTAACTGAATCCTGCAGTGCACGCTGGGGTTCGCTCTGGGCAGTGTAGTTCTGTGGGTGTGACAAATGCGTGATGGTATGCAGCTGCCATTACAGGGTCATACAGAAGTTTCGCCACCCTAAAAATCCACATCCCTCCATCTCCCCCCAGTTCCTGACACACACCGGACTTCTTCCTATCTGCATAGTTTTGCCTTTTCCAGAATGTCACAGAGTGTGTGCCCTCTTCCGACTGGCTTCTTTGACGAAGCAATGTGCATTTAAGTTTCCTCCAAGTTTTTTTATAGCTCATTTGCTCATATCTTTTTTTTGCTAAATAATATTCCATATAACATAATAAATAATAATCTAATATACCACAGTTTGGTTGTTGACCTGTTAAAGGTCATGTTGGTTTCCGGACACCCAGTTTTCGGCTATTATGAGTAAAGCCGATATGAACGTTCATGTGCAGGGTTTCGTTTGTACATAAAGTTTCAGTTCATTTGGGTGAAAACCAAGGTACACGATTGCCGAGTCATATGTAAGAACCAGCCAGACTGACTTCCAGAATGGCTGAAACATTTTGGATTCCCACCAGCAGTGGATCGGAGAGAGAAAAACCTTGCCGTCGTTGATGGCTGCGTGTTTCATCTTAGTGCCGTGCCGTAATCTTTTAAACCAATCCCAAGTTTTAGACTCTTAGACCATTTTCTTTTTTTTATGATTGTAAAACAATGTCTCAGTGAGGAACCTAATGGAACCTTCGTACTCATCCGTAAGTTTTACTTTATCATATAATGTTACAGATGTGGAATTGCTGGGTCAAAGGATTTTGAATATTTTTAAGACTTTGTGTTGTCCTCTGGAAAGCTTTTCTCAGTCATAATCTCCAGCAGTGAGAATTCCTGTTTCCTGCAACCCTCTTGAACACTTGACATATCAGAAGTATCTCTACATGTTATGAAAAACTTCAAAAACATCATTTAAATGGATGCATTTCCATTTTAAAATATTTTGCCCTAATTTTTGTTTTTTTAATATCTTCGTTGCTTCCATTTTATATTATTACAAATAACGATTACCCCATGCATAATTTTTATACAAAATATATTTTTTAACTTGTTTTTATAGTACTTTATTTGCATGTCATTTTTTTAAGAAAAGTAATTTATAGATAGTCTTTTTCATTATAAGCAAGTATTTATCATATAGTGACTATATAAAAGTTTAGGAGTCTTACACTTGCTTGAAAATTAAAACACAATGATATTCCACTTAATTTGCTATAAAATGGGCCATTGGTAGGATTCTATGGATAAGAATGTAAATTGCTGTAACTTTAGACAAGCAATTTGCCAGTATGTATCAAGAGCCTAAAATATATATGTTCAAGGACTTGTAATAATAGCCCCAAACTGGAATCCAGAAACCCAAATGCCCATCAGCAGTAAAATGGTCGGTGTCTTCACCCTGTGGGATGTTCCACGGCAACGAGGATGCACAGGTCAGTCACTGGCTGAATGACGCCAGGAACCGGCCTCAGAAACGTGCGGATCGAAGAGCCAGATCCGGGCGGCGCGTGCTGTCTGCTCCACGCACGTGCAGGGGGCAGCAGGGCAGTGGGCGTGCCCGGCGCGGGTGCAGGGTCGTGATTAGGAAGGGGAACGTGGCCCTCCGGGGCCGGCACATGCCTGCCTCTCCCTCCGGGTGCTCGGTGCGTGGCGTGTCTGCGCAGAAAGGACTGAGCTGGGCACTTAGGCCGTGTGTGCTTTCCTACCTGCGTGTTATGCATCAAGACAGGGTTTGAAATGTGTGTGGACAAGGAAATTTGTCACAGCTTAATGGCCGCTCTCAAGACGTTGGACACCAATATGATGACAGTAGTCGAGAAAAGACGTTATATTATTATATGTATGATTATTCAGGCTGGCAGCAAATCACATTTGCATATAATATGAAGTATTAGAGGAAAGTGTTCCAACATGTCAAACTAAAAAAAGCAGGACCGAAAGCTATATATGTAAAATGACTCACATTTTATTTTCTTATTTATAATTATTCATTATAATTCACTGGACCAGAGATACCAGGGTATTAGCTGGTTCTCTCTGAATGGTAGGAATTAGAGATTTTTTTATTCTTTTCCTTGTCTGTATTTCTCAGATTTTCTGCACCAAGTATGTTACTGTTAACGATCGGGTGAAAAAAGACGGGCGGTTGCCGGGAAACCGAAAGCAAACACAGCTGACCTCGTGTCATCTGCCCATTCCCTGTTTCCTCTAGAACTTCAGGATTAAAAGGGACTTAGGAGATTCCGGAGTCTCTACGTAAATAAGCAGTTGATCCCGCGAGGTTAATCGTGGAGACAACCCGTTTTTCTTGTTTGTGGTCTGTCATTTTGTATTAAGGGTACTGAGACAATTCGTAAGTAGTATTTTGCAGAAGGTGTAGATAGTTCAGGGATTGGTATCACTTTAACATTATGCCATTTGTAGTTAAGATGGAATGGGTAGGAGCATTTTCAGAAACAGCGCATGTGCATTCTCGGGGGGCAGTCACGACCCCAGTGGCCATGAACCTTTAATGGCGATTAAATTACAAAGGGCACACAGCCTCTTTGCAGATGTGGAGCTGGAACAGTTTCCTTGGAGTGAGTAGTGGACACGATGTGTGTTTTGCTGAATGGTGTGCGCGGCCACTTCCAGGAAGCGCGGAGACACGGTCCGCGTTTTGTCTGGGTCGCGGCCTTGGAGTTTGGGCAGAGAGGCGCATTTCCTCTGCCAGGTAGAAGTGATCTGGTAATCGGCAATTGTGGAAAAGGGGGTTTCCATGAGTTCACTTGTTTTATTTCAAGCATTTTACAAACGTGATGAATTTCTGATTTCATTCTTTTCTAAACTACACTAGCATTTTTTTTTTTCCCGGTTAAGGCAAAGTATAAAATAAACCAGGAAAAAAAAGAAAGGCTGTTTAAAATGAGGCTGCCAGCGGCCGGGGTTGAAGAGCCGCGACCCAGAGCCCAGTGTGTTGCGCACAGAGCACACGTCTCGCTGGTGTACGTCGTGCGGCGTCGATGCGACTTTAAAGTTGTGAGACCGTGTTTTGTCTTTGCTCAGGGGACTACCTGGGCGGAGAGGCGTACTGGGCCGGCGGCCTGCACCTGTACACCCCGCTGCCCTTCCGGCCGGGCCAAGGCGGCTTTGGGGAGCTCTTCAGGACTCACTTTTTTCTCAACGCGGGAAATCTCTGCAACCTCAACTATGGTAAGCCCTGGACTATTAGAAAGCGTTATGGTTGACCTCATATTTAAAAGCACAGTACCCGAAGAGTGTCTGTCTTTTTAGATCACGTCATCTTTAAATCTAGGGACTGCACCTTACTTTAAACAATTCCTAGGACACCTGATACAGTGCCCAGAATAAATTGTTGGTTGAATCAATGAGGCATGCATGAAGAATCATCACTGAAGGCTGTCTTGCAGAGAAAAATTTATTATTTACTCAGCAAACATTTCCTGGGCACCTGCTCTCTGCCGGTCATTAAGCCCCGGAGCTGAGTGTGGTTTGGCCCTGTCCTCGAGGCGCTCAGGGCCAGAGGGGACCCGCAGCAGACGTGTCCAGCCAGCGGGATGTGAAGGGGTGTCTGGGGCGTGTCACAGAAGACAAGGCGCTCACACCACAGCTTGGTATGGGGCATCCTGGGGGGGTCGAGATGGGGCAAAGGAGTAGAACGTGACAGGTCCAGAGAATGAGAAGGCGTGGCTTTCTCATTCTCTTTGAATATCTAGGCCCGGCTTTAAAAATTCCCGTAGGGCACACAGCAAGTGAGAGAGCCAGGGCTTGCCTGAGGACAGCTCTGAGGGACAGGGGCCACACACCATTGGTCACACCCCCGGTTCTCGTTTCAGGGGAGGGCCCCAAAGCGCATATTCGTAAACTGGCCGAGTGCATCCGCTGGTCCTACGGAGCTGGCATCGTTCTACGGCTCGGCAACATCGCCCGGCTGGAACTGAACTACTGCATCCCCATGGGCGTGCAGAAAGGTGACAGGTAGGTGCCGGGCCTTCTCCACGCGCACACCGCACTTTCTTGTAATTTCGTTTTGTTTCGGACTTGTTAATCATTTCATCGGTGGCCTCGGAGATCCAAGGTGTTAGGAGAAATTGAAGAATTAGCAAAGGAGTGACAGCACCTACGTTTTCCTCCACTGGGAGTTTCTCTGTCCAGTTGGGAAGAGAAACTGCGATGTGTTTCCGTCTCCCACCTCACAGTTCGCACTCACCGTCGTCGCGGGAGCCCCTCGAGCTGTGCCTGGAAGACCCGACGGGCCTCGTTGGTCCCGCTCGCTGGGCGGAGCGAGGCGGTGCCAGTGGGGGCACTGATCCCCCGTGGGGACGTTGTCGTTATCGCTGCTTCTAATCCCAGTTCCCTCATGTGGTGGTGGGACCTAGGGCTTCAACATTCCATTTCGGGGGGACACAAACGTTCCCCCGTGACGTAGCGTTTTCTGTTGTCCCTCATCGCTTTCGTGCGCACACACAGCACTCTAAGCTGTGTCCTTTTCTCTTTGATGTTCTGTCTACACTTTCGTTGCCACCAAACGGAGCGCTGAGTCACAGCCCAAGTTCCAAGCTGGAAGTCGTAGTTTGTCCCGGTTTAAGGAAATGCTGTGCTAGTGTTAACTTCTGCTGTCTTCTGCTGCAGTGTAGTAGGCGATGGCACGTTTTAAAGGGTGGCGTGTCGGCGAGCTTTCATAAAGCGTGAGTACTTAGGTGCGGTTCGGTGTCAGCCGGCTCGACCCTTTACGGTTATGGGTTTGGTGGAACCTGCCCTTCACGGTCACTGGAGGCCGATTGCGGCTATGTCGCTGCCGCGGCTGCGGTGATGACAGAGCCCATTCCCCAGCACCTTCGCCGACAGCAGCTGCTCTGACAGCTGTTAATTCACCTCCTCACCTTGCCTGTTCATACAGTGCAAAAGCTGAAAGGGTCTGGTCCCCAGGATGAGCGTGTGCCTGGAGTCCAGCCAGATGTAGCACAGGTGAATGTAACGTTCGTCCTCTGGCTGTGTGCCCCAAGCCTCGCTGGGTCTCCGATTTCGTGTCCATAGAGTGGATGCTGGCGAGAGCAGCTGCTAGCAGGTTGGAGGCCTGGATGAATTAGCACACAGAGCACTTAGAGCGGTGTCCGGTGTGTCGTCAGCACCGTAGGCTCAGTTCCGCGTTGTGCCGTTGCTGTACTCAGGGCGCCAGCTCCCTCTCACATAGGAAGCCTCAGTGTTCCTTTGCGGGGCAGTTCCCTCCCCCACTCACTGCCCCGTTGGCGCCGCCTGGCGGCTGTGTTGAGACATGCCGCGGGCGGGCGTTGCATCCTGATTGCAGAGACGTGAAATATGAAACAATGGGCACTTTTTTCCTAGAGCAAGGTTTGTGCCTTAGGTAATGTTCTAGAAAAGGTTCCCGAAACCTTTATGATCTTGGGTGAACGAGCCTAGTTTTGCAAGGTGCTTTCTGCGAGGCCTGTTTCCAGCACAGGTATGACTAGGGGGAGGTGAATTTTTGCAGGGAGCAGTATGTGACAGCCATTGGAGCCTCCTAACGTTTGGGAATCTTGACTTCCTGGGATCTTGGTAAAGGCAGATCCCGACTCCTGGGGTCTGGGCTGGGCCTCGGACACCACATTCCAACTCCTGTCCCCGTGAGGCTGACGCCTGGGGGCAGGGTGGGTCTGATGGCTCCCTGTCTGTCCTGAGAGCAGTTGCCGTTTTGGGGCGAGAAGGCGATCTTTGGTCTTCATTGAATGCTCGCCTCGTGTAAGACCAAAGCCGAGCACTTGGTTTTATTTTGTTATGTAAGTCTCAGCAGCGCCCTGTAGCAGAGGTGCCACCTGTTAGGACAGAGGGAAACCGAGACTCAGCAGTGGTGTCAGTCAGGGCAGCGGCAGAGCCACGCCCAGCGGAGGCCGGGCTTGTCCTTGTCTTCCGCCCCCAAACACAAGCCGACAGGAAACCCACACCCCACTCACCCCCGCTCTTCTGAGAGCTACGATGGCTGTCGCTTTCATCCCACACTGGGCTTTTCTGTACCGGGATTAGCTGTGGGACGATAAAAGTCACCTTTCCTCCTGGCTGATCTCCCTGGTGGAGCTTTTCGTTCATACTGTAATTCTGTACGAACTTCCTGTCTCAGGAAACACACAGGCCGTTTCCACGATGAGCAACCGGAGCCTGTGAGCTGTGCTCAGCGTCAGCCCAGACTGTGCAGGGGCCCACGCTACACGTGTTTCGCTGCAAAGAATCCAGAAGCACGTGCGGGTGGCCCGCTGCAGCTGTGCTGTCCGTCTCACAGTCGTGAGGGTCAGCCCCCGGGAGCTGGCTGCTGCCCTCCTGGCCGGTGGTGATGGCAGCGGACCGCAGGCCTGCCCTGTCACTCTCTGGCCGCGTGACTTGGAGCACGTCCAGTGGGCTCTGGGCCTCCTGTCCTTCAGACTGAAAAATGGGGCTCAGCTGCCCCCGTGGGGCTGTGCTCACTGTGGCTGCATTGTTGTCGGAGGCCACCGGATGTCAGTGTGCCCCAAGAAGTCCCTGCCGCTGCCTTTGGGAGCCGTGTGTGATCGACCCTTTCTCACTTAGGCGTGTCATTGACTCTTCTCGCAGAGAATGGCCGCATTCTCTTTCCAGCGTTGCTTGTCTCTCCAGGTTAAAGTCAAAAACTAGGTTTCAGAGATCAATTTCAAATGATGTTTCTTCTGGAAGGAAGAAGGCTGCCGTGCGTGACATTTAAAGGCCAGATCATAAGGAAGCCAGCTCCCCCGGCCCCGGGCTGTGTGGGCTGCGAGGCAGCTGCTCTGTGACCGTGGCGGTCACAGTGCTTGTTGCGTACACATTGCTCCCTGTATCGGGCGGCCTGGTGTTCTTGAGTGTCGCACCCACCTTCACTCAGTCTGTGGCATCAGAACTGGAGTGTCGCGAAGTCTGCGTGATGGCACCAGAGCTTAGCCCTGCTTCCGAAGTTCCGCGACCGGCCGGCGGGGAATTCCGCGCGCGCATCACTCACAGACCTCCCCGCGGTCGGTCCGGCAGGCGCTCGACGATTAGGCTTCCCGACCTTTGCAGAAGTGGGAACGGTTTAGAAATGCTTGCTGAACTTTGTGCTGGAGGCAGTTCGTGGCACCATCGCTTGGGCGCCAGCAGCATTCTGTCGCCCCGTGTGGTGCTGAATGCGGTCTCTGGAGACGGTGGCGAGGGAGGCAGGTGTGCCGGAGGAGCAGGCCTCAGTTTGTAAGGGAGGAAAGAAAGGGGCCTCCGGGCCGGGAGGGCTTGCGAGCTGTGGAAGGGGCCGGGCCAGCAGAGCAGGCCACAGTGGTGATTTTATGCCCTCCTTCTAGGATATGTGACGGCGTCCAGTTTGGAGCTGGGATAAGGTTCCTGTAGCTGTCGCAGAGCACCCTCCAGCCCCTCCGGGACACGCTCCGGGATTCGGCAGCAGTGGGTCACGGCGCCACACACGTCCTGTGCACATCACGTTCGAGTGATGCCTTGACTACAGCCCTCGCGGGAAACTGTGTCAATAAATTTTAAAGACAAACACTCAGGTGCGTTGTGGGTACGATTTTCTTTGCCCGACCGGCGTGTCCCACACTGGCTTCTCCTGAGGACCCCAAGCAGAGGACGGGAAGGGTCGAGTTGTCACATGTTCGCGTGCGTGCCCCTGCCCACACGGAGTCCCCAGGGTCCCCAAATTCCCTATCTCCCGAGAGTCTTCGAGTCCGTGCCCGGTTGCCATGTGCCAGTGTTCAGCAGTGGCCCCAGGGGACCCTAGGCCTGACGCGCAGGGAGTGGTGGGGCCTGCAGTCACAGCACCGTGTGTTTGAGTCATTTCAATGTGTGAGCGGCATGGGAGAAAGAATCGTGTGTGACATCAGAGACACAGAGGCAAAGCGGGAAAATGTGTTCTCTGGAGAGTCGTAGCAACACAGGACAGCCATCTTCCGCCTGTAGGTCAGAAGTCCAGAATGGGTCTCCTGGGGCTGAAACCAAAGTGTCAGCAGGGCTGCGTCCCTTCCGGAGGCTCTCGGGGAGAATCTGCTTCCGGGCCTTTCCCGCATTGCAGAGGTGTCCACAGTCCTCGGCCGATGGCCCCAGCTTGTGTTTTCAAAGCCAGCTGCTTGGCACCTCGAGCCCCCCCTCTACGCTGCCTCGTTCTGCTTACAGCCCCTCGTGGTCGCGCTGGGCCCACCTGGACAGCCCAGGCCACTCTTCGTATTTTAAGGCCATCTGAGTAGCAACCTCAGTTCGACCTGCGACCACACTTCCTCTCGCCATGTTACATCACAGTCGCAGGTTCCAGGAATTAGAACATGGACATTTTCGGGGGGCCATTATCTTGCCTAACACACCTAGTATCTCTCAAAGTAATATTTTCTGGATATACTTAGGCACATGTAGAAAAAGTTTTTTTACAGTTAAACTTCCTTTGGATTCTTAAAAAACCAGTGCCACGTAGAGATGCCCAGGGCTGTGGAAGAGGCCTTTGGGCCTTGGCTGGAAAGCCTCGCGGCTGGAGTTTTTCCCTCTGCGAGCCAGGGCTGAGCCCTGTCCCTTTCAGCCTTCCCCGTGACCCCGCTGCTCACTTCTTTGCCAGGCAAGCCCGGGGTTTCAGGAGCAGCTTGAGTCCAGAGGGGTGAGGGCCCCCGAGGGCTGTCCCCTCGCCGCCTGCAGGAATTACAGGGAGCTGGCAGAGAGTGTGTAGGATGAAACGGTTTTACCTTTTTTGATAGTTGGGAACACGGGAACATGACACTTTCTTCCCCTGAATTGTTTTATTGTTTACAGTTTCACATTTATGCCTTTGGCAAAATAAAGAAGCCACGTTCGAACACTGCCCTTTTTAGACTCTGTAAATGTAAGCAAAGTAAAATCCCAATAATACAAAGTCTCAGACAGCATGGCCTCTGAGAATTCATCTGCCGTCAGTGGAGAACCCGTTCTTCCAAAGACATCATTTCTGCAAAGGTGCGTGTTTAATCAGGCGAGGCCAGGTTACCCCGGGTGGCTGGCGCGGCTCCTTACTGAGGCACGTCGGGTCCAGCTGTCACCGCGTGGACGAGACGTGTGCCATTTGCTGACAGACTCCACGGGCTGCTCCCTCACAGGGCAGAGTGGCCGCACTGGGTGAAAACGAGCATTCCGCTCACTGTCAGGTGGTGGTCAGTGGGCAGGTGAGAGCATCAGGCCGGAAGCACTTCACGGCGTGCTCTCCGCGAAGGGCCAGAAGCCCGGCTAGTTCACCGTGGGGAGCGGTTTTTCATAGCTGCTGTTTTAGAGCGTCAGATGTGACAGAAAAGAGACACGGAAAGCATAAGAAATGCCTCCGCAGGGTGCCACCTGCCTCAGTGAGACACTGCATCTTAATTTCACTCCGTTTTTCTCTAAATGCCTGAGCCCTGGGGACTGGAACTGAGTTCGATATTTGTCTAATTAACCTTGGAATGGGCCATGAAGCCAGCTACTCCTTGCGTGGAGAACACCATCGGCTCCCGTGCTGGACACCCGCAGGGTTACCCTTAAGCTACTTTAGTGATGGTTATGGAAGGAAAACGCACTGTGGGGTCACGTCCTCTGTTACCGTGGACTTGTGGTCCCTGTACACACACCGGACGACCTTGACGCACGTTCTCGTTGGCACCCGGCTCACCGAGCTGTGCCCTGAGCCACTGTGTGCCCGGTGGCTGTCTGCACGTCTGCTGATGAGCGAGAGCAGCCATCCTGCCAAATGCTGCAGTTACTGGAGCAAAGGACAGTCAAGCAGGCTACACGGATGGATACCGGCCACCGCCCAGCAGCCACACTTCCAGGCCCTTCACCGTGATGTCCTTCCCACGGCCTGCTGCTCCTGAGGCCGAGAATTCTCTTTAGTTTGTGAATTTGTGCCTTTTTTTAAAGACCAGATAAACTTATCTGTCGGACAGTTAGAAAGGTCACCAGAGGGAAAACCGGATTCCCTACTCCAGAGAACAAAAACTGGAGAACTGCGTTTAAATAAACAGCATTTAAATCAGGAGACGACTCAAATCCAAATTTCTAGCTTCTCTTAGTCAACAGTTGGGTCTGATAGTACGAGGTCTTCACTTCCGCCCGTGACAGGGAGGCCCCTGGGAGTTGGTGTCCTTCAGCCTGTCCTGGGCCCTCTGGCTGCTTCTCTGGTCTAGTGTTCCTGCCTGAGCCTGATCAGGAGTGGAAGCATCAGATGCGGAGCAAGCTTTGGGGGTTAACTTGGAAGGCGGAGGAGCAGTGAGCCCTGGAGTGGGGTGGGGATGGGGCCTGGCTCGAGTCCCTCCCTTCCTTCCTCCGGGCCCCTGTTCGGCTTCCATCAAAGGGGAGGATGTTGGTTAAGCAGCTTTCCGGATCCCACAGCCCTCGTGGATGCTGCCTAAGGGTTTTCTGAGGCTTTCTGCCCCCGAGGCAAGTGCTCGCAGGCTTCTGACACCATAGATGGGTTGCCTGTTGCTGAATGTTGTATACAAGGAGTGAACAGTAAGTACTTGTTTGCGATTCAGCCTGGACCCGAGCCCCAGCTCTGTCACTAACTAGATACTGCGTCTTCTGCATCAATTATGGTGCTCTCCCACAAACTGCCTTTCCAGCCATCAGTATCCATTCGCAAAATATTAACACAGTCGACGAACTTCAACAGAACCACTTCCCAGGTATCTTTTCAAAGCCGTTTACACCAGCGGTCTCCAACCTTTCTGGCCCCGGGGACCCGTGCTCCTGTGAGAATCTAGCGCCTAATGATCTGAGGCGGAGCCGCGGCGGCGATGCTGGCGCTGGGGAGCGGCTGCGGATACAGATGGAGCTTCGCTCGCTTACCCTCGCTCACCTCTTACTGTGTGGCCCGGTTCCTAACAGGCCATGGACCGGTCGGTACTGGTCCATATCCCAGGGCTCGGGGACGCCTGGTTTACAACATCCAACATCTGGACCCAGGAACGGTAGCTAAAGACAAATCGTGGTTCTCAAACCTTTTGGTCTCGGGACCCCTTCGGGCCGTCAGGAATTGTAGAGAACCTCTAAAGAGCTTCTGTGCGTGGGGATTGGTACCAGGGCCGTATGGGACATTAAAACTGATGACTTAAAAAATGTGAGTACATTTGAAAAGGCTGATGACTTGCTAACGTAAGTAACGCTTTACGAGAAACGGACTTCCAAAACGCAGTGAGCGGAGCCCTCGCGTTTGTGGTTTTGCGAATCCGTGGCTCCGTCTTCCGTTTGCGTCATGAGTGCAAATGTGACTCCTGTGATCGCAGGCGCTAAACAACGTCTCCGTGTTATACTAAAAGTTGTTTTGACCTCACCTCCCCGCTGAAAGTCTCAGGACCCCCCTTCCCACCCCCGGCGTCCCTGGACCGCTTTCGAGAACCAGTGGTTATATCATCCAAAGCAAGTTAGTTCCGGCTGTGGGGGCCTCCCCAGATAGCGTTCTGATACCTGCACTGGTCCCCCGTGAGAGCGCCGCAGCGTGGACCCAGCGAGCAGGGTCTCATTCCCTCTGCTGAGGGACAATCTGGGACTTTAAAACCCTCCTTTCATTACTAGACACATGTTCACCTCCCTGCCCTTGGGCCTCTTCTGTGAAAAGGGGCTGGAACACCTGCTAGAAGCAGGAGATGTATGTAAAGCGCCTGCCACATAGTAGGAGCTGGACACTGCCCCACCCGTAGCCCTGGTGGGGGGGTGGCGGGATGGGTGGGAGTGGGGAGGCAGGTGCGCAGCCTGGGCATGCCGGCGGGCTCTGCCTCGCCTTGTACGTGCCATCCAGAGGCTGGTGTTAGGGGAGAAATTTGAGTCTTTCCTGTGCCAGTATCACCTGGGATGCTGTAAAGAGAGAAGACGGGGAAATTTGGAATGAAACAGGCATGTTTTACATTCACACTTAAAAGAGTTTGAGAAGTGACCTGTAGGCGGCTGTCTCAACACTGCTGTACCGGGGTCAAACCAGCCGTCTTGTTCTTGAGAACACGCGATGCTTTTTGCTGGAGCGGGGCTAGCGGCCATTCCAACTGTCTTGTCCCAATGCCTGAAACGTGACTTTCTTCGTGGCGTTTTCAAGTAAATCACTGGACTCCTTTGCCAAATGGTTAGATAACTTTTAAGAACAAAGAACGTTCATGCAAAAGGAGATTCGGCATTCTCGTGCTAGGGAAACAAACAATCATTTTTGAAAAGAAAGCACATTCTATTATTTTGGACCAACTGTGAACATGACAGTCGGTTTCGAATGGAGGGGGCGTTTCCTACGCTTATCACGAGATAGATGTGCCGGCCGATTAAAATATTCTGCCACCGCTGGAATAATGAGACCTGACAGAGAGCCTGCGGTACGGCCTTGACATTGAATGTGGAGGGGCGAAAGTTGACGTGCTGTCCTCAGTGAAAGTTGAAGTGTTGAAATCAAAAAGGATGGGATTGCCTGAGATGTCACTGGGGCCCACGGAGGTTAAGTGTGATTCATCACTCAGCTTTAATGCAGAGCGGTGAACTCAGCACGCATGCGAGCGCATTGCCGCGGCCGGGCCAGGAAGAACCACCCGGAACCCCATCCTTCCTCTCCAGCTCCACAGCCTCACGGTCTCCTGTCTGTCCGAACACGGCCTCCTCCCGACTTCCGGGCTCGGGGAACAGGAAACTGTCTCAGAGCAGAAAGAGCACGTTCCTGGGAGTCAGAGCCGGCCTTGAAGTCTCACTTCCTTGGCTCGTTTACTCATTCGCTAAGCGCACACGTGCTCGGCGCTGGGCACAGTGCCCGCGCCCCTCCCGGAATCTCGGAGTGGCCTGGCCTCCTCGTTTATCCCCAGCGGTCCCTCCGCATCTCGTGTCTGCTCTATCCCCAGCGGTCCCTCCGCATCTCGTGTCTGCTCGTGCCTTACTTTCTCTCCACTCACCCCAGGGGGCCCCTTCTTGAAGGCCATTTAGAATGACTGTCAGCTGCCAGCTGCCAGGCCAAACTTCTGCAGGGCACGCCCCTCCTCCTCCTTCAGCGCCAGCTCCTCCCAGCCCCGTCGTCACCTCCTCAGGGAAGCCTGCTCTTCGGTGGGTCTCAGAGATGCAGCTAGGTGCTGGGGGAATACGTTGATCCTAGTCTGGGGTGTCGGAAGAGGCTTTTCTGAAAGAAGGGACGCTAAAGCTGAGACCTGAAGGCCAGGTAGGGGTGAGCCAGCGGGCGTGGAGGTGAGGGGAGCGGCACCCTAGGAACAGGAAACAGCGGGCTCAGAGGCCTCAGGCGGGATGTGGCCGGGCTCCTTCCGGGAACTAGAAGGTCAGGGTTCTCCAGGGAAACGGGGTCCACAGGAGTCATGTGTGTATGAACAGAGATGACAAGCCCTACAGTCAGCCGTCTGCTTGCTGGAGACTGGGGAACTGCTCGTGTGATTCACCCTGAGTCCAAGGGCCCGAGAACTAGGGGAGCCCATGGTGTAAGTCCAGGCTGGAGGGCAGAGAGGACAAGACGTCCAAACTCAAGCAGTGAGCAGGAGCGAAAGAGGCAAATTCCTCCTCTCTCTGCCTTCTGTTCTGTCCACATCCTTAGCAGATTGATGCTCACCCACCGGGGCCCGCCTGTGTGCCTGTCTCTGTTCCCGTCTGCATGCTCTCTCTCTCTCTCACTCGCTCTCTCTCTCTCTCTCTCAGTATGTAGGTAGATATATATAAGACCGAGATGGAGATAAAGATAGATCTACAGATCTAGGTAGATACAGGTATGTAGATGAATATACAGGCGTCTCCTCTATAAGCAGATATACAGGCGATATCTATTTATACCCTATTGGTTCTGTTTCTCTGGAGCATTGTCCTTCCTAGTCCTCAGGGGTCTAAGACTAAAGTTGGCTAGAAAGGGGCTTATCTTCTGCATTTCATTCTTTTGTCAGAGAAAATAAGGAAATAAGCCCCAACCTTTTCTGGACTTCAATAATAATTTTTTTTTAAAAAAACTAGGTGATGGCTATGGATGCCCACATCACTCACCACTCAGCAGAGCCAAAGGCTCAGGAAAAGAAAAATGTGCCCGGTGCTCGAATGCTCTGGGGGCAGGAGCGGGGACAAGTGCGCAGGCTTGGGTTCACTGCAGGACGTCACGGAGGGGACCCGTCTGAGCTGTGTGCGGCCCTCTTCTGGGCTCCTCCATGAGCTTGCCCTGCTCCTGTGTCCTGACTAAACCAGAGCAGCAAAAAGGTTAAGCATCTGAAACAAATTTTAAGAAAAATTGACCCCAAAAGGATTCTAAAAATAGATGATTGATTTGAAAAGGTTCTTGGGGGATCCTGCTGCTTACTCCAAGCAGACTCCCCCACTGAGCTCTCCATGGGCTTTGACTCTGAAAATCTTTATTTTGCAATAAAAGTAGAAAAAAAAAAATACAACAGCTCTTTAAGAATCAAGGGTATTATTTTTAGAATTAAATTTCCATTTTCCAGTTTAAATTCATAGAAAAATTTTGAAAATAGTGCAGAGAGTTCCCATATACTCACACCCAATTTCCCTGCCGTTAGCATTAGTCTGGGTGCGTTCGCTGCAATTAGTGAACCACTACTATGCTTTCTTATCAACCGAAGTCTACATTTTACTCAGACTTCCTTAGTTTTTACTTACTATCCTCATCGCATTTAGTCGTCTTGTCTCGTTAGGCTCTTCCTGGTTGCGACAGGTTCTCAGACTATCCTTGTTTTTGAAGACCTTGACAGTTTTCAGGAGGACTGGTCAGGTATTCTGTAGAACGTCCCTCAACTGGAGTTCATCTGGTGTTTCTCTCATGAAAACATGAGCGTATTTATGGAGTCGTGGGTTTGGGGAGGAAGGCCACAGCGGCAAAGTGCCATTTTCGTCACGTCATGTCAAGGGACATGCCGTCAACATGACCGATCACCGTCGATGCTGTGATCAGCTGGCCGAGATGTGTTTGTCAGGCAGGTATTTTATAAAAACGATTGTTTAAAAAGACAAAGTCGGACGAGCCAGAGAAGGCATGTGTTCTTTAGTGGCTGAAGTCTGATGCAATCTTGATGTTTCTCCTAAGACGAGCCCCTGAAAATCTGGAGCTTGCCTTCTTTGTAAATGAAACAGAGATGCAGAGGTCCCTGGGAAACAGGCAGGACTCTCTGAACCGTAAGCAGAGCTAAGCAGGTTGGTAAATGCAGGGTATAATAGTGAAAGTGGCTCTTTTATCAACTTTGCCTACAGACGTGACAGCTCCCAAACGGGGCTGCTGGTGCCTGTCGGAGCCTGGATGTTTCTGGAAGTCCCCAGTGATGGGAGCTGAAGTTAACAATTCTCTTGCAAGTTCCTGGCTGCTTCATGGAGACATGAATAATGTATTTCTGAAATGAATAAGGTACAAGGAGACAGGCCGGCAGAAGGCTTCAGGGTAAAGAATGTTCCAGGTTCTGTCTGGGTGCTGAAGTTTAAAATCCAGCAGCGACTGTGAACCTCTGCTAGCACCAGTCGAGTCTGAGGGGCCTGCTACTTCCAACACAGTCCTCGCCCATATTCTAGGTCAGTATTTCCAAGTAATTGTCAGCAGAATGCAAGAAAGACCAAACATTTAAAAACATTTTTATTTCTCCAAGGAAAATGACCAACCTTTATTAAAGTCTCATGGTGGCCAAGAATGTGCTAAAAAAAAAGGCAAAAGTTGCCGGGATGTGTTATTTTTTGATGTGTGTTTTTTTTTTTTTTTACCATTTAAAACTATAAAAAAACCATTCTTAGTTCTCGCCAGTACAGAACAGACTGGATCTGTCCAGTGGTTATTGTTTTATGACCCTGAGGTTTATGAATCAGGAGCCCAGAGGCTGGTCCTCAGCAGAAATACAGACGTCATCAGCACCTTGTTGGTTGAACAACTGCATGACAGCCTGTTCATCCTCATAGTGTGTGTGTGTGTGTGTGTGTGTGTGTGTGTGTGTGTGTGTGTGGTGTGTGGCAGTGTCATCTCCTGTCCCCCAGAATGTGAGCAGTCACTGATACCTTTGTGGAATGAACGCACGGATGAGCGAATGAACAGTACATGAGGTTAACACTCAGTTGCCACCCAGTGTGATGATGCTGTGACCAGTGCTTCTGGGTAACGGAGGAACACCGAGGGGGAAGTGACCGCCGGGCCTGGGAGGGAGCCAGGTCGGGGCATGACCTGGAGCGGAGTCCATGGGACAAGAAGATGCCCACCAGCCAGGCAAGGCCTGGGGGGCAAGGCCTGGGGGGCTTGCAGGTGGCTTGTTTGGGACAGCCGTGCATTGGTGTGTGTTTTGGGGGAGGGGAGGAGGAAACTGGAGGCCACGCTGGAGAGTTAGAAGGAGACAGGAGCCTGGTAGGGCTTCACCCACCTGGCCAAGGAGAGACGCGGGCCTCAGGAAGCCTTTGAAAAATTAAGTCGGGAAGGCCATGCTCCGATCTGGTTTTTACTGGTTACGAGATCCTCGCCTTGGTCCAGGCGAGAGGTGATCGGGCGTGAATTCAGGCTTACGGAGGGGGCCTGGCTAAGAGAGGAACCGACAGGACTCAGAGCCCAGCCACAGGTCCGGGAGAAGGAGGTACCCTGGCGACACCCGTATCCCTAGGCGGGGGGCTGGCTGAATCCACTAAGTGTGGCAGACCTCAATGCCACCCTCCGAATGCGTGTGGTCACTTTCGGGGTGCAGCTCTCTGCTCCCTTGGGGCTGGGCCTGAGAAGGAGACTGCAGTCACTCCACAGGGTGATCTGACAGCCGGCGTGCCATCTGCTTTCCCTCTGCTGTGGGGACCCGCACCGACCCTGGTGTCATCCAGGCGCCGGAGCTGTGCCAGCACTGGACGGATGCGACGGAGTAGAGAGAGCGAAGCCCGGGCCCCTCGTAAGCACGGCGCCCTGGTCCGCCCATCGGGGCCGGGACTGGGGGAGCAGATGGGCTTTGTGGGAAGATGTGGCATGAAGGGTCAGGGGTAGGGGTGCAGGGCTCCAGACAATGTCTGGGCTGGAGAGACAGATTCGGGGTCATGAGAACCTTGGGAATGGATGAGGGCGCCCGGGGAGAGTGTGCGTGTGTGGGGTGGACACAGGGGAGACCCCAGCCTGGGCGAGGTGGGCAGAGGGGCCATGCCCTCTCGGCGGGAGTGGCCGCACCTTAGAGCCCCACAGCTGTGTGGGAGGTGAGTGTCCCGGGCCGCCGTAACGGAGCTCCACGAACTGGGCAGCTGAGACAGCAGACACTTGCTCTCACGGTCAGGAGGCCAGAAGTTTAGAATCAGGGTGTCGGCATGGCCCTCTTAGCCTCTGGCGGCGCCAGTGGCCCTTGGTGTGTCCTGGCTCCAGTGTGCCCCCATGGTCACATGGGCCCTCCCAGCCGCGTTGGACTAGGGCTCACCCTACTGGCTCATCATAACTACTTTCAAGCGAGGTCGCATTCCCAGGGGACAGGGGTTAGGGCTTCAACATGCGTTTTGGGGGAAACAATTCAACAAGGTGGTCACTACATAACACGCCACTGTCACCGAGGCTGGAAGGCTGGAAGGATGGAGTCGTGACCCACCGCTGGACTGGCCCAAGGCGGGAGACGAGTGGCCTCGGGGGACACAGCAGCAGTCCCCCGGATGGAGGAGAGAAGGGAGGGGCAGAGAACAGAACGTTCTTTCAAGGAAGACATCAGGGGGGAGAAGGGGAGGCGGGGTCAGGATGGGAGCCCCTCGGCCTGTCCTTTGGAGCCCCGTCTGGTGACAATGCTTCCTTTACTAAACAGAGAAGCTGCGTTTGAAAGGGAGACGCTTACAGGCCCTCGGAGGGGACAACCCACCAGCCCCACACAAAGGACCCTCTGTGCCCTGCTTGCACAGATGGCTCCCGCTACCTGTACCTCCCTGTCTCACCTCTGGCTCCAACCCGCCTCCCTTTCACGAAAAGCGGGGAGGGGAGGAGAGCGGCCAGCACGCGGTTTTTAAAAAGGAATTATTTGAAACGAGCAGTTGGATAAGTCACGCGTCGCAGGTGCGGGAGCCCTGGGCACAGGCGGGCCCCTGGCGCTGTGCGCTGCCCATCACAGGATGCAGCTGCGCGTCTCGTTAACGCAGCCGACGCTAGAGAGTGGTGCTCCCTGAGCACCGCAAACGTCTACATTTCTGAGGAAACAGAAATTCGGCATCCCTGGCCGGCAACTTCCTATCCCAGACATCTGTGGTGACGCTTTAATACAAGAGTAGCGTGTCGCCTTTGCCACTCTGAGGGTGACAGGGACCAAAAGAACCCAAGCGCCCCCCACCCACAGACCCCGGCACGCCCTTCTCTGCTGGGAGGCCGGCGACGGTAAAGCTTTGTTGATGAGTGTTCCCTGTACGTTCACGCCACCCCTCCTCTCTCGAATCACGCCTCGTCACCGCATCTGTCACCCGGGCGGAGCGTATGAGAAAGAACCATATTTAATTTGCTTCCCTCGATCAAAGCTTTTCTGTGCGGGTGCACACGTTGCCATAATCCCAAGCGGCCACACAAGCCTCGCGCGGTTATCACCACCGACGTGCTGTCACCAGTCAGCTGCCTGTCAGCCATCAGCAGTGCACACTGCTCAAGCTCTTAGGGCGAGCGAGGCTCCATGAGGGGTGCAAAGGGGCTGCCTGTCTGGTGGGGAGGCACAGGCAAGGCAGCAGGTGGAAGGGCCACGGTGGGGTCAGCTGGGTGCCCGGGGACAGCTGGAGGAGGGAGCACTCAGCTTTGCCTAAGGGAGGATGGGGGGCAGGGAGGATCTGCACCCCTTCTTCTGAGAGGCCAGTTTCTCTCCTATGCTTGCAGTTTAGCTGGAGGCCGGCTCGGAAAGCCTGAAGCTCCTGAATTATGTGCATTTCTTCCTGTCTCGTCCTTCCCTCTGGGGTGCTGGCTGCAGCCATCTTTAATTGTCTCTGTCCTAAGCTGGCTCTCTCCTTAACCCTTTCCTGCCTCTCGGAGACAGTTTCTCCTGTGTTTACCCATCTTGGTTACTTCCCCATATGAAATTCTCAGCATCCTCTCCCGCACCCCAAGGCAATACTTTCCGGCTTATTAAACTACCTTCGGATTCAGAGCCAGATTTATTTTGGGTCTTAGACACACGATTTTTTTTTTTAATTGTGGTAAAATATACATAAGGTAAAATGTACCATTTCAACCTTTCTAGGTGCCCAGTTCCGTGGTGTGAAGTCCTCGTCCACGTTGTGCAAACACCAACTCCTCCCATCTCGATAACTCCTCCCATTCCGCGAAGCTGAAACTCTGATGCGCCGCCCCCTCCCCGCCTCCGGGGAGCTCCGTTCTTTCTGGCTCTATGACTGTGACCCCTCACGCGAGTGGAATCAAGCCGTGTCTGTCCTTTCGCGTGGCTTATCTCACTTAGCATCACGTCCTCAAGGTTCTGACACGGGTTGCAGCACGTGTGAGGATCTCATGTTCATGTGTGCGTATCGACCACATCTCGTTTTTCCATTCATCTGGAAAACGGGGTGGTTTCCGCCTTCGGAGATGGGATTTTATGACTCATCAATATTTATCAAATGTCTACTGTGTGCAAGGCGGAATGCTTCTAGGAAAAAAAGATTCATTTTGCATTTTTCTTTTGGATTGCAAGAAGTCCAGCATTCTGTCGTCTGAAAGAGTTTTTAGTTGCAGTGTGTGTGGGCTGACTGTCAGGACCCTTTGTGGATCGGCCACCCTGAAGGCGAGGGCCCAGGGCGCTGCCGCACAGAGCTCTGGGGAAAAACTCAGCTCTGCATTGTAACACTTCATAATAAACAGCACTGATGACTGAATGGTCTCTTCAAGCCTTGCATTTGGCTAATTTCCTTGCCAATTTGGGATTCCTACAGTCTGAAGATCATTTACCAGAGTTGAGCTTCACTTTGTAAAAATACTCTCCCGATTCAAGAGCGTAATGTGCTTCCAGCTGCTCAGCCCTCTGATCTTTAGTGGTAGTAACCCCCGTGGGTGTGTGAGGGAGATGAGTCTTCCCTTTCAGTCAAAATCTCCTCCAATTAGTTCTGAGGTCAGTGCTTAGTGCTCTGCATAAACATCCCGTTTTTTGTACTGACAGGTAGAAAGGTGGGGTTCAAATCAGCCGTTTCCCCCTGACAAAGTGTTGGAAAGCTGGGTGGCTACAGGGCTTTATATCTACGTAAAATGGATGTGTGTGCAATGTGTGTACGTCTGTACACACACACACACACACACACACACACACACACAGTGCGCGTATATGAGTTGTGTAAATTGCTGCCGTGAGGACGTACGCTCCACCGGCCAGATCATCTTCGTTTTGTTTGCGATGAGTCGCAAGGCCTAACGTCACCCCCAGCACGTAGACGGACGACCCTCAGCGTGCGTGGAATGAATGAAGACATAAGTGTGTAAAGCGGAAAGCACGACTCGCCCTTGCACACGTGGTGGACGGCGCACACACAGGTCAGAGAGACCGTCCCGTCCCAGATCCCGTTCCGTCGTACGGCCGGCCTCTGCTGTGACTCATGTCATCACAGAGGCACAGTGAGGTGGCCCCACTTCCCAAAAACTCAGCCATGCCTCGGTACCCTCCTAGCTCCAAGTTTCTCAGCAGAAATCATAGAAGAAATGGAATTGTGACCAACCCAGTTTTGGAAGGGCTGTGTTAATATTTCTAACGCAAGGAAAGGTTCCGGACTCTCCCTAGGGGTGCAAAACAACAGGATCTGAATCCCCGTCATTTTTTCAACGTTGCTTTTTAGTGGCGCCATCACCGTCACCACTATTAGGGTTTTTAGGCGAAGACAGCGCCGTGAGCGAAACTCAGCTCTGGCACACTCTGCTCTCAAATCCCACCCAACGCCTGGTTTTGTTTGGCCTGGGAGCTGAGAATGGGTTTCCGTTTCATATGTTTTGAAAACACATATCCGAAGAAGAATATAGTTCATGACACGTACGAGCGATAGGCAATCCAAATTTCTGAGTGCGTAAAGCTTTACTGGAACAGCCACACTCGTGTGCTTGCGTCTCGTCTGCGGCTGCTCGCCGGCTATAATGGCAAAGTCCAGTAGTTGGGACAGGATGTATGGCCCTCAAAGCTGAAAATATTCACCGTGTGGTCCCTGACAGACCGCTGCCCTAGACCACTGGCCCCAGCCATGTTCTCATGATGTCCTATAGTGGCCAAGTGTCCTGCTCCACCCAGCGGCCTAGAGTGAGCTCACTGTTCCGAAACAGCCCCTCTTTCTTTCTTTCTTTCTTTTCTTTTTTTTTCTTTCTTTTTTTTTTAGGCGAAGCAATCTGGTTGACCTCACAGATTGCAAGGACTTTGTCAGCTTACAGTCTCTTATTTTTTTAATTTTTTAAAATTTTTTACGCCTACAGCACCCGGTCTTCCTAGGTGGTCCCCCATCCAAATACTAACCAGGCCTGACCCTGCTTAGCTTCCGAGATCAGATGGGATCGGGCGTGTTCAGGGCGACGTGGCTGTAGACCTCCATCTTTCATCATTCTCCCCTCCCCGCCAAAGCACAGCTCTCATTACCTCACAGCTCCTAAGTTCGGTGGGAGGAGAAAAGCAAAGCCTTGTATTTTGCAGGCAGGTGATATATATATATGGCAAATGAATGGTGAAAGAAATTCAGACTAAAGTGTGAATGTCTAATAGGTCTGCCCTTTGTTCTCCCACCCACATAAGAGGTACTGGCGTTTTTCAAGGAATTTGCTATCCGAATGCATAGTCTTTTCAGGAACTTTATCAATTCTCCCCCATAGAAGACTGGGAATCCATAACCCCGTGCCAACCTTTCATTCATTCCTCATCTGTAAAATGTTTAGGGGAACAAAATGCGTGTGCGGTTTAATTTGCCTACTATGCAAAAACAAGACTCAGAGGAGTTGCTATTAAATGCAAATCTAACTTCCCTTGTCTCGAAGTTTGCTGATGTTTTCAAATTCTCTGAGTGAGAGGCTGTTGGGCGCTGCAGTCAGTGATTCATGTTTGGCTCACATTTGGTTTGGGGAGAAAGTGTTACCACCACAGTTTTAAAATTCCAGGCAAGTTTGGTCATCTTTTCATGCTCGCATTCACAGCGAAAATCACAGGGGACTCTCTCGCCAGATCACTAAATTAGCAAACCGATTAAATAACACCATTCAAAAGGCCTCGGGACCTTATGATTACGGCATGCCGTCCCAAAGGTCGGTGAGAGTTAACGAAAGTGTCACCTGGGGGGAGAAGGCATTTTCTCCATCACTGAATCAATTAAGGCTTTCCATCATTTTTCTCTGCACGCTTCTAACGCTCCTAAGATCGCCAGGAGCTTTGAAAATGAGCAACACAAGAAAATAGTTCACAGTCTTCGTACTCCCTCAGATGAGTTCCAAGAGCTAACGGCTGCTTTTGGTTGTTTGAAAGACATCACTTCTTTTGATTATATGAAAGAGGCATGAGGAGGAGGTAGCTGTTAAAACTCTCTTTAAGCCCCATGGTGCCCTAAGAGACCGTCGGTAGGGAACAAACCCCAACTTTGCAAAGCGGGCAAGGTACAGAGCTCAGATTGTCCTGCCCCGGGGCGTCATTGGTTTACTTTCTCTCCCCCAGGGGTTTATGGAGCTTTGACTGATGTGCGGTGAAATGTACAACTCCTCGGTGTACAGTGCGAGGCTTTCACTTGGGTGTATACACCTGGGGCCTACCACCCACACCAAGACAGAACGTTCGCATCACCCAGAGTTGCCTCTCCCCCCTCCCAAGGGTGACCGCTCTCAACACAGACAAGAAGCCTCCTGACCGTGAACTTGGGATGAGTGGATTCCCGTAGCGTGTACCCTTGTGTCTGGCCTCTTTCGCTCAGCATGTTTTTGAGATCCATCCGTGCGACTGTTCTTTTTGATGGCTCAGTAGTATTCCAGCGTATGAGTATACCAGTGGTTTATCCACTCCCCTGTCTCACTACTTTTAAGGCTGTTCATTTGGTTTGCCTCAGCTGAAGCGTTTGGACAAATTACATTCGTTTACCTTGCCCAGTGCCCGTCCATTTACGTGGACGAGGGCGAGACTATGAGTAACTGAGGCTGACCGAGACCACACAGCGTGGGACCGAGCCCAGGGCCTGGAAGGCAGCACCTGCTCGTGAAGCATGTGCATCTCATCCTTAACAAAGCTTATAAGGAGCTGGCCTCTTTGGAGCCACAGTTCAAAAGCAACTCACATGGTTTCTTTAAGAGGGGCAGCTTCCTGTAACCTGATTTTCATAATTATTCTCGGAACGTCAAATGTATGCAGAGCGGAGGTGCGGGCTGGATGTGTGTAGCAGGCTAGGAAGCGGAAGACCGAGTTGATACGGACAGGCGCTAAGACTATATTTCTGCTTCTCGTTAAGTCTTCTTTTTTTTAATTAAAAATCGACACTTTTCAAACTTCAGGCGAATATTTATGTTTATTGCTCTCCCAAAAGCAGTTTGGAAAGGCGCTTTAGTGAGCTGACTACACCCCTGCAGAGAATGCCATGTAAATTCCCCAGGAGTCAGGCCAGGAAGGAGGAAAGGTTCTGAGGGTTCAGATCATTGTTTCTCCTTCCTCTAACTCTGAAAAAAAAATACAAACTAATCCACAGCCACCAAGTCTGTTCTTGGTTGTCATCTACAGCACACACAAGACAAAAACAAGACGAACAAATAAAAAACCATTACGACTAACACAATAATTTAGAGAAAACTTCCAGGCTGCGTTTAACCAGAAATCATCCCATCCTCCAGCCCAAGAGGTGCTGGGGGAATAGAGCTCGTGAACGTGGCCCTTTCGGCCCCAGACTGCAAAGGTCGTCTCTCACCTCCGGGAAGGGAGCCATGTGGACTTCGTCCAGAAGTAGCTGCTTTGCGTGAATTTCTCAATACTAAGTGCCGCGCTTGCATCTAAAATATGTTTTTATACAAATGATGTCTACAGAATCCCAGGAGCCCGACTATCACGCAAGGCCCAGGTCGGTCGGTTCCTCTTACAGCTAAGAACGTCTCGGCTGTAGCGAGTAGTCTTGCCTGAAACAGGTGGGCAGCCATCAGGGCGTGGGTTTCTGCTTCCAGAGGAATTTTTTTCCTGGTGTAATGACATTTAAAAGTAGGATTCCACCCGACTCCGCAGTGTTCAAATTAGCAGTTACCAAATAAAAGTTGTAAATTTTGTGCGTCCTCTGGGGAGCTGGACCCACTGATGAACAGTCAAACGGTCAGTCACCGCACCACGGACTACAGCTGGGTTCCTGGTCCTCGTGGCCCTGGGGCTACGGTGCTGTCCCATTTTCTTCCCCAAGGTGACTCCCTTGCTCACTCTCTTCTGGTCACAGGTGCTCCACCTGGGGTCTGTGAGTGTGCCAAGGGCAGTGGGGGTGTCTGGGGACCTTCTGAAACAATATGCAACATCTCGTGTGTACATTTTTCTAGAGTAGACTGTCTGGCCCGCGCATCAGGTTCTCGGAGGGGCTAGAGACCTCCGCCCTCGCTGACGGCACCCCTCCAGCATTCAGAGAGCACTGTGCCGGGATCCCACTGGGGTCTCAATAAGCAAATCCACGACCTATCTGTGTGCTCCCCCGTTTGCTTGGTGATACCCTAAATTGGGCCATGTGAAGCCTCAGAAACCTCTGATCTTTCACTGTCCCAAACCCCGGCCTCCAATTATTGTCCAAATGTTGTGGTTTGCAGTCCTGAAAGCTCCTTCTTCTCTGTCACCCGCCTCTGCCACTGCCTCCAGACGGGGCCTCGGCAGCTCCGGCCCAGCCCGTTTTCAGTAGCCTCCAAATCGGTCTCTGGCTGGGATTTTGCTTCCGTCCGTCCTCTGCAGCTATCTGACATGTCCGGCCTCTGCTCGTGTCCCGTCAGTGGCTCAGGGTCTCCGCACAGGGTCACTGGCCTCATTCTCTTCAGCCTCCTCACCCAGTCCACACTGGGCAGCTTGCTGGTCCCATCCTGCCGCCCTCACGCCCCTGGGTGCGTGAGTCTCTGCCTCCTAGTGCCCCGTCTGTCTGCCTGCTGAGCCTTCTCTCGCTTTGCTGAAGGGAGGAAGAGGTTATTCAACTTTGTCCCAGGTCAGGTGTCCTTTCCCTGCCGAGACTCCTTGCCACCACACCTCCCGTGTCCCCTGCCTCCCACCTCCTTCTTTTCCTCCTGCTCCTCTTCCAGCTCTCTGGGTTCCGAACGGCATGACTCCTGCATCCTGTGTCACTATGGCCATCGCACACGGGTCTCCCCGATCACAAACTCCCAGAGGGCGAGGCTCTGTCCCTGTGGTCTCTGCACCCCCAGCGGGAGGACAGGGCCTGGCCCCCACGTGGCAGACATCCATGTCTGCCGAGGGGAACCCGAGGAGTTCGTGTGCTGTGAGGCACGGAGCCAGCGCAGAGGGAGATGGACAGACGCCCTCGTCTGCGCACGTGGACCCAGATGCCTGCGCCGGGCGGTCAGACCCCCTCTGACAGCCCCTGTCGGTGGGTGACTGTCCCCGCCCGTCTTCCAGGGGCCAGCAAGAAGGGGCTTCAACTCTTCCCACTGCGATGACCCATGAGGGTCCCCAGAAATCTGTCCGCTTCCCTCCTAAGTCACCATGGGCCTGGGAACAGGCCTCCCTCCCTCCGGCCTCCACCCTCTGTCCACACACCAGCCAGACGACTTTGTGGACCCAAATCGGATCCTGTCACCTCGCATCCTAAAACCCTCCCTCAGCTCCCAGCACTTCCGGGGCCTGCTCTTCCTTCTCTCCTCTCCCTTCCTCAGGGCGACCCACGCTGTGCCCTCTGCTCCTGCTCTTCCCAGAACCCCAGTGCCTGGTGCGCGCTGCCGGCACCGCTTCCTGTGGCTTCCCGTCACCTCTTCAGGGAACAATCCCCTGCTCCCTAGGACCCGATAAGTTCACGGAGGGTACCTATCTGCCAGCACTGTCCCCCAGACCCTAAGTTTCTGAAGGGTGGGCACAGTTCACAGGGGTCTCCCCAGCCTCAGGCCTGGCTCTGGGTGGAAGTTCGGCGAGTGAAATGACCTATTTGTGCGGTTATTTGATGCCCCGCGGGCCGCGCTCCCCGCTGGAGCCCGCCAAGCTCAGGGCTCAGGCCAGCAGAACAAAAGGATGCAGGAGGAGCCCCAGGGGTCCGTCCCAGCCCGGCCCTAAGAGCCGCACCGCTGCCCCCCACGTCCGTGGCAGTGAGAGTGAGGCGCAGCGTGGGAACGGCGGCGGCTCGCGGGCAGCTGGCGGGCAGGAAGGGGTGACCGCAGAGCCCCGGACGGGGCCGACCTCAGGCGCCCGGCGTTTCAGGGCTAGAGGCGGGGCGGGGGCCGGAGTTGGGGCCGCGCCCTCCGGCCACTCCCCGGGCCGAGCGGGCGGCGGGGCGGCGACCAGGCGGCTCCCCCACGCGCTGCGCCCGCGCCCGCGCCCGGCTGCCGGTGTCCCCCGTGGCCCATGTCCTCTGCGCCGCTGCGCTCGCCCCTCCTGCGGCCCCCCAAGATGAAGAAGGACGAGTCGTTCCTGGGCAAGCTGGGCGGCACGCTGGCGAGGAAGAAGAAGGCCAGAGAGGGTGAGTGCGCCGGCCGCCGGCCTCCAGCCGACCCGATCCCCGCCGGGACCGCGCGTCCCCGCGCGCGCGCGCGTCCCCGAGGCCCGCCCGGCCCGCGTGGCGTGGCGCGCAGCCGCGACCTTCAGGACGGGCCTTGACCCTCTCTCCCTCCTCCTCCCGGCGGTTTAAACGGCCGCCGGGAACCGCCGCCAGCCAGGCCGCCCCCTCCCGCCTCCCGGGCTCCGGCGTCGCCCTCGCGCCGGCGCCAGCTGCTGCTGAGCGCAGGACTTGGAGCAAACGTCAGGCGAGCCCCGGGCACGCGGAGGACAGCCCCGCGCCCGCCCCTGCTCGAGTCGCCATTTAGTTAGTACCGTTCAAGGGCGGCACCGCCTGCAGGCCGCCTTCATGTGGCCTTGCGCCGTGACCCCTCCACTCCGCTTATGCGGACTGGGCGCCAGGGCCCGTTGCTGTCCTGGGGGCGTGTGACCTGCATGGCGTTCGGGCCCTGCCCCGGACCGGGGAGGAAGGGAGAGGCGCGCAGAGCGAGCAGGCCGGAGCCCTGGGGGGTCCTGTGAGCAAAGACTACAGAGGGAGGTCCCTTAGTTTTTACTCCATGCGCCCACGGACATAATTACAAAAAGCTACCTACCTCCTCTTACATTAAGAAACAAGAATGGGGGTGCGAGGGATGTAACTTCTGGCGCCCTGTGCGCGCGCTTTAAATAAACTGCTGCCCCCAGGCCCTCCCCCTGCATTCCCGACTCCCCTCTGTTCAGGCTGGAGAATCTTCCCCTGGGGCAGGTAGGTTCCAGTCCGGTGAGGGTGACTTGGGGACTGTGAAAAGGCAGGAGGTGGAGGAGAAGCCCCAGGGCTGGCCTCGACCGGTGGTGGGAAAGGAAAGGACGGGGTTGAGAGTAAGCAGAGGGTTTTCCCCACGCCCCGGAGCCTGATTTACCACCAGGAAAGTCTCCCCGCAGGGACACGTGTACCCCTGCGAATCACTCACTCCCCCACTGTGTACTCCTAGGGGTGCTCGTGGCACACTGCCATCTAGAGGATGTGTGAACTGCACTCCCCCCAGGGCTTTGTATTGGGGGCCATGCATTTCCCACTGAGGGTGCTTTTAACGAATCAGATTATTCAGCTCCCCAGGGGGAAGGCCTTGTCACCCTTAGTCTCCTCCTGAGCAAATGGTCGCTCCTGTGTTTAAGGACCCAGACTGGTCTGTATTCCTCCCTATCAAGTCATGCCTCCTAAATGAGATGGTAAATGACAGGCCCTCTCTCTCTATCATTCCCGCTGCCTCTCTGATGTGCATTGTCACTTGCAGTCATGGTCACCCTCACCCAAAAGCATTTCAGTTTCTCTTTAGGCCCGACGGCAATTACAGACACAAATGACAGTCCCTGCCCGGATGTGTTTGGCAGTGCCTGCAGGGGAACCTAGGAAGAAAAAATAGACAAGGCTCTTGGTCTAGTGGATCAGGGAGTCAGCTGTAGTCAACAGGCCAACGGTACTGTAATAATAATAGGTGCCACGTGGAAAATGTGACTGCACCGTCAGACAGAGGGCCCAGGGCAGGCCTCAGAGCAGGTGACGTTTGGGTTGAGACCAGAAGGAACCAGGAAAAGCATCTTTCACAGAATAGCAAGGAAGCGGAATGTTCGGAACGACTACAGCTTTTTATAGGTGACATTTAGGCTCCTGCCATACGAAGAATCCCTGCCGGAAGTCATGGACCGGTCTCAAGTTCCAAAGTGAAGTGCTTCTTGTCCTTGCTTTAATGAACTCGTGTGTGCGTGGAAAATTGAGGGCCAATCTGGTTTGATTTAAATGTACCAAGAATCCCAATTATCGAAAACATCCAGTGATGAATTAAATAGATGGGAAAAAGCAAGAGACAGACGCTTGTGGTATCGCTGCCGTTGCTTTTGTGTGCAAGTTAGCGGGGTCCCTTGCCTTGGTTCTCAAGGTCGAGGTGCCTGGCACCATTAAGGGTCCCCTTATAGGAACAGGAAGGCTGCAAACACTAATTGGGCACAGATGCAGGAATTGGGGGAGGGCTGGGCTTGGAAAGGTTTAGTGGCTTCCATCTGGTCTTCTGGGAAGTGGGGAAGCAGTCAGAGGGGGGAGGCGAGGTGTGAAGACTGGGTAATGAGGTCTCGAATAACTGAGAGTGGCCAGGATTCTTGCAGGCCTGTTGCCCTGGCAACTTGCCCTCGGTACCATTCATGCGTCCCATGAGCTGGAGCTGCGCCTGGCCCAGACTTTGGGCCCCTTTGAGCTGGAGCTCATTTGCCTACCACAGAATGGCCAGGAAGAGGGTGCTCAGGGGTTCGCTGGGCGCTGCCAGCTGCGTGGAGGGTTTCATTTCCTCCTTTGTTAGAAAGTTGACAGTGAGCTCAGGAGTGTGGGTGGAGGTGGGTTCCCTGGGAGGGAGGTGGGGGATGGCATTGCCGAGAAGCTGGCGATTCAGGGAGCCTGTAGCATTTGGCCCTGCCCAGGGTGATAGAGCCGGAGGCAGTGACGAGGCGCAGGGCTACACGTTGGGGGTGAACGTCCCGTTTTTTCCAGGGGAGGTGGTTTCAGGAAAGGGTTGCACGAGGTTTGGAGGGCCCGGTGTGGGACTTGCTCCTGGATGAGCTCACGGCGTGATTAAGGCCCGCGTTCTAGGGAGTCATGTCATGTCATGTGGTGGCCCGGGCCAGAAAACGGAACTGGGACTGACTGGGCATCGGGAACAGTGGAAAGGAACACTTAAAAAATAAAATAAAGAATAAAATAAAATAAAATAGAATAAATAAAATAAAAGGAAAAGCTCTCCATAGAAGGCCTGGGGACTTTCAGGAGCAACTCGCTAAAAGCCCGTCTGGTTTCACTGGGGCGCAGCAGAGCGGGTGCAGAAGGAATACTCCCCACGTGAGGTCCCCCCACGACCGTGGATGACAGGCCCCACAGGCCAGGAGGCAGGCTGAGGGGTGCCCTGGGGATGCCCAACTGCTGCGTAAAGTCCTTGGAGGCGGGAGGCCAGCTCTGAGGGCACTGGGGCGGGACGGGGCCGAGTAGAGTCCCCTCCATCCATCTGCCATGAGAGGGTCCCCTCTGCCCCCAAGTCCCCACCATGGTGCCCAGGTACCAGTGACCAGTGCTGGACCGCTCGGAGCCGAAGCCGCCAAAGCCAAACCTGAGGTCTCATCCATTTTCCTTCTCTGAGGAAAGCATTAGGGAAAGTCCTAGACCCTGATTGCTTTTTTTTTTTGCAAATGTATTTTTTAGAGCAGTTTTGGGTTCACATCCCCTAATGACTTGGGGCGGGGAGCACCTTTTCGCATGCTGTGTGCCATCTGTGCATCTTCTGCGGCCTGTCTGCTCAGGTCTTTGGCCCGTTTTTAATTGAGTTGTTAGCTTTCTTATCGTTGACTTTCAAGAGCTCCTGGTGTATTTTGGATACAACTCCTTCCTCGGATCAGGCTTTTGCACGTATTTTCTCCCAGTCTGTGGCTCGTCTTCTGTTTCTCTTGACCCTGATTGTCTTCTAAGCATCTGAAGCAGAGTTAGTAATAAATGAGTAAGATGCTGACAGAGACCTCGCGAACTAGAGCTAAAGAAATCGCTAGGTCGCCGTGACCCGGAACTGAAGGTTGAAAATACTGAGTATCTTTCGTGGACTTGAAATAAACTTCCAGGAGAGAAATCTCCGAGTCCTAAATCATTACTTGTTCCCCACCTGGGCTCCCGTCTTTACGGTGATCAGCTGCGTAGACACTGTGTCACCCCAAACACCCACCGACACCCTTCTGTAATGAGTCCCTGGTACTGATGTTGTGTAATTTAGCCCTGCAAGGTAGGAGTTTTTACCTGCCTGAAAGTTATCTGCAAGGTAGGAAATTTCCCTCTCATTTTATAGTCGAAGAAACAACCCCTTACTCAGGAGCCCTTCATGGTAGTTTAAACTGGTAGTTCTCAACTGCGGGTGCTTCTGCCCCGGAGGACATTGGCAGTGTCTGGGGACACTTCGGGTGGTCATGTCTGGGGGCCAGGGTGCTCCTGGCATCTAGTGGGTGGAGTCTGGGAATGCGGGTACACTTCCCACAATGCACGGCATGGCCACACACGGCACGGTTATCCAGCCCCAAATGTCAGACCGTGTGCTGGTGGAGGACACCTCGCGTTTCTTTCCTGAAGTGTCTCGAGAACTCCAGGGGCCGGCTGACCAGCCCGAAGTGTGGGAAAGTCCTCGGGGCCCTCCACTGCCAGAATGCCCCCCACTGTGACCCCCCACCCCACCCCCAGCCCAGCGTCTGGGTGCTCAGTTTAGTTTCTTGAGGGAGAGAATTCACATGGCCATCTGGGCCGGGCATGCATGGCTGGGCTGTGATGCAGCCTCCTGGTGGGTGGGGGTCCTGGGGGGCAGATTCCCGGAGGAGGGAGATAGGCGTAGTTTGGCAGACTCCCTCTCTGGAGATTGCTGTGTGAGGAGAAATGGGAAACTTTTATGACAGCTCAAAGGAAATGCAATGAAATCCTCTGAAATTGCTTTGCGTGGGAGACAGGGTCAGGGTGAACGCCCCTCGTCCCCTGTCCCTGGAGGGCAGAGGGCGGGGTGCTCCGAAACAGGAGGGGAGTGAAGGCCCCTCGTCCCCTGTCCCTGGACAGCAGAGGGTGGGGGTGCTCAGAGAGCTGGGGGGCAGAAGGACACATATAGGAGAATCTTTACGTGGTGCTTACCTGGTGGCGGGCAGTGACTGGCCTGTTCTCGGGAGCCTGGGGTCTGCTGTGGGGAGGGGGCAGGCCGGTGTGGTGATCAAGACCCACAGCGGACACCCAGCCTGGACTTGGGGTTCTGGGTTCCGGCTGGAGGAAGTGGTCCCCCGGTCGCCTGTAAAGGATGGCTAGGAGTCAGCCGGGGAGGGGCATGGGGCTCCATGCCTGAGGCCTGGAGAAGACCCCAGCTCGTCCCTTTTGGGGAAGTGCAGGCGGTTCCTGGTGGCTGGGCCATGATGTGGCATGTGGGCTATGGTCAGCTGTGGGCCAGCTGGAGTGGTCAGCAGGGCCCTGTCATCCCCGGCCTGCGGGATCTAAAAAGAGATTGGATGAGGCACCGTCTCCAGAGTCCCGCCCCTGCCCCGCCCCGCCCCCTCACGCACAGGGCTAGTGCACCAGGTAGGAGGTGGGTTTGCAACCTGCTCAGGAGTTTTGCGTAGAGAGCTGGCTGGGATGATGGTGACTTTATGTAGATCTCAGCTTACCTTTGGAGCTGAAAAGGGGATCGTATCCCTCTTTGTGGCAAGTTACAGGGAAAGGATTCGTAAGGAGTCGGTCTCCTTCGGCCAGAGGAGGTAGGGCTCTTGGAATTCAAATGTCTAGGCACCCATGTGATCAAGCTGAGCATCTACAGGGCCCTTAGAGAGGGAACCACAGGTCACGGTTAAGGTCGGTTGTCCTCCTAACCTATCAGAAGGGAAAGAGAGTGGCTGGTTAGAAGTGGAGGGCTGTACCGGGTGGGGGGCTGGGGCCGTGCACACGGGGGGCTTCTAGATGTTCTAAGGGACGAGAAGCCGGCTCATGTCCTGTTTGGGTCCATCAGGCCTGTGAGGTTCTCTGCAGACCCTGCCAACGAAGAGAAAAATAATTCTACATTCCTCTCTCCAAACGCCTCTTCTTTGAGCAGGGCTGCCTCTGTCCGTGGGTACAGTCAGCTCTTGGTACCGTCAGGTCATCTGCGACTGTCCAGCTCCTTGGGGAGAATTAGAAACCACTGGAAATTGCTGTTCTCTTTTCCTTTCTCTGAGAGGAAGTGGCCTCCAAGGGCGGCTTGGCGTGGCTTTGTAAAGTTTCCTTTGATTATGACTCCGATTATAGTCGTCACATCCAGCATTGCTCCTTGCTTGTTCCACAGTCATCCGGCGGAGCACGGAGGGCACTCACGAGAGAAACACACATAGGCACGTCCGCTTGAGTCGCACTCTGCTTTCTAGGCGGCCTCTTAAAACCCCTCGGAAACTTTGCCTCTGGAGCACGGAAACGTGACGGCTTTGGTGTTCCCCGCCCTCCCGGTCCCAGGCGGCCTCTTTGAGGAATAGCAGACTCTCTGTGGTTCTAGCATCTTGGTTGTACCTGCGAGGTCCCCAGAGACAGGTCGCCTTGGCAACCTCGCTCATTAGCGGAGCTCTGCTTCGAATTCCCATCTCCACTCCGAGGAATGAATATTTATTGGGCATCCCAGAGTTGCTTACCACCGCACTCCCTGTCCGGCCGTCAGGATGATTAAGGCATGTTTATCAGATGTAAGTGGTGAGCACCTGCTGCCAGTGGTTTTAAGGGCTCCGTCTGATCGATCCCTCCTGCCGTGGTTGGCAAAGGGCAGGTTCCCTTACGTAGCTGTTTTCTTGCTTCAAATCTCTGGGTCCGTCACACACGCGACGAGCCCTAAGCAGGCGTGTCTTCTCTGTGTTCGCTGTGCATTTTTCGGGTTTCTGATGAAAACTGCTTTCCTTCCTAGTGAGCATCTTCACTATTTATTTTACTACGTTGAGGCCGAAAACCACTAGGAAGCTCAGGGATACATTACAAATATACGCGGGCCCAGGAGTGTGGCTCTGCTTATCTGCACTGACGGCCGTTGGGGTAGGCGATCAAGCGTGCAATGCCATAAGCTCTCAAAGATTTTGGTGACTTTTGCACGCTTGAGATCCTTCTTAGTGACACATACTCAAATGAGAGACCTTCTGGTTAGAAGATGGGACGAGCGGCAGGTTCTGGCATCATCCGGTGTCAGGCTCACGGCACCCAAGGGGTCACGTGGCCACCGGGGACGGCCTTTCATTTCCTGCCTCCTCTGAGTGCCCGGGCTGTGCGGTCCTCTTTGGGGACATGCGTTTATCATCTGAGTTTAAAGCTTTGGGGCCTCGCTTCACTCGTGAGGTGGAGACGTGGGGGGGAGGATACCAGCTCCGCGTGTTCCAGCTCAAGGGACCTCGCTGCTTCTCAGAAATGCCGCGTGTTCCCGCGGGCGGCCACGTGCGGGGTGGCGGGGCCGGTCTCGGCTCTCGCCCTCGCTCCCTGGGTCTGCCGCTTCATCTCCCGAAGCCTTCGTTCCTGACCGGGCCCGAGTCGCTCGCTCCTAGGTGATATGAGGATGAAAAGGAGGTGAAGCCTTATCAGCGACCGAGCGCGGGCTCTGCCAGTGTCAGGGATGGATAACGTTGGCAAGCGAGCGTGTCGCCATCGAATCTGGACTCCGCAGCTGGTGAGGAGGGCACGGCCGCGGTGACGAGGCGCTTTCCGCCTGCCAGCACACCCGGCTCGCTGTGCGGTGACTGCCAGCCGCTGAGTTGACAGGGACCCCGAGGCTGTGTGTCTGGGCTCGGGGTGGGGGGCGGGCAGGGGGAGGAGTGCTGGGGCCGATTAGTCAGCCCTGCTGTGTGTGGGGCGAGGGCTGGTGGCTGAGGGACCGTCACCCCCAGAAGAGAAGCCCACTCTCACTCTGGTCTTGTGTCGTTTCAACACCTCTGGCGGCGTCTTTCCCGTTGTGTTTGATGGAGCAGCTAGTCGATGGTTGGTAACAACTAAATCCTTTAAAATATTCGCATTTGGGGACCGTTGGAACCCTGCTTCCCTGGCCCTGTCACCAGGAAGCACGTGCACGCTCATCTGAGGTGTGCGCTGCAGAAAACTGACAAGTGCCTGGCCTTGGCAGAGCAGCGGGGGGTTCTGAGCCGGACGCTGTGTGCCTGGGGTGAGGGGCCGGCTCAGGTGGGTGTCAGAAGGCGCCATCAGCCCCCTGGGTCTCCCACGGCGCATCCCTGCCAGCCTAAGATGCCGGAACATCAGCCAATCTTAAGCAGTTTCTTCGGCTTGCATGCAGATCGTTTATTTTTATTATTATTATTTTTTTAGGCGAGGCAACCCTTGGTTGACCTCACAGATTGCAAGGACCTTGTCAGCTTACAATCCCTTATTTTTTTATAGTTTACTCCTAGGTGGTCTTCCTAGGTAGTCTCCCAGCCAAGTACTAACCAGGCCCGACCCTGCTTAACTTCCGAGATCGGACGGGATCGGGCGTGCTCAGGGTGGCGTGGCCATAGACGCAGATTGTTTTAAGTTTAGGCATTTGGGATGACTGTTCTTAGTTTGGGTCTTTGAACCTTTACTTGCGAGCCCACCGGAGTCGGTGAGGAATACTGACTGGTTCCCCAAGGAAGACCATCCTAACGGCTTACTCCTCTTGTTTTAATACGTTAAGCATTTTCATACTGTCATTCGAAAAATGACAATGCCAAAAGATCTAGGTTCTACGCGAATGTCAAGTGATTGAAAAGGCAAAGGCACGGAGCTCGCCGGCATCCAGCCCTCCAGGGAGCGGCTGCCTGGTCAGCGCGAGCCTGGCCACTCTCAGCGTTTGCTGCCTCTCGCATATGCGGAGTCCGCTAGAACCTTCTAGACACCGCTTTAAATATGTGGATGGAGTCCTCCGAGCAGGCTGGGGAAAGGGGATCGCCACGCTAAAGACGTTCGGAATTGATTGTTGGTGTAAATGAAATTCGAGGGACCTTTTTTCCCGAACGTAATTCGAAGCGTCTTCATCTTTCTCTCTTTTTCTTTTTTTTTGAAAAGTAATATTGTCTTTTAAAGTAAGGCCTTGGAGAACCCGTATTGGATATATACGAGCATCACAGAAGAGCCTCTGAGAAGAGGTGTAAAAAAAAAATAAAGTTAAAAGAATTAAAAACAACAACAACAACACGGAATCTACAGTTGTCATGCTCACGGCCAAGCCTCGTCAGGCATGTGTGACGTTCTGGGCACGCTGCTAAACACTCCGCGTGCCACCTCGTTTCATCCTCATGCAAAGCTGGCAAGTAGATACCACGTGCTCGGCCCCATTTCGTAGAGGAACCAACCGAGGCCCAGAGGAGTGAAGGCTCTTGCAGGAGGAGGTCACGTGGCCAGCAGCTTGAGACGTCAGCCCTGGCAGTCTGGCACTCAATTGCCACCGGCCTCACTAAACAGAAAGAGTGATTCAAACACGAGAAGCCATCCCAGTGGGCTCCTGGTAAAGCCAATCCAATTCCTGGCACTCGAGATGCACCCGGAGGGGACAAACGAGATCCGTTTTGTGCCAAACAGGCTGGCTGGTGTTAACAGAAGGAAGGCAGAACTGGCAGCTTCATGCGACAGCTGGACCAGGCCCAGCCCCTCCCTGGACCGCACTGCCTGCCCGGCCCCTGGCCAGCGGCCCTCCATCCTCCCAGCTTGGGCCCTCACATTCTGGAGCCGTCTGCCCCATGGCCTTCGGTGTCGGCCTCCCCCAGGTGGGGGCGGCTCTGTGCCGACTCACAGCACCGCGTCCCGTGTGTACCTGCTGCTGGTGGCTGGCTCTGTGCCGGTGTCCCCGGGCCTGGTGTGTCACCATCTTGGGAGACGATAATGAGGCCTGCTCTTGGGTCACCCGAGGTGGCCTCTGTGTGTTTGCCGAGTAAGAAGGAGGCGGTCTGTAGTGGTCACAGCCACTGGCCAGTCTTGGGCCCGACTCCAGGGTCTGGACCGATCCCGCTGCCTTCTAAGGCTTTGACCTTGGGGAAGTACGTCCCTGCTCTGTGCCCTAGGTCCCTCTTCTGTAAAGTGTACTCAACTCGCAGGGTTGTTGGGGAATTAAGTGAGTTATTTAATGAAATGATATAATTGAAATAGGGCCCAGCCGAGCCATAGAGTGGGAGGAAAGAGTCCCACGGTTCTGGAACCACTTCCGCTTCTGATCGCCGGCTACGGTTCTGACACCGATTCTCCGACACCAGCCGGGGACCCCATGATTCAGCTGAATGCTGACACCATCTACCCGGAGACGGCGTCCGATCCCACACATTAAGCGCCCGGTCCCGCAAGACAGCCCCTTACTTCAGACGCCGATCACAAGCCAGGTGCTTCTGACAGAAAGGCTATCAGTCAGCGGTACCCACCTCCTCCTCCTCGGGTTTGATTAATTTGCTAGAATGGCTCACAGAACTCAGAGACACATTTTACTTACTAGATGACCAGTTTATGATAAAGGATGCACTCAGGAATAGGCAGATGGAAGAGATGCATCGGCACGGTGTGGGGGAGGGGACTGGCTCTCTCTGCGTCCGCACGTGCTCGCCAACCAGGATGCTCTCTGAACCTGGCCTTTCCGGTTTTGATGGAGGCTTCATTGGAGAGGCTGATTGATTAAACCACTGGCCACTGGAGATCGAACTCAATTCGCCGTCCCACCCTCCACCCCGGGTCCTAGGGTGGAAGGAAAGTACCAACTCTCTAAGCACCTATTAGTTTCCCTGGCAACCAGCCTCCCTCCTTAGGTTACATTGGTTTTTTTCCCAGAAGTCACCTCGTTAACATAACAAAAGACACCTTTACCACTCTCTAGGCCAGGAACTGGGATCGAGACCGAATCTATATATTTCTTATTATAAATCCCAACCATTGCAATTCCCAAAACACATGTCTGATAAAGGACTGGTGTCCAGGATGGGTAAAGAACTCCTCCAACTCGGTAATAAAAAGACAGACAACCTAAGAAAAGAATAGATAAAAGGTTGAACAGACACTCCAGCCAAGAAGATGTACGGATGGCCAGCATGCAGCTCAGCATCATTAGTCACTCAGGAAATGAACCACACACGGGAACCAGAGGCCGCACACTCCACACCTAGCAGAACGGCTAAAATGATCACACCAAGACTTGGCGAGGTGCGGAACGCGTTGGGGTGCGTGTCTACGGTGCTGTCATCTCGCAGGAAGTCAGTTTGGGAACGGCTTTAAGAACTAGACGTGCACCCCACCCCCACCATAATCCAGCAATCCCGATGGATTCACTCAAGGGAAATGGAAACCCGTGACCATGAGAAGACTTACACTGGAACGTTCATAGCGGCTTCGTTCGTAATAGTTAAAACCTGGAAACAGCTCAGTGTCCGTATACAGACGACAGAGAAAGGGGAATATTCACGGGACAGAATGCTAGCAGGCAGGAAGAAGGACTGAAGTACTGATACATACGACGACAAGGTGACTCAAAACCCCTCCGCCTAGCAAAGCGGCCCGACCCCAACGCACACTGTACAATTCCATTTATACGCCGTCGGGCGATGGTTGAAACTGATCTATGGTTGTCGCTTCTGGGGTGGAGATGGAACTTGACAGGGAGGAACGGGACAGAACTTTCTGACTCTGAAAACATCCTCTGTCTTGACAGGGGTCTGAGATCCACAGATGCATGAGTCTGTCAAAACGGGCACTAAGAATGTGCATTTCATTGCATGCAAATTTTAACTGAGAAATTTAAAACAAAGAGAACTATAAGTAAATACTGAACTCTGGTTATTCAGATGTATAGGAGGAAAGAAAGGTAGAAAGGTGCCCCCGTCTGCAACTTACTTTGAAATGTGTAAAAAATTGAGGTTACGGTACGGTGAGCTGAATCGTGGCGCCCAAAGGTGTCCATGGTCCAGTGTCCGGGGCCTGAGAAGGCATCACCTTACGTGGCCCAAGGGCTTCGCTGAAGTTAAGGCTCTTGAGAGGAGGCGCTTATCCCGGATTATCTGTCCGCGGAACAGGCTGGAGCGATGCAGGGATGCAAGCCGAGGAACGTGGGTGCCTGGAAAAGCAAAGCGACGTTCTCCCTGAGCCCCGGGAAGGAACGCGGCCTGCCGACACCTTGATTTTAGCTAGCGAAACCCGTGTTGGACTTCTGACTTCCGGCAAAAGATCATACATTTGTAGGTTTTAAACCACTGAATTCATGGTGATTTGTTATGGCGGCCGTAGGAAATGCAGACAGGTGGGCTGCTGGATAGAGGGAGGGATGGATGGATACGTGATGAAATGAGCATAGAAAGACGTCGGCGGTGGACCACGGGTGGGGGGTGTCCAGGTGTTCAGTGTTGACTTCTTCACGTGGTCCTATACTTTTGAACATTTTAATAATAAAGTATCGGGGAAGTGCTTGGGCTAGACAAGTGAAACGCCCTCCATCGCTGTTAGCCAGCGTTCTTATCATCGTTATGACGACTATTGCCGGTCCCCACTTTACCCATCAAACAGAGAAGAGCTGCAGGGACAGAAGACCAGGGGACAGGCCGGTGGTGAAGGGACGGAGCTACATACACTCTTCCCTTACGTCCGCTGTAATTGCTGCCTGCCGGCTGGTCAGGCCCAGGCTGCAAGCATTTGCAGACATGGGCTGGGGCGACATGGTGCCCTGGGATCTGTGCCCCATCATCTTCCATAGCACTGCTGCTTCTGAGAATGTCCACTTTTTAGAGGGAAGAGAGTGTTTTTGCAAAGTCTGTCTAGAAAACATATTATTAGTATAATGAGACTTTAATGATTCGAAATTTTGTTGGAGCAGCGTACAGGATTTTCAATCTTATTGTAAATGCAGCTGGGCATTTATTTTATTTTATTTTTTCCCTGGGCCTCATTGCAAGGACATGTTTCTACAATTGTTATTTAGTTTTTCTTTCTTAGAGCCCTGCTTGTAGGCTCCTCCTAATTGTCTTGTTTAGGAGAGCTCTTGGAGAAAAAAAAAAGAATGTCTTTTTTGTAAACACCGAGCCGGCTTGATCAGAACCAGAGTGTGAGGGCTGTCGCCGAAGGAGATTTACGTGCCTTTAAGATTTATGCCAACACTCTCTGCTCATCATTCGTAATTGCCTCGAAGGAGGAACAACCCAAATGTCCATCAACGGATGAATGGATAAACACAATGCAGCCTGTCCACGCAATGGAATACTATTTGGCAAGGAAAAGGAACAAAGTGCCAATATGTGCTGCCACGTGGATCAGCCTGGGGGACATTATGCTTCGTGAAAGAAGCCAGACACAAAAGGAGACATAGTATCGAATTCCACTGATGTGGACCATCCAAAACAGTCAAGTCTGCAGGGACAGAGGGTACATTGGTAGTGCGTGAGAACTCTTTGAGGGAGGAGAGGGGGCGTGACTGTTGATGGGCAACAGTTTCTTTGGGGGTGATGAAAATATTCCCAATTTGGCTTGATGTTGATGGTCCCATGACCTGTGAACATGCCGAAAATCATTGAATTGCACATTTGAAAAGGACGAATTGTATGGAATGTGAGTTCCGGTCGGGCATTCCCTCCAGCTGTAAATCAGTATTCTTGTAGTTTGCAAGGTGGGTCTTTAACCTGGCTGGGGGTGAGGCTGGGGAGTAGGGACCGATGGGAATGTTGAGTCTTCCTCCTCATCTTTCTGTGGCAGCTGTCCCATGGCAGGCACTGCCTGGGCCTGGCACTGCCTGGGGGTTGGGCTTGGCACTGTGCACAGGCAGCCATGATATTGTCCTCATTGGGCAAGTAAGAATGGGGACCCCCAGAAATCGCGTGCCCAGTTTCACCTGACCTTGTGTGCTTAGGAAGGAGACTCTGATCAGGTTCTTCAAGGGTCAACAAACGGTCAGGAACCTTGGAGCTGAGACAGTGGCTGTTAAACAAACTTATTTATATGTGTGTGTGTGTATATATATATATATATATATATATTTATTTATTTATTTATATATAATAATATGTTTATTTATATATAATAATATATTTATTTATTTATATATAATAATAAATATATAATAATATATTTATTATTTATATGTGTGTGTGTGTGTGTGTGTGTGTGTGTATATATATATTTATTTATTTACTTATTTTACCATGACCCATGGTAAAAAAGACATTTTACGTAGAAACGCTGGTTCAAGGATACATTTATTCCTATCTATCTATCATGTATCTCTCTTAAAAGTTTCATGAGATAATATTGTCCCGTGAGTGAAGCGCACTGACCTATTCTGTTCTGTTCCATTTCGTCGGAGTAATATGCTAGTCACAGTCCCCGATTGTGTGACCCAGCGGGTCAAGGCAATAGTTTCAAAATGTTGCTCTTAGAGACGCAAGGAGGCAACACGCGTCGGTGGGTGTCGAGGGGGCCCAAGTACTTTTGAGGGATATTATTATTGGGTCTGGTGTGTAAGGCTCCCGCCTGGCTTCTCAACTCTCATTTGTTCATTGTCGTTCATTGATCGGTCTTCCGGTCCTTCATCCATCCATGCGAGCTCCCGCGAGACCAGGTACCAGGCTGGGACAGGAGCCAGCGGAGTGGCCCTGGTGGCACTGATGGGGTGCTGAGACCTGCCTCATCTCGCTCTTGCTGTCCACTGTTTATCTCCATCGAATGAGCTTGGTCCCCTCGCCGAAAATCAGTTGGTCGTCGCTAGTGGGCTCGTTTCCGGGCTCTGTTCGCTTCGGGTGGTCTGCGCGTCTGTCCTCTACTGCAGCTTCGTGGTACGTTTGTCCCCCTTTATTCTTCCGTTTCAAGATTGTCTTTTGCTATTCAGTGTTTTGTGAGATTCCATGCAGATTTTAAGGTGGGTTTTCCTCTTTCCATAAAAGCTGTCACTGGGATTGCCTTGAATTTGAAGATTGCTTTGGGTAGAATCGCCTTTTTAGCAATATTCAGCCTTTCGGCCCATGAACTTGATGTCTTTCCATTTATTCGGGTCTTTCTTCTTTAATCCTTTTAGCGGAGTTTTGCAGTTCTCAGTGTGAAGGCTTTTGCCTCCTCGTTTCGATTCCCCCTGGGTGGTCTGTGCCTTTGGGGCTGTCGCAGAGGGGTCGTGTTCCGCGCTGGGGCAGCCGGGCAGTGCCCGGTCCCTGCGGTACAGGGCGCCTCTCCGATACCCATTTGCCCAGTTCTTGCTGCTTTTCCTCGCTGGGGTCCGCCCTCCTGGTTGGGGGTGGATGACAGCCAGTGAGTGTGCCCTGGCTGGGCTTGGCTGATGGGGTGGGGGGGTGCTGATTGCAGGAGAGAGACGAAGTCGCTCTCAAGTGGCCCCGTGGCAAGTCTGACAGAGCAGAGGTCTGGGCACAAAGGACGGTGCGGTGACAATCGTTAAGCTGCCGCCGACTGTCTTGATTACACGTCATCTCCTTACACAGACCCCCTGGATGCACCTGATGGAAAGAGGCACAGAGGGGGCGGCTTGTTGCTCTGCTAGCGTCAGCCGGGGTGGCGAGCTCACCGCGGAAAGTCCTGGGCCAGAGTCTGGGCCAGACCACCGGGCATTCGCACTAGCTCGTGGCATTCACTGGTTGGGGACAGCAGGAGGGGTATGGCTGGGGACCTGGAGGCCGAGGCCAGAGCCTGCTGACCGGAGCCTCAGGGCCCTTATCAAGGAAGGCGGGGGCCGCAGCCTGAGCTCCGTGGTTCTGGGGTTAAACGAGGCCGCAGGGGAGGGCCGAGCTCGCGGGCTGCGCGGGGAGCCCAGGCCGGGAGTCGCGGTTTGTCGGCCTCCGTTCCGAGTGCTTCGCCTGAGCCAGCGCCGTCCTCGCTCGCTCCCCACGCCTCCGTCCTCACGGCAGCCCCGGGCGCGGCGCGCTGCGGTCCCATTTCACAGGCGAGGGGCCTCAGGGACAGAGAGGACGAACGTGTTGCCCCAAGGCCCCACGGCTTGTCTGTGGAGGAGCTGGGACCCACGTCGAGCCTGCGCCCCCAGCTACTGGGCTGCACGTGCCCTTGTCACCCTAGGGAGGGGCCGCTGTCCCCCAGCCTTGGCTTTCTTGTCTGCAAAATGGGTGCGAGAGGCCTGCTCGGCCTCCTGACAGACGCGTCAGGAGACAGCACGTCGGAAGCACAGTGGAAGCTCAGGAGAGTGCTCAGGGCCCCCCAAGGCCACTCCAGAGGGGTGGGCTGTGGTTCCTCTCGTTTCTATAAGGAATGAGGGGGAAATGCAGTGAGCGATTCATTCATTCATTTCTTTATTCGCTCCTTTGTTCCTTCGGCCAACATTTGTGGGGCAGGCCTTGGGAACAGAGCCTCGCATGTGCCTAGCGCAGACCCCACCCTCGGGAGGTCTTAGAGAAGTTGGGAGGCAGACCAGACCCTCCACCATGCCCAGGGCTGAAGGAACCTCAGAGCATGTGGCCTGGGGTCGGGGTGGGGCTCCCCTGCAGAAGCGGTGCTTACATTCTGAGCTGGAGGGTGATTCAGAGTTAGTGGGAGGATGGGGAACCGGCTGGGGGAACAGGGAGCGGGAAGGCCAAGAGGTGGGGGACGGGGAGGAGGCTGTGAGTCACGTCCACTGAGTCCTAACTCCAGTGTGTCATGGTGTGGCCTTGTTTGGAGAGAGGGTCTTTACAGAGATGACCCGGCTGCAGTGAGGTCATGGGGGTGGGCCCTAGTCCCGTGTGAACGGTGTTCTTTTAAAGGGACCTGAGGACACAGACGGTGTCGAGGGAAGACCATGTGCAGACGAGGGAGGGGAAGAAGGCCGCCCGCATGGCGAGGAGGAAGTCCCGGAAGAAGGCAGCCCTGCCAGCAGCTTGGTCTTGGACTCCAGCCTCCAGACCGCGAGGTGGCAAATTTCTGCTGTTGAAGCCTCTGGTCTGTGGGACTTCACGGCTGCAGCCCCAGGATGCGACCACAGCTCGAGCGGCTGGAGCTCAGGGACACGGTGGTGGGGTGAGGTCAGGCGGCGGGCCACGCAGAGGCGGGTCTCGGGCCCCTCTCTGGCTGTGACCGCAGGCGAAAGGGACGGCACTGTCTTGTCAGGTCGAGGACCAGCACCAGGGCCATCCAAGGGCCTGGGGAGTTCAGCTCCTTTACCCAGCCTCCTCTCGGGGTGCATTTATTTTTAAACAGGAGACACGGCAAAGTGGATCAAGCCACCCAGCTTTGCTGCATCGTGATAGGGGACGCGGAGCCGTTAATCATGGGGGAGGCATTAGTGCCGGGGTCCTTGGTCATGGGTGTCCCCCTCCCAGCGGGCACCCCAGGGCTTTTCCACGCCAGAGATGTGTGCGAACAACCATCGCTGAGAGCCCAGCAAACAAACCCCCTCCCCCCGCAAAAAAAGAAACGAGAACAGAAAACGAGGCGAGGGCCAGGGCCTGGAGCCTTGCGTTAGGATTTAAGGAAACTCTGCTACTTCTGAGTGGAGGGAACGTCTCAGCTCTGAGTGAGATCGTGTGGTGACAGAGACCCAGCTGGCACTGTTTCAAGCGGAAAAGGTTTGGCTTAGGGAGCAAGCCTTAGGAAGTACAGGAGGACCTGGCCTCGAGGGGGCTTGAGCCACGGATCTGGCTGCTGGTGTGACCCCGCCCAGCACGGGGGCTCACATCCCCGCAGCGAGCATCACAGGGGTGGGGGGTGGAGAGCCCCATCTCCCATCCCCCTCCACTGAGTCAGCCCCGGAAAGATGGGACGTTGGGGTCAGGTCACAGGCGCACCCTCAGTCTGTCATGTCACATCCTGTCGCCGGGGTGGGCAGTAGCTGTGCTGAAGATTACATGACTCCAACACCGCCGTGTCGCAGCCGCGTGACCGTGGGACCCGGGCTGCAGGTCCAGGCTCTCTGGCTCCGCAGCTGCGCTCTGGGCTGTGTCACCTTCCAAGATGAAATGGAAGGAAAACTGAGCCTCATTTTGCAGAGGAGGAAACCCAGGCCCTGAGAGCCGGCGGGAAGCTGCGTCTCATGTCGAGTGGGCTTCTCACTCAGGACCTTCCCCAGCAGACTCCCGCCAGCCCGGATGTGTGGGTGTCGGAATGAGCAGGCCAGCAGGAACGCGACGGGCAATTAGCACAGAAGGGGTCCGTTTCTCAAAATTAGCTCTGGTCTGATCGAATCTGGGTGTCCCCGGTCGAAAAACATCCGCCAAGCGCAAAGGCAGCCGGGGACACGCACGCAAAGCGCGGACGGCCTTCCGGGGTTGAGTAGATTTCCCCAGCGGTAAAAGGCCGCTGAGGCCGCGTCAATTGGTTTTTCATTTTTCTCGGTGTCGGAATGGTCCAGTTTCGAGCACGATTTCCAGGTGTGTCGTGAGGAACTTCAGGGACTGCGGTAGTCCTGGAGGGTCACCCAGGACCGGTGCTTGGTTCCTGTGGAAGGCGGAGACCCCGCCTGGGACTCGGGCTCGTCACCCGGACCCAGAGCGGGGGTTCCAGCGTCCAGGCAGGTCCGGCCTCCGACTCTGCCTGTTCGTCTCTGGTGGGGTCAGATCTTAGGGGTTCCCTGGCCCACCATGAACTGTGAGCCCGAGGTTTCCCTTCGGATACCAGGGCACACGGACCCTGAGGGCGCACGTGCGTCTCCACTCCCTGGGGGTGTGCCTGTGACTCCGCCCCCCCGGGGATGTGCCTGTGACTCCGCCCCGCGGGGATGTGCTCAGACCACTCGAATGCTCTGTGACTCACCGGAGGTGCTCAGATTCTCAGCCTCCCCCCGGGATGCGCCTGCATCACCGAATGTGCTCGTGACTCCACTCGGGATGCTGCCTGTGACTCACTTCCCCGAGTGCTCGTGACCGCCTTCCCAGGGATGTGCTCTGTGACTCACCTGACTCCACCCCGGGAGGCAGTGCTCAGGACTACCACCGGGGGATGTGCCTGTGACTCCGCCCCCCGGGGGTGTGCCTGTGTCTGGGCTCGTCCAGATTCTTTCCTCTGGTCACAGTCTTCATCCACGGCAGGATCTGCCAGCTTTTACTGTAAAGGGCCAGATAGTGAGCTTTCAGTCGATGACTCGACTCTGCCTCCACAGCAGACGAGCAGCCGCAGGAAATACTAAGTGGGTGGGCATGGCTATGTTCCGATAAAGCTTTACTATTTACCAGAACAGGCCAGGGGCCGGATTGGGTTTGTTGGCCCCCAGTCTACGGCATAGATTCTACTCCCTAGATTTGGGGTGGTGTGTGTTCCACCCTCTTTTCTGTCTTACACTGTTATTAAAAAAGAATCCCTCCTCGCCCCCCACAAGAAGCCTCCTGGAACCTGTTAAGACTCTGGATGCCGCCCATGGGTGGAGAGAGACAGGATCTGGGTCAATCGTCCCGTCCTAGCTCCGTGACGCCGAGCTGACCCAGAGGATTTATCAATCCCCGGGATTGTTTTGGGAATTAGATGTGTCAGTGGGTGAGAAAGGGCCTCGTGAACTGTCCAGTGTCATCTCACTGTGCACAGGTGTGTCACCAGCAGCGTGCATGGAGGAGACACTTGGGTACAGAAGTGACAATGGCAGCCGGGCCGGTCATTCATTCCCCCCGTGTCCCATGGTGTCCCTTGCAGGTGTGGCCGTCTGGCTTTTGCTGTGTGACCTGGGACTGCCGGCTTCCTGAGCCCCATCTGCGCTGAGTAGGGAGCAGTGTCCCTGTTCTGTGACACTTTAGCCAGGCCACCTTAAAAGTCCTTTTGCCGGTTAGTGGGAAAGGTCTCCTTTGACAGGTGCCATGCAATCAAAGACAGACTCGTGCTTCATGGCTGCAAATTCCCCACCGTCAAATGTACATGATTCTTATGGAGTGAGAGGGAAGGTCCAGACGAACTGTCTCATCTCTCAGGCTGTGAGCGGGCGCTGGGGGATTCGTAAGAGCGGTGAGTGCTCTGCTGGCTAAGCTGCCACCGTGAACAGCCTGTGACTCCATCCCTGGGCGCTGGCTGCTGAGGAGGCCAGGTAGACCCAGCCTAGACAGGTGCCAGGTGTGTGGTTCCGGGCATCAGCGAGCACGTGGGCAGCGATGGTACCGAGTGGGCCAGG
>NW_024342469.1:4034882-4066415 GCF_902729225.1 Pteropus medius | reverse complement strand
CAGGCTGGGACAGGAGCCAGCGGAGTGGCCCTGGTGGCACTGATGGGTGCTGAGACCTGCCTCATCTCGCTCTTGCTGTCCACTGTTTATCTCCATCGAATGAGCTTGGTCCCCTCGCTGAAAATCAGTTGGCCGTCGCGAGTGGGCTCGTTTCCGGGCTCTGTTCGCTTCGGGTGGTCTGCGTGTCTGTCCTGTACTGCAGCTTCGTGGTACGTTTCTCTCCCTTTATTCTTCTTTTTCAAGATTGTCTTTTGCTATTCAGTGTTTTGTGAGATTCCATGCAGATTTTAAGGTGGGTTTTCCTCTTTCCATAAAAGCTGTCACTGGGATTGCCTTGAATTTGAAGATTGCTTTGGGTAGAATCGCCTTTTTAGCAATATTCGGCCTTTCGGCCCATGAACTTGATGTCTTTCCATTTATTCGGGTCTTTCTTCTTTAATCCTTTTAGCGGAGTTTTGCAGTTCTCAGTGTGAAGGCTTTTGCCTCCTCGTTTCGATTCCCCCTGGGTGGTCTGTGCCTTTGGGGCTGTCGCAGAGGGGTCGTGTTCCGCGCTGGGGCAGCCGGGCAGTGCCCGGTCCCTGCGGTACAGGGCGCCTCTCCGATACCCATTTGCCCAGTTCTTGCTGCTTTTCCTCGCTGGGGTCTCGCCTTCCTGGTTGGGGGTGGATGACAGCCAGTGAGTGTGCCCTGGCTGGGCTTGGCTGATGGGGTGGGGGGGTGCTGATTGCAGGAGAGAGACGAAGTCGCTCTCAAGTGGCCCCGTGGCAAGTCTGACAGAGCAGAGGTCTGGGCACAAAGGACGGTGCGGTGACAATCGTTAAGCTGCCGCCGACTGTCTTGATTACACGTCATCTCCTTACACAGACCCCCTGGATGCACCTGATGGAAAGAGGCACAGAGGGGGCGGCTTGTTGCTCTGCTAGCGTCAGCCGGGGTGGCGAGCTCACCGCGGAAAGTCCTGGGCCAGAGTCTGGGCCAGACCACCGGGCATTCGCACTAGCTCGTGGCGTTCACTGGTTGGGGACAGCAGGAGGGGTATGGCTGGGGACCTGGAGGCCGAGGCCAGAGCCTGCTGACTGGAGCCTCAGGGCCCTTATCAAGGAAGGCGGGGGCCGCAGCCTGAGCTCCGTGGTTCTGGGGTTAAGCGAGGCCGCAGGGGAGGGCCGAGCTCGCGGCCTGCGCGGGGAGCCCAGGCCGGGAGTCGCGGTTTGTCGGCCTCCGTTCCGAGTGCTTCGCCTGAGCCAGCGCCGTCCTCGCTCGCTCCCCACGCCTCCGTCCTCACGGCAGCCCCGGGCGCGGCGCGCTGCGGTCCCATTTCACAGGCGAGGGGCCTCAGGGACAGAGAGGACGAACGTGTTGCCCCAAGGCCCCACGGCTTGTCTGTGGAGGAGCTGGGACCCACGTCGAGCCTGCGCCCCCAGCTACTGGGCTGCACGTGCCCTTGTCACCCTAGGGAGGGGCCGCTGTTCCCCAGCCTTGGCTTTCTTGTCTGCAAAATGAGTGCGAGAGGCCTGCTCGGCCTCTTGACAGACGCGTCAGGAGACAGCACGTCGGAAGCACAGTGGAAGCTCAGGAGAGAGCTCAGGGCCCCCCAAGGCCACTCCAGAGGGGTGGGCTGTGGTTCCTCTCGTTTCTATAAGGAATGAGGGGGAAATGCAGTGAGCGATTCATTCATTCATTTCTTTATTCGCTCCTTTGTTCCTTCGGCCAACATTTGTGGGGCAGGCCTTGGGAACAGAGCCTCGCATGTGCCTAGCGCAGACCCCACCCTCGGGAGGTCTTAGAGAAGTTGGGAGGCAGACCAGACCCTCCACCATGCCCAGGGCTGAAGGAACCTCAGAGCATGTGGCCTGGGGTCGGGGTGGGGCTCCCCTGCAGAAGCGGTGCTTACATTCTGAGCTGGAGGGTGATTCAGAGTTAGTGGGAGGATGGGGAACCGGCTGGGGGAACAGGGAGCGGGAAGGCCAAGAGGTGGGGGACGGGGAGGAGGCTGTGAGTCACGTCCACTGAGTCCTAACTCCAGTGTGTCATGGTGTGGCCTTGTTTGGAGAGAGGGTCTTTACAGAGATGACCCGGCTGCAGTGAGGTCATGGGGGTGGGCCCTAGTCCCGTGTGAACGGTGTTCTTTTAAAGGGACCTGAGGACACAGACGGTGTCGAGGGAAGACCATGTGCAGACGAGGGAGGGGAAGAAGGCCGCCCGCATGGCGAGGAGGAAGTCCCGGAAGAAGGCAGCCCTGCCAGCAGCTTGGTCTTGGACTCCAGCCTCCAGACCGCGAGGTGGCAAATTTCTGCTGTTGAAGCCTCTGGTCTGTGGGACTTCACGGCTGCAGCCCCAGGATGCGACCACAGCTCGAGCGGCTGGAGCTCAGGGACACGGTGGTGGGGTGAGGTCAGGCGGCGGGCCACGCAGAGGCGGGTCTCGGGCCCCTCTCTGGCTGTGACCGCAGGCGAAAGGGACGGCACTGTCTTGTCAGGTCGAGGACCAGCACCAGGGCCATCCAAGGGCCTGGGGAGTTCAGCTCCTTTACCCAGCCTCCTCTCGGGGTGCATTTATTTTTAAACAGGAGACACGGCAAAGTGGATCAAGCCACCCAGCTTTGCTGCATCGTGATAGGGGACGCGGAGCCGTTAATCATGGGGGGGCCATTAGTGCCGGGTCCCTGGTCATGGGTGTCCCCCTCCCAGCGGGCACCCCAGGGCTTTTCCACGCCAGAGATGTGTGCGAACAACCATTGCTGAGAGCCCAGCAAACAAACCCCCTCCCCCCGCAAAAAAAGAGGGCCAGGGCCTGGAGCCTTGCGTTAGGATTTAAGGAAACTCTGCTACTTCTGAGTGGAGGGAACTTCTCGGCTCTGAGTGGGATCGTGTGGTGACAGAGACCCAGCTGGCACTGTTTCAAGCGGAAAAGGTTTGGCTTAGGGAGCAAGCCTTAGGAAGTACAGGAGGACCTGGCCTCGAGGGGGCCTGAGCCACGGATCTGGCTGCTGGTGTGACCCCGCCCAGCACGGGGACTCACATCCCCGCAGCGAGCATCACAGGGGTGGGGGGTGGAGAGCCCCATCTCCCATCCCCCTCCACTGAGTCAGCCCCGGAAAGATGGGACGTTGGGGTCAGGTCACAGGCGCACCCTCAGTCTGTCATGTCACATCCTGTCGCCGGGGTGGGCAGTAGCTGTGCTGAAGATTACATGACTCCAACACCGCCGTGTCGCAGCCGCGTGACCGTGGGACCCGGGCTGCAGGTCCAGGCTCTCTGGCTCCGCAGCTGCGCTCTGGGCTGTGTCACCTTCCAAGATGAAATGGAAGGAAAACTGAGCCTCATTTTGCAGAGGAGGAAACCCAGGCCCTGAGAGCCGGCGGGAAGCTGCGTCTCATGTCGAGTGGGCTTCTCACTCAGGACCTTCCCCAGCAGACTCCCGCCAGCCCGGATGTGTGGGTGTCGGAATGAGCAGGCCAGCAGGAACGCGACGGCCAATTAGCACAGAAGGGGTCCATTTCTCAAAATTAGCTCTGGTCTGATCCTGGTCTGATCGAATCTGGGTGTCCCCGGTCTAAAAACATCCGCCAAGTGCAAAGGCAGCCGGGGACACGCACGCACAGCGCGGACCGCCTTCCGGGGTTGAGTAGATTTCCCCAGCGGTAAAAGGCCGCTGAGGCCGCGACGATTGGTTTTTCATTTTTCTCGGTGTCGGAATGGTCCAGTTTCGAGCACGATTTCCAGGTGTGTCGTGAGGAACTTCAGGGACTGCGGTAGTCCTGGAGGGTCACCCAGGACCGGTGCTTGGTTCCTGTGAAAGGTGGAGACCCCACCTGGGACTCGGGCTCGTCACCTGGACCCAGAGCGGGGGTTCCAGCGTCCAGGCAGGTCCGGCTTCCGACTCTGCCTGTTCGTCTCTGGTGGGGTCAGATCTTAGGGGTTCCCTGGCCCACCATGAACGGTGAGCCCGAGGTTTCCCTTCGGATACCAGGGCACACGGACCCTGAGGGCGCACGTGCGTCTCCACTCCCTGGGGGTGTGCCTGTGACTCCGCCCAGCAGTAACCTGTGAAGGCTCAGCCCCCGAGTGTGCCTGGCCGACTCCGCCCCCGGGAGGTGCTGGCAGACTCAGCCCCGGGAAATATTGCCTGTGACTCAGCCCCGAGAATGTATATATGTGACTCAGCGCCCCAGAGGCCATGCCTATGAGCTCAGCCCCCAGTGTGCCTGTCAGCTCAGCCCCCCAGGGATGTGCCTGACTCAGCCCCCCAGGGATGTGTGCTGTGACTCCACCCCGGGGGATAGTGCCTGTGACTCAGCCCCCAGCCTTGATGATGTGCCTGTGACTCCGCCCCCCCGGGATGTGCCTGTGACTCCGCCCCCCGGGGGTGTGCCTGTGTCTGGGCTCGTCCAGATTCTATCCTCTGGTCACAGTCTTCATCCACGGCAGGATCTGCCAGCTTTTACTGTAAAGGGCCAGATAGTGAGCTTTCAGTCGATGACTCGACTCTGCCTCCACAGCAGACGAGCAGCTGCAGGAAATACTAAGTGGGTGGGCATGGCTATGTACCGATAAAGCTTTACTATTTACCAGAACAGGCCAGGGGCCGGATTGGGTTTGTTGGCCCCCAGTCTACGGCATAGATTCTACTCTCTAGATTTGGGGTATGTGTTCCGACCTCTTTCTGTCTTACACTGTTATTGAAAAAGAAATCCCCATAGCCCCCCCACGATATTCTGAACCTGTTAATTGCCAAGACTCTGTGGATGCTGCCTTGCCCCATTTTGTATGGTGGAGAGAGACAGGATCTGGGTCAATCGTCCCGTCCTAGCTCCGTGACGCCGAGCTGACCCAGAGGATTTATCAATCCCCGGGATTGTTTTGGGAATTAGATGTGTCAGTGGGTGAGAAAGGGCCTCGTGAACTGTCCAGTGTCATCTCACTGTGCACAGGTGTGTCACCAGCAGCGTGCATGGAGGAGACACTTGGGTACAGAAGTGACAATGGCAGCCGGGCCGGTCATTCATTCCCCCCGTGTCCCATGGTGTCCCTTGCAGGTGTGGCCGTCTGGCTTTTGCTGTGTGACCTGGGACTGCCGGCTTCCTGAGCCCCATCTGCGCTGAGTAGGGAGCAGTGTCCCTGTTCTGTGACACTTTAGCCAGGCCACCTTAAAAGTCCTTTTGCCGGTTAGTGGGAAAGGTCTCCTTTGACAGGTGCCATGCAATCAAAGACAGACTCGTGCTTCATGGCTGCAAATTCCCCACCGTCAAATGTACATGATTCTTATGGAGTGAGAGGGAAGGTCCAGACGAACTGTCTCATCTCTCAGGCTGTGAGCGGGCGCTGGGGGATTCGTAAGAGCGGTGAGTGCTCTGCTGGCTAAGCTGCCACCGTGAACAGCCTGTGACTCCATCCCTGGGCGCTGGCTGCTGAGGAGGCCAGGTAGACCCAGCCTAGACAGGTGCCAGGTGTGTGGTTCCGGGCATCAGCGAGCACGTGGGCAGCGATGGTACCGAGTGGGCCAGGCTGTGCTGGTATCCGGCTTGGCCACGGCTGTCCCCGTCCCCTCTCCATGGGAGGAGCCCTTTATATAGTTGGCATTGCACTGGATAAGTGATGTTTACGCCAGGATCCACTTTGATGTGCTCGTATGTGATGCTAGTCCAAGAAGGGGCTGGGAAAGGACGCGGTTGAATTGTGTCCCCCGGTCCCCAGAGGATGTGCTCAAGCCCTAATCCCTGGAGCCGAGGGCTGTGACCTTCTTTGGAAATGAGGTCCTTGCAGATGTGATTAAAGTGGACGTTTGGATGTCATCCCAGTGTAGGGTGGGGCCCACCATTGGGCCCCAGAAAGGGCAAGGGAGGCCCCTCCCCTGGGGCCGTCAGAGAGCGCAGCCCTGCCCCTCACCCAGATCTCGGCTTCTCCAGAACCGGGGAGAGCGAATGTCTGTTGTTTCAAGCCTCCCAGGTTGGGTCCTTCAGTGCAGTGACCACAGGACACTAACAGCCTCTATCTGGCCTTGGACCCTCCCATTCCTCGGTGGCTCTCCAGCCAGTGAGGCTGTCAGTGAAATTGGAAGATTGCAAGTAGGTCGAGTGCCAGGAACTAAGCTGGAAGTGCCCGTGAAGGTTCTGCCCCCTCCAGAGCTGCCGTGGATGCTGAACGCGAGCCTGCACTTGCATGAACTGTTGCCTGGTGAATCCAGCGGGAACTTTCCTCACCTGATTCTGAGCATGCTGGAAAAAATAAATAAACAAGAACTCACGTTCCTGCCATCATCTCAGCCCTAAGTTCTCTACCCCTTAAAAATATGAAAAAATTGCATTATGATTCCTGTTAATCATTGAAAAGACGATAATTTTTTTCTGTGAAGGTCCAAAGAGCAGGGGTTTTAGACCTCGTGAGCCATCGGCCTCTGGAACGAGCCAGCTGTGCCGCTGGCGTGGAGGCAGCCGCGGACGATACGTCAGCACGCAGGTGTGGCCGCGTCCCAGTGACGCCTTGTTACAAGACTTGGTGGCAGGCCAGATTTGGCCCAGCAGCCGCGCTTTGCCAATCCCTGGTTTAAACCAACACTTAAAAAAAAACCCACGTTTATATGACCTCTTCGACTTCTAGAATGTTCTCAGAGAGATGTGGCCATTTAAAGTACTGTTATTGCTACCTGAGCTTTTTACGGTGATCCCTTTGTTGAGTAGGGACTGTGCAGATAGGCCACCCACGACTGCTTTCCGCGAGGGGCCTGGCACGCAGGACGTACCCAGTGTGTGCCGTTTAGCTAACTCCCTCCCTCTTGGGAACACATATAGTGACATAGCGGTATGATTCACAAAAGCCAAGTGTCTATCAGCCGACGAATGGAGAAACACAGTGTGTCACATATATGCAGTGGGCTACGATTCGACCCTGACAAGGCAGGAAACTCTGACAGCTGCCACGACACCGATGAACCTTGGGGACATTATGCTCGGTGAAATAAGCCAGTCGCAGAAAAGCCAAACCCTGTACGATTCCACCGAGATGAGGTCCCCAGAGCAAATTCGTAGAGATAGAAAGGGGAAGGGTGGGTGCCAGGGGCTGGGAGAAACGGGGACGGGGAGTTAGCGTTTGACGGGGACTGAGTGTCAATCCGGGAAGATGAGAAAGTGCAGCGAATGGATGGTGGTGACGAGTGCACTGTGATGCCACCGAACGGCACTAAAAAATGGTTAAAATGTAAGTGTTCGGTATATTTTTCCACGATGAAAAAATAAGTGAACAATTATTGTGAAGTACGTTGCACAGACAGAGAGTGTACGTAGGCACAGTTTCAAGAAGAATAATGAGATTATCCTCAGTCCCGCCACTTGACTTAGATCAGGTCCTCTGTACCCCGCCTTCTGGGCCCCTCCCTCCCAGCAGAGGGCCCCGCCCCGCCTCGAACGTGCGCTCAGCATTTCTCTGCTTTCCCGGCTGTCATCATGCCTCATCCATGCTTTCCAGCGCGTTGTTTGCCGCTGCCTGACATTGACCTTTAAGTGCCCGGAGCGCGCCCTTGCCTCCAGCGGCCCAGCAGCACAGCCCCGCTGTGCGGTGCAGCCCACACTGCCTGCCATTGTGTTGGATCCGCGCCAGCAATGCTGGCACTTTGGAGCTCGGTGGAGGGCTATTCGGGGCCTGGGCCGCAGGAGGACCGCCCTCGGCCGAGTGTTGAGTTAGAGGCAGGAGAGCGAGCTTTGAAGGGGGAGGATGCTAAGGCCGGGCTGCCCGAAGCTTCCCGGTACCCCATCCCTCCTGAAGCTGATGTGGCAAGTTACCCAACCCCTCCGAGCACTGGTTTTCCCAGTCAGGGGATGGGGACAGCATCAGGTTGTGGAGTGGCTTACATGCCCAGAGACGGCCCCTGTGAAGCGCTCCGACGGGCTGCGGGGTGCGGGTGGCGGGGGCGCCCTCGTCGGATGATGCTCACCGTTCCTTCTTTCTCTAATGCTCTCTCGGCTCAACCCGGCAAAAATGCTCGGCTTGTAAGCTTGCCGTTCCACTTGTGGGAAAATTAAACACATTTAAGAGTAAAAGAAATTAGGGAATTTGTGATCATTAGCCAAGTAAATTATGTCTCGAAAAATGTAATGTACCAAGGAGGATAATAGCACGTGGCGGCACGCTCGATAAATATTTGTCAGGACGAAGGATAATTTGACGAGCCGGAAGCATGGGAGTCTTCGGTTCTGAAACTAATAACGTGAGTGTAGAGCAGCGACGGCTGCTCAAAATAATTCGTGTTTATAGAAAATCCAGAGATGAGGGAGGAGGTCATGGGGAGCCCGGGGTGGGCCGGCGTGCTCTGCCCCAGGAGGCGCCCCCTGCCCCGGGAGTTGCCGCCCCGTCCCGGCAGGCACCCCAGGGCCGTTTGTGGCCAGGATCGCGATCTGAAGCCCGAATTCATCAGCGCTCTGAGAAGACCTGTCTTGGGGAGTCTGCCTTAGCCAGGCTGACTGTGGGTGGCACGTAGCGCCCACTTCGCAGCTGACAGTGTGTCTGAGGTACGGCTGGGACCCCGTGTCTCAGCCCTCTGGCCGGGCTGGGAGCGAGGGACCCTTCCTTGCCTTTTCTAGTTTCTGGTGGTCCCCCAGTCCCGGGCCTGTGTGGACAGCATGCCATTCTCTGCCTCTGTCGTCACGTGACCTTCTCCCTCCGCGTGCGTCTGTGGCCCAGTGTCCCTCGGTCTACAGGGGCACTGGCCGGGCCCGCCCTAATCCCGTGCGACCCATCTTAACTCGGCATGAAGGCCCTATCTCTAAATAGATGGTAGTCACAGATCGCCGGTGGACGTGCCTTTGGGGCGGACACGGTTCATCCACAGCACCACACACTTAGTAAATGCCTAAAACCTGCTTTTTAAAAAATTATTTCTACGACTGTTATTTCCATAGATGAGACATGGTGGGGATACACTGTAAACACCTATCGATCATGTTTTATCTCGATTTTGCACATTCCATGGTTCGGCTTGAAGACCGTTCTTGGTTTTGAAGGGAGAAGGGAAGATCGTTTTTTTCCTTTTCATTTGAAAACGACTGTGAAGCTTGTGTTTGCACGGGGCTCGCAGCTTACAAATTGATACGTCTTTTTAGATTAACGTCTGCTTTATGATTTCTATACAATTTTTCAGCAATAAAATAAAGAGCAGTCCTCCCTCCCCCCGCGACATACATGCTTTTAAGATAAACACCGCTCCCTTGAGCCTGGGGAAATGTAATGAGCTGATATCGTGTCTCATTCCTATTTTTAAGCCATGGCCACAAAATGCCGTGTAAATTCAGAATATCACGGACTTGGTGTTGATTGTATTAGCTCAAGAAAAGATGTCATCCATCTCTTCTTAAAAGTCTCTCTTAGCTCGTTCGACAGGTACAGAGGATGTGTCATTAAACAGATGTACAGACTGCTGTCGTTTGGTTTTAAATAGCACTTGTTACTCTTTGTGGTGTGCTTGCTTAGCATGACGAGGGGTGGACGTGACTGTCGCAGGGCGCAGCTTCTGCTTTCACTGCTTGTCATCGGCGGGAACGTCGTTTGTGTTCTGAGAACGTGGGACGGATTCAGGAATGGCAGGTGGCTGCTCGCGTGAGAATTTCGCGGCCGAGCGCCACGGAGGCGTATCTCCAATATCTGGGGCAAGGGGAACTGCTTCCCATGGGACACTTTTGGACGTTTGAGCAGGAGAAACTTGGACTGAGCCGGAAGCGGAAGAAATCGGCGGTGAGAAAGAGGGTTGAAGCCGGGACCTTCGGGGGTCGGTCCAGAAGTCCCCGTGTGTCGATGTGGGTGTGCGTCGCCAGAGCCGAGCGCGAGGTGCACCCAGTGGGACTTAACTGGGTCAATGTCATCCGGTAACACAGCTGGATTCGACACTTAGACCTAGACAACAGTGAGACTAAACCTGTGTTCTGTGAACACGGGCCAAGGAGCTATGGTTTGCTGTCACTCAAGAAGGGTAGCATATTGTGACAAGTTGGCACGGTGACAGATGACTACTCGACTTAGTGTGGTGATCGCGTTGTAAGGTACGTAAATGTCGGGTCACTCTATTGTGCACCTGAAATAAATATAATATTGCATACCAACTAGGCTTAAATAAATTAAGTCTAAATAAATGTAAAAATTTAAATAAATACATTTTCGATGAATTAAAAAAAAAAAGAAGTCATGCAGGATGGGAGGAGGTAACGAGTCAGCCGGAGTGAGGTGCTGGGGTCAGCCCATCACTTCCTAAATACAGTCCGTCCTCACGTTCATGGCCGTTATGTTCTGTGAAGTCACGGCAAACACCGATTGCTAACACGGCGCCGCTGCCCCAGGGGAGATGCAGGCTCACGTTCTTGGACTGTGGCCACGTCAACAGATCGATATATAACTTTGTTTCCTGTCTGTTTCTGTTTAAAGACTCCATATGGAGTATATGTTACTGATCCTGTTAACATTGAACTCACGGCCACCAGCACCGTAGGTTGAGCCTGAACGAAGCCTGTCTAGCACGCAGCCTGTCGTACTGGGGACACTAGATAGCACTTCACTGCGCTTGGGACCATTTTAAACCATGAGAAAAAAAAAATACCCAAAAAGCACAAAAATGAGAAACTACGTGGCACTAAATAGACTGTGAAAATGACACTTGTTTGCAACATGAGGGCTCAAACAGGGCAGGGTGTCTGTCGCCTTGGTGGATCTCAGCAGGGAACGTGCACCTTGGGTTACTTAATTTTTTTCTCTGCTCAGCGCGTGTCTGCAGAGGACCACGTGTGCCGTGACTTCCGATCTGGGGGTCCCAAATAAATGTTAGTGAAGAGGTGAATTTGCGAACACGAGATCCATGAGTATTGAGGGTGGACTGTGGTTTAGAGCGGGGCAGGCAGGGGCGGTGGGGTCGGAGGGGGCTCCCTAAGGCACGGCAGTCCCCAGGGTCGGGCCCTGCCCACAGGCATGTGTGGCAGTCCAGCGCTGCTACCACTGGCCGTCCGTTCCCTCACTCACCTGTGGCCTGCTCTGTGGGGTCGGGAGGGGGGCAGTCCACACTCTGGAGGGGCCAGCAGTCAGCTGCTCCCATCCAGACATGTCGAGAGGCGGCTTGCTCAAGGTCATGTGAAAAGCTCGGGTTCCCAGTTGTGGCCGAGGCCGTGAACCATCACTGGCCAGTCCTGGAATTGGGGTGCTCAGAGCTGCAGGGGGTCTTTGCAGGTTACTTTTACCCCTGGTTTCTGGGGTTTGACTGGTCGTACGGGCTGCTTGGGGCTTTGGTGCAGGGAGGAGAGTGGCATTTACGGGGCTTTGACTTTGGGCAGCGCTAGGCGAGGCCCTGGGGACTGTCACCACACACAGCCCTCAGGTCACATGCCGGGGAGGGGACCTGCAGACACAGGGGTGCCGAGAAGATGCCCTTCCCGCCCACCGTCCCTCGTGTGCAGACCTCAGGCCCCACTCCGTGAGCGCTGGCCTCTCGGATTGCATGGTGGCCATCTGTCCTCGGCCAGCCAGGGCCGTTGTTTCTAAGTGCCCGTAGGACATCCTCGCTCTGCTCTGACTGAGAAGCATCTCCTCAGGCACCGCTGCCAGCTGCTGTCCTGGCCTTGGGCTCTGGGGCAGTTTTAGTCTGCTGGGGCTGCCACAGACTGGGTGGCCCAAATAGCAGAAATGTATCGCTTCTAGTTCTGGAGGCTTGAAGTCCAAGATCAAGGTGCCTGCAGGGTTGGTTCGTCTCTTGCCAGTGGAGTCCTCTCCTGTGTCCTTGCATGGTCTTCCCTCAATGTGTCTGTGTCCTAATCTCCTCTCCTTATATGGACACGAGCCATGTTGGATTAGGGCCGCCCCGATGGCCTCATATAATCTTTAAAGACTTTTTCTCAGTCTACGGCCATGCCACCCTGAACAAGCCCGATCCCGTCTGATCTCGGAAGCTAAGCAGGGTCGGGCCTGGTTAGTACTCGGATGGGAGACCACCTAGGAAGACCGGGTGCTGTAGGCGTAAAAAATAAAAAATAAGGGATTGTAAGCTGACAAGGTCCTTGCCATCTGTGAGGTCAGCCAAGGGCTGCCTCACCTAAAAAAAAAAAGACTTTCTCAAAATACAGTCACATTCTTAAACATGTGGATTTGGGGGTTGGGGACGCAATGCAGCCCATAACAGGCTTCTTCAGGTCACCCAAACGCGAGGGCAGTTAAAGCAGGGTCAGCTGTGGGGCCACACGGCCTTAGGGTTCTCGTACTTGCTGCCACAGGTCCGGTCTGGACTCTGCGTGACCCCTGGTTTGCACCCTGTCTGGCGGGTGGGGCGTGCGGTGGGGCAGGGGTGCTGGGAGGGGCGTCCCCTGCTGCCGATGCTTGTGCCTGGGGGGTGGTCCCCTGAGAACTTTTGTGGGGAGCAGGTCCCATGGCTTCTTCCTCGCACGCTGCCCGTGGAGGGCCAGCTCTTAGTCGGGGACCCGGGGACGAGCGTGGGGTGCTGCAGGCCTGCCATTTGTTATGACTGGTTCGTTCAAGTTTGGGACGGAGAACAGGGCCTGAGCCACCTCGCGGACCCTCCCGTCCGCCCTGGCCCGGGGCCCAGTCTCCAGGCCCGGCCGAGGTCAGGCTTAACGGAGGCCAAAGTCCAGTCCGTTTTCACCGATCCCCGCAAACAGGTCTGAGTCTCAGCCCAGGCGTGGACGCTCCCTCCCTTCCTTAGGCCCGCGGGTTTGTTTTCCTGGGGAGCAGTTTGCCCGCGAAGCCGCTGGCGGTGAAGATAGAAATAATACTCTGTGGTTAGCGGGGTCCTATCACGGAAAAACAACTGGGTTCTCCCGGCAGCCTGGTCCTTTGTGGTCTGCCTCAGAGTGTCCCTAAAGAGGCCTTCTCCTCCAGCTGCAAGTCACGGTCGCGTCCCTGCCCGCGTCCATATATGAGCTCCGCGCGTGTCTCCTGTTCCCCGCCGAGTCCCCGGCCTCACCGTGTCCGCCCTTCTAACGCCCCCGCCGGCCACACCGTCTTCTCCAGTGAGTGCTGCCTGTTTTCTTGTCATTTCCAGTAGAAGCGAGACCCGGGCCCACCCTCGCCCTCCTCCGCTTTATGAGGGCAGGCCGTATAAACCCCGGCCGGCCGTTCGACTTTGCCCCGGCAGGTGGCGAGGACGTTGGTGTGAGGACAGTGGGGTGAGGGGCCACCTGATGGGTGGAGTGAAGCGTGTTGGGAAGTGTCCATCACTCCGGCGGGGTCATGTGAGCCTTTGGGCCTAAAAGATTGGTGTTTGGAACATTTTCAGGATCCAGTTGCAATTAAGATTGTCTTAGGAGTGTCTGTCTGTCTGATACGATGGTCTCTCTTCAGTCACCTTTCGGTTCTGGCTTTCTCTTTTCACCGGCCGTCCTTGGCCAGCATCTGGCTCTTCCTGTCACTGCTGGACGAGACGTTGGTTCTCTTTTCTTCAGGAGGCAGCTCAGTGGACAGAGCGTTGCCATTATTAGTGTGATGATGGCGGTTAGCAGTCACCCCGAGGCCCAGTTTTCCCGCCTGTGAAGTTGGGACAACGGTACAGGTGACGCGTGCGAGCCCCAGGGACCGTCCCGGACTCTCAGTGTGCTCCGTCTCGTGCAGTCCTCATCACAACTTATTTTACAGTTGAGTGAGCTGAAGCCCAGAGAGGCTAACCAAGCTGCCCAGGGGCACACAGCAAATGGAAATAGGAGTCGTGGTTTCGTCGGAGCGCTTTGCCTCTGGTCTCCTGGGGCCCTGCCGGGGGACTGAGTGAGGTGAGGGTCATCCGAGTGTGCTGCGGTGACCTTCCGTCAAGGAGCCGATTTCGCTGTGATCATTCCCAGCCTTGCCAGCGGGCGTTGGGCGGGGGCGTGGGAACATTTCTGGGGGAGAATCAGCAGTCGAAGAAGGGGCTTAAGGCAACTGAATGCAGGAGGCTCTGAGCTCGCCCTCGGAGGCAGCTTTTCAGGGACAATAGACCTTACAATAACAAGCAGAAAGTGACTGAGCCAGGCCAAGTGGCCCTTCCTGTGCTGCACAGGGAGCGGGTGGCGATGAACGGGCTTGGTGGCTCCCGAGGGACGGTCCCTTCCCTGCCCAACCCCCGCCCTCTCAGGGCCGAGACGGACTTTCCTCCTCTTGCCCTTTCTGACTGAGGGGCCGATTGCTGCGTTCTCTCCCCGTCTCCTGGGAGAGTCGCAATGCACAAGAGCAGAGTGAAGGCTCTGAGAAGTCCTGCAGAAAAGGACTTTACCAGTCTGTCCTTCGCTTCCTCGACGGTGGCTTAACTCATACAAGACCCACGTCTGTGGGACCCGCTTGGGGAAGTGTCGATGGGGACCAAAGTAAACTGGCATCCTGCTCGTCCGCCTACTGCTGTTGAAGAGCTAATTCAAAAGCCAGGCCCAATGTGTTTTCTCTGAAGGTCCATTAAATTTTCTGTAGAAAAGGGGTCCCCAGGCCCTGAAAGCTTGGGGAACTGAGTTGAGAGCACCTCGTCCATCGTGGCTCCATGGCCGCCTGTTCCACCTCGGCCCGTGGACCAGACCCGCACTCTACCTTTGCACCCAGAGGCCTTTTCTGGAATAGCTCTCATCCCCAGTGTGTTTGCCACCTTCTTGCAGGCTTGACATCTGCCGCGTACGGGGACGCGGAAGTTGGGACTGGGCTCAGGTGAGTGAGTGAGTGTGTGTTTATTTTGGATGCTCAGACAGCAGGGCAGATAGGATACGGGTCCTCGCTCCATTTCTTACTCGTCGTGGGGTCCTGGGTACTTTCCTCAACTTTCTTGAGCTTTATTTTTCTTATCGGTGAAATGACGACAAGCAAGGTGGCCGCTCACTGCATGGAGGCCCCCGCGGCCGTCCACGCCTGGCCCAGAGCACGCACCCCAGAAAGCCAAGGGGCTGCTGCCGCAGCTTCGGTGTCCCTGTCAGCCACTGGCCGTGCCGTGTCTGCCTCCCTCCTCCTTCCTCCCCTCCGGCCCCTTTACTGCCTACGGGGCTCTGAGACCACAAGGACTTTATGTGACTACTTAAATGTCTGTGACTCCCCATGTTCATTCTTTGTGGAGAGGGCTTTGTAGCTGGGTCAACTTGGTTCCGGTACAACTGTCACCATTAGCTGCCTCTCCTCGGGCAAGTCGCCTGCGTGCTAAGCCTCCGTTCCCGGGTCTGTGGCTGGCCCCCTCCCCCGGCCGTCGGGAGCCTGAGTGAGCTCATGTCGGAGGATGTGGGCGGGCAGGCCCTCGACGAGGGCCAGGCTTCCTTCCTCTCCGGCTCCGTCTGGTACTCTGTCCCCACCCCGCGGGCCACCTCTCACCGCCCTGTCGGGCGAGGGGCTTTCACGCTGGGTGTGGAGAGGGACGAGGGAAGGGACCGTGAGAATGCAGAGCGGGCAGTTTTCCGATCGGCTTCTTAGCCTCCCTCCTGCGACAGAATGACCCAGAGTGAGAGGACATGCCTCTCCTACCCGCTGGGAACGTGGGGGCGGAGGTCTGGGACCCTCTCCCTCCTCCCCGAAGGCCAGGTTCCTCGAAGACCCGATGCCAATGGTGCCTCCTCCAGGAAGCCCGCCAGGACTGCTACCCGTTTCCTCTTCGGTCCCCAGCATTCTCACATCCCGCCATTGTCTGTCCCCTGGAAGCCAAGGCCCTGGGGGCCGGGCCTGTGTCTGAGTCCTCGCCCTGGCCGTGGGACACCTGAGGTTAGTGGCTGTCCATCAGGTAGGTGTCGGTGGGACGAGTGAATGAGCAGATGCATACTGAGGCGAATCACATGGCCATGTGAGAAAGTGCGTACGCAGAGCCAGACTTCTTTTATTAAGTGGAGGAGATTTAAAGTTCAAAGTGAATTGATGCCGCCGTCCTCACACCCCCAGCCCTGACTCCTAAATCTCTCAAACGTCATCTACAAAGAAAGGGACCCGGACATGAAATGTGCCCCGTTAGTTATTTTCTCCAAATGCAGACGTTTCTGTGCAGCTGGGGAGGCAAGACGGGCCTTTGAAATTTGGGGTACACTGGAACGGATGCAACCAGTGCTTATAGAAGGTATAGAGGAGGTCGGGGTGGGGGGAGCCTCTCTCTCGAAGGAGGAGGAGGAAGCAGGCTGTGGGGTGATCTCCTGCCTCCTTCCCCTCTAGCTCGGCAGGCGACTGGCTTGCACGTAGTAGGCCCGCAAAGCTTATTTGCTGAGCGTTTGTTGACGGCCTCCTCTGTCTGTTAGGTCCTGGGGTCGGCCATGTCACATGTCCTCTTATCAAATCCTTGACCGGGAAGGAGGCGTGGTTATAAGACACATTTCACTCCGTTATTCAGCCAACATCTATTGAGGGCCTACTGTGTGCCAGACCCTGTGCTGGGCTCCTAGGGTACGGATAAAGGGAGTATCTGTTCGGGCTGGAGACAGACAGTTGTTTAAACACAAAATAATACCAGAGTGTGGCAGCTTCAGGGCAGGAAGGAAGCAGAGAGCCGTGCCAGCCCCCCAGGGGACTTTGAGGTGGGTGTCCTAGAAGGAGCGTCAGAAGGGGTCGGTCCCCTAAAGCCAGGATGAGGCTTCTGTCGAGGGATAGAAGGAAGCCCGGCTGTGCTGGAATAAACCCCACAGTTTCGAGCCCCACAGTTCATCCCACTGCCTGGGTGAGCAAAGCTGACAGAAGGTCCCTTGGCACTGTGACCCTGGGCTCGGGTCTGTGGACCCTCCGGGCAGCAGCTGTCCGGCTGCATAGGATGTTGGCTGCACACTTGGCTGGTCCGGCTGTCCCTACCTGGCCCCCAGCTGTCACCAGTGTCCTGAGCACTCACCGTGCTGGAGCCCACTGGCTTCCTTGGGGAGGAAGGGTACAGTTGCCAGGACAACCAGAGGTGGGAGGCCAGGGCTTCAGGCAAGAGGCTGAGCTGCTTGCGGCCACAGGGAGCGAGGCCCAGGGCAGGCTGATTCTGGCCTGCACGGGAGAGCAGTGCCCCTCCCCCCAGAGCCTTGTCTCCAATGAAGGAGCGGGGTACGGGGGAGGCGGGGAGCGTTAAACATCACTCGCTGTCTCCTCCCCCGCGTGCCCTCCCCGCTGCCTGCTGCAGGCCCGGCTGGGCTGTGTGGGCGACTAGAGTCTGGCCCCGTGCCGGGCACACGGAGTGATAAGGAATGGATGGGCCGGATATGCTGCAGAGTCACTTCTGCCCTCAGGACCCCACCTCCTGTCCACACTGGATGGGAAAGCAGAGGCCCAGAGGGGTCCAGCCTGTGCCTCTGTGCCAAGGAGACCCACGCTGTGGGCTCCATGGGGACTGGTGGTAGGGGCCGGGTGGCAGCAGGCAGGAGCCTTTGTCCCGGAGGGTCTGGAGGCCGGGCACTGCCCGCCTTGGTCCTGTAAGCTGAGGGATGCCCACACTGTACACTGGTTAGTGCTTACGGTTTACAGAGCACAGGACAGCTTGGGTGGGGTTAAACCACACGATGACCCCATGAGATGGGGAACTAAGGCTCTGACCCTGGAGAGATTCTGACCGGAGAGAAGGTGCTGGATGCCTGCGGGGGCCGCACGGCTACGCAGACGTGGCGGGAACCCTCGCCTGTCCAGCTGCTGGGACTCCTGAGCCTGCTCCAGGGCGGTCTCCGCACCTCGGCGCTGCCTGCGTCTTGACTGGGTCACTCTCTGAGGTGGGGACGTTCTGGGTGCTGTAGGGCGTTGAGCAGCATCCTTGGTCTCCGTACACCAGATGCCAAGAGCAACCTCTGCTTCCAGGCGTGACAACCCAAACTGTCTCCAGACACTGGCACGCATGCTGACTCGTCCCTGGCTGAGACCCACTGAGCTAGGAGGAGGCTGCCTCCGGGGAGTGTCCTCAGGACCCGTCACCCCAGGAGTGGGAGACCAAGGGAAGAGAAGACCCCTGGCAAACTGCTCCACCCCCACCCCACCCCCACTCCCACCCCCAGGCCCTGGGGCCATATGTGCCTGAGATCTGCCTGGAGCGCACGTATATACACACGCACGCACACACACAGACACGCGTACACACCCTGTGACCCCAAAGTGTCGCCTGCTGCTCTTTTAAAAAAGAACAGACTTTGTTTTTTCACAGCAATGTAGAGAGGAAGGTACAGGGACGGCCCGTGTCGTGGGGGCCCCACGCATGCACAGCCCCCATCGTCAGCATCGCCCCGCAGAGTGGTGCCCCCTTTACGGTCAGTGAGCCCACCCCGACACGTCACCATCACCCAGGGGCCCTAGTTTCCATTAGGGGTCACTCTTGGCGATGTGCACTCTGCGGACTTGGACCCCCGTAAGCGACGTGCGTGCACCATCGTAGGCTCAGAGCAGTTTCGCCGCCCCGAAAGCCCTCTGTGCTCCACGCGCCCGACCTGCCCACACGTTCCTGCACCAGGTGTGCCGTAGGCGGGCGTGCTGGGACCGCAGGCCACGAGGACTGACTTCTGGGCTGGTGCTGACTAGTTTTAGTGACGTGAACCTTGAGAAAGAGCCATGTCCTGGTCACGTTGCCTCGTTCTGACTCTGATCCACCTGTGTCCATTTTTTGTGGACCCCTGTGACGACACTGGGCCCACGGTTCGTCTCCCACCTCAGGGTCCTTAACTTAATCACACCGCAAAGTCTCCTTTGCCTCGCAAGGTCACAGGGTCCCTGGATTAGGACGTGGACGTTTTAGGGGGCAAAGGGACGTTATCCAGCCTGCCACAGAGACCGTAAAAGAAAGAGTAGAAAAAGTTCCAAAAACAAATGCCAGGGAGGGGTGCCGGGGTGCCGAAGCATTCACGCGTTCACCCACTCATCCACTCATTCGCTCGGTGGTCACTCGCCAAGGGGCGCTGAGTGCCCCCTGCAGCCCAGGCCCTGTGCGGGGGCCGGTGAGACCCGCAGGCTGGCCGCACGCCCGCACGGAGCGCCACGGACACGAGCCAGGAACACAGATGCCCTCCCGTGCCTCACACGGTGATAACGCTGGAAACGATGTACGCGCACAGAGCGCCACGGGACCCCGGCCTCGTTCGGGGTGGCAGGGAGGGACCCTCTGCACGGCATTGGCTCCCGGTCGCTCCTCTGGGGCCTCCAGGACCCCCCTGCCCCCCGCCGTGGCTTGCGAAGGCCCTTCACCTTTGTTACCTCGAGGGCTGCGTCTGCTCAGGATGCGTGGAGCCGCCTGCGCCCGGGCGGGCCAGCGCACATGCCACCCTGGCCCCTTAAATATGTCAGGTGGCAACAGAGCCACTAGCATTGGAGTCACCCGCCAAAGAGCCACTGGCTTCTGGCAGGTGTCCGTCTTCCCGGCAGGCCTGACTCTCGCTGGAAACCTCGGCGGGTTTGTCCCGTCTCGCCTGTGCAGGTGGTGACGGGCCACTAGAGGGCGCTGTCCTTCCTCCTGGCATTTTCCACATCCCTCCTCTAAGGCCTCTCCCAGCTAAGCGTTTCGGTGGCAGGTGCAAGTAGTCTTTTTTTTTTTTTTCTTTTTTTTAATGCCTTAATGATTTAATCTTCTTATCTTCGCAGCAGAGTGCACTTTGGACTTCCCTGGGTGCGACGGGACATTATCGATCGGATTAATTAATACAAGTTTTGCAGTGCAGGGGCCTGTGGAACCTGCTTTGCTGGGCCGCTTCTATCCACTGACAGCTCTGTTTCCTCTCTATTAAGCAAGTTCTCTCCTAGTGTGTTAACCTCCCTGGGCTCGTCCCCCTGCTGGAAACCATCCATGGATTTCCTTACCTCCCTCCCGGGCGGGGCACACCCCACAGCTCGGCCCCGAGGGGCCCTGAGCACGGCCACTAAACCCAAGGGGAGACGTCGGAGTCGCTTTTTGGATAATTCAGGCTTCTTTTGAGTTTTGTTTTCCAGTCCTCACTAAACACCGGCACCATTGATCGGTAGGAATGTGACGAAGGTACCATCCGCCAATCAAGGAAATGGCATTCACGTCCACGGATCTGCCATGAGATTCGGGTGAATTGGGCCAGGGTCAGGCAGTAGAGCTGAGGTGGGCTGAGAAAATAGGACGCAGAACAGGATGGCCCCTTCGAGGGTCGGGGAGGCTGGCTTGTGGGATACGGGTCCAGCTGTCCATCACAGGGGGATCATCGGACACATGCCCAAGAACTCCAGGAGAACACGCGCCGAATGATGGTGGTCGCCGTGGTCCTTGGGGAAGCCCGCGCTCTCTCCCCCATCCAGGTGGGCACGCGGCCTGCGGGGGCCCAGCTGGCCTTGGCCTCTGCTGTGTGGCTGGATTTTAATTTCCTTGAGTCACTTGCACAATGCTTCCGAGCCTCCTGCGGGCTCTTTGGCCTCCTTCTCCTGGTCCCCTGTCTCCGTTGGTGGGGCCTGGCCCTGGCTCATGGCTGGTGGACTTTGGGAGGCACTTTGGACCCTTCAGAATCGGCGTGGGGGCCGGACTGCGTTGCTGGCACTGCCCAGTTGCCATCCTGATGCTTTGTGTGGAGTCAGAGTTCTGTTAGAATCTGGTCTCATTAGTGTCTGTTTTAAAAGCTCAGTGACCGTGGAAAGATGTTCGCGGTGAAAGATGTTCTTAAATTTACTGCTTAAATTTCTGAGCAGTAAATTTAAGATCTTTGCGATTAGCTTGCGCCTGGTTTGCGGTGAAGTGGATGTTTCAATGTCTGGATTCTCTGAGAATTGGTGACCTGGGGGTACGTGGCCTCTGGGGTCATCCGAACAGTTGCGTGCCGTGGCCATTCCAGCCCTCAGTGCTGGCAGATAACTGAGGCGTTCAGGATTTGGTTCCATTCAGGCAAGGGCACATTTGTGGGGTCTCCTCTGTGTGTTGGGTCCTATTCCGAGGCTCAGGGGTGATGGAACTTGACCTCTGCCTTCTAGGAGTTTATCATCCAGCGGTGAGACAACCCCTAGATCATAAATTCAGCACGGTCGGGCTGTCTGTGAGTTCACGGCCAGACCTGGCAGCCTCGCGTGGTCCGCCGGGCAGACTTGTGGAGCGGATGACTCTATGTGACGCTGAGTGCTCCCGGTGACCCAGCGCAGGTGCTGATGGTGGCTTGAAAAGGGGAAGGGAGACCCTGTATTTACTGCTGGGCTGGCTACTGCTCCCCGCACGTCATCGTGTTAAATTAGTTGTCATGACAACCTTAGGATCAGGTCCGGTTGTTATCCCCCCACGGCAGAGAGATGATAAAAGATGGAAGGAGTAAAGCCTGAGCCCAAGGGCGCGCGGCGCTTCTGTGACGACCCCCCGAGCCTCCAGCCTCTCCATGGTTCTGTTGGCGCCTGCACAGACCCTGGGCCTGGGGGCTCTGGAAGGGTGACAGATGACAGGGCCGTGGAAGAGGGGACATTTGCAGTGACTTTAAAAGTATGGCGTGTTAGGCTCCCTGGCACAGTGGTAGAATATAGAATATGTTACTCCTGGAGTGGGCGCAGCCTGAGCAAAGGCTTCAGTGGGGGCGCAAAGGGCGCCACGCGAGGGGTTCAGACTTGTTCTGGGGCAGTGGAGGACCGGGGACAGTCCGTGGGCAGAGAAGAGGCCTGATGGGCCTCTGTGCAGGGACGAAGTCTTGATGCACGGAGAGGTGTCTGGGAGCGGGGGGGACCGGGAACCTGAACCCCCATGGGCTGGCGCAGACGCCCGGACCGTCCATGGGCCTAATCGCCTTCTCGATCCTGAGGATCTACCTGAGGCACTCGCAGAGGTGGCTCGGATAAGCTGACGCACTTGCTTTCTGTCTGAAAAGCCAACCAAACCGGCACTCGTCCCTAAAGGGTCCGTCATCCTTTGTGAGTGAGAAGCCCAGGCCCCTCCCGTGTCCTGGTTTCCGCTCGCCAGGCGGTTTATATGGTAAACGTGACATTTAACATCCACCTGGAAATCTTTCTTCCTGTTCTTCCCATGGACAATTCGTTTTTCTGTTTCTCGCTTTTTTTCTGATCACCCAGGGCAAAGGGGAGGGAAGGCCTGATCCCGGCGAGGGAATCATCGGTTTGACGTGGGCTTCTGAGAGCCAGTGTTTTTGTGTTTACGCTTAAGCAACTTTTGGCATTCGGGAGACCCGCTTTTCCCAGAAACGGATGGATTGCCGTGGTCCTCTGCCCGCCACAGGTGGCTGTCTGAGTGTGCGCCCCGGCAGACGAGCTTTGGGAGTATCGCTCCAGGGGCGGCTTGTCCCAATAAGCCCCTAATTGCAGAGCAGGATCCTGTCTCGAGTCCCCCAGCTCTGCACGGCCAAGTTGTAGTAACTGGGTTCTCGGTGACTCACGACTGCCAGGCGAACGCAAGCCAGTTCGGCGGCTGGAGGTGGGATGCTTAGTAGGAATCGTCTGTTTCCGGTTCTTGTGACTTTATGTCTCTTACCTAAATTCTCTAGGCAGCTGCCTGTGTAAACACATTCATAGTGGTTTGTTCGTTCATTCATTCATTCCACGGATATTTGTTGAATGCTCGTCACGTGCCAGGGTTTGTGCAGGACGTGAGGTTATGAATAGCCGCTGGCCAGTCTGCATTGCTCGGGGGACAGGGAGGTAGGCACGCTCCTTGGGAGATAAGTGTTTGTAGCTGTCACATGCACGGGGGGCCCAGAGGAGGACCCTAGTCCCACCCGGAGGGCGGGTGTGCGGAGGGGTTTGGATTTTCCCCCGGAGCCGGAGGGAGCCACGGGGTGCCCTCCACTGGGGAGTGAGGGTCAGCTTTGTGTGTTGGAAGGGCTGCTTCATCAGACAGGACTCACGTTGCGAATTTCAGAACACCCAACTTAAAACAAAGTGGAGTTCATGGGTACATTTGACAGGAAGTTCCAGAGGTGGTCGCCCTCAGGTAAGACTTGATCCAGCACACAGATAGTTTCGCTAAGCTGTGTTCTCTCAGTTCCGTTGACCCAGCACCTTCATTTCCAGGCTCTGTGTGGTGGTAAGATGATGGGGAAGCTTCCACCTGCATCCTTTCTGGGTCAAGGCCAGCGGGAAAGGGTGCCTGTCTCATTCTGCATTCCTGGTAAAATCTCCTTGTAGCTGTTGACTCTAATTGGGCTGAGCCCGCCTCTGACTTGGTAGCTGTGGTGTGGGGAGTACAGCGTGCCCATCGGCGCAGGCCTGGGGTGGAATGGTGGCCGGATGGGGCTGGTTCCCTCCAAGGGAGTCCAGGAAGGTCACCTGCAGAAGGGGGAGGCTGCGTTGGGATGGGGAGAGGCCAAGGCAGGGCCCATGGGAGGCTAGGGTGGCCGTCCTGCACAGAGGACCACGCCCCACCCCGGGGCCACCCCAGTGACAGGACGCGAGATTCAGGATCTGCGGGGGGCGGGGGGTGCGGGGTGGACTTAGGTCCTCGGTCCCTCCCTCTGTGTTCTTCGCACTCGCACGTGTTGGGGCCTTTTGACTTCAGTCCTGGTCAAATCGGGTTATCACTTGCCGGGTTTCGCGTGGCTCCCTCCCGCCGTCTCTCTCCCCCTGGATTGCTCGTGGGGTCCCCGGAGGCTGGCAGCGCTACCGTCAGCATCCTGAGGATCCCCAGCATCCTGAGGATCCCCGGCCGCCCACAGCTGTTTCGGCAGTCCAGCCCGTCCTGCCGGGGTGTGGGAACCAGCCCTTTGAAATAGAGGGTTCTGGGAGAAGCCAGGGTGGCGAGCGAACCCTCCCACTGTTGCTGCTGAGACAGGCAGCTCTGCGTTTGATTCACGGAGGAAGAATGTAATTCTGGGTTGTCTCCACGGGCGGGAAGCGGTCTGTGCTTCCTACTGGTCTCACCGAGGGCTGGGCGCTAAAGAAGTTTAGGGGTACCACGGGCCTGGGGTGGGTCGGATCCATGCCTAACCAGCTGGGCCAGCTCGGGTGTGAGTCAGTTGTCTAGAGGCCTCGTCCGTAGCAGAAGCTGAGCCCAGCGGCGTGTGGGAGGGGTGCCCAGTGAGCCCCCTTCCTCCCTGGAAACCAGGGCTGCACAGGTGCTGGCCAGGTAGGAAGCTTCTGGAACGCGGCCCCTGTGCTCATCTTTAAGAGCCGCTCACCAGTTTGGGTTCAGGAGCGGGCAAGGCACGGTCATGACTTTCCAGTCCGTGCTGCTCCAGGCGGGGTCCACGGACTAGTGACGGCACCCGGGGGCTGGCTGGTGGCGCCGTGTCTTGGACCTTGCTCAGACCTGCTGCATCCAAATGCGCCCATCAGCCCAGGGGTCTGAGCACATCAGAGTGGGGGAGCCTGGGCTATGTGCTCAGGAGGGTGAAGGGTTAGCAAAGGCTCCTGGGAAGGCTCTGACCAATGACGGGGGCAGATGACAGGGAGATCCGGGCGGTGCGCGGTCATTCATGGGTGTTGTCTCAGAGCAGGTCTCCAGGGCGGGGTTCCCTGAGGCTGAAGGCCCTTCAGCTCCCCCCACACACCTTCCCCAGGCAAACCCAGGCAGCACTGCACGTCCCGGCATCACCCGAGACAGGTGCTGTGCCCCGAGTTGGTCCGCGAAAGCACAGAGGAGCAGGCAGATTGTCCTGATGAAAAGCGACTCTGAAGTCCTTTCTGAGCTGTGTGGATGCCTCTCCCGTCCAGCAGGTGTTTTCCTGAGCCTGGAGGTGATGGTGGAATTGCCCGGGGGGGTTCGGTTACTGCACCCCCCAAACTTACTACTTCTCTCTTGCCCACGCACTAAGCACATGGCCCCAGCGGCCCGCTGTGATGTACTCAGGGGGTCTGCAGCAAACGCACAGGCTCTTTCCCCGCGGACCTCCCGCGAGGAAGCCCGGTGTCCGAGGCCTCCAGGCCAGGGTTCCGCCTGTGCACGGGACGCCATGCAGCCGCGGGCTGCCCGGGTTCTGGGTCCTGCTGCTCTGCCTTCAGAAGCCGACCCCTCCCGGCGGCCGAGACAGTCCCAGCTCGGGCAGGCTGCCCGTCTTCTTGTCCTCTGTCGTCAACTTAACGGCAGAACTAGCTGCCACCTCCGCCGCCCGCCGCGTACCCTGTCAGAGCATCTGCTTGTTGTCTGTTCTTTTTAAATTTTTACTCACAAGTAACATTTGAACACAGTCGTGGCAAAGCGCCCCCCCGCCTCAGTTTCCCTTTTCCTCCTGTCACTCATCTCTTCCAGGAGTGACGTGCCTCTTACTTCGGAGTGTACCCTTGCCTTCTACCCTTTCTATGAATTTAGGTGCGTACCAATGGAAATCTATAGTTTTGAATTTCCTGATTGTATTTTTTACGTAAACATCATACTGTATTGTTTTGAAACATGCTTTTAAAACTGTGCTCTTAATGTGGACTGCATTTAATTGTCCTTTGGTTCCTTAAAAGCCTTCTCGGTGCTCAGTGGGTGGCTAGGGCACATCCTTCTCTGCGTCTGCTTCTTGTACCAGATGCTCCGAGCACGGGCAGCCCCTGCTGGCTTTGGGCCAATGCTTGTCACATCTTCACGGCTGAACGACCCGGGGCCTGGAGCTGCCTAAACTTTTGCTGCAGAGACAGTGATGCTGTAGACCCGTTTTACATTCTGCCTCGTTGAAACGCTCTCCCATTTATTTTAGCTTCTAAACTTATTTTGTCTTGAGAGATGGGTTGGGACCTCGTGCCCCAGGAGAGCAAACCCCATAAATCAGATGTTCGGGCTGCGTGACCCTATTAAAGTTTGGGCTGCGGTCTTATCAGCACAGTTCAGAAACTCACCCCACACTGAGAAATCACAGCGAGGTACCAGAACGTCCGCGGACCCAGCTCGTCACGGTGGGCCCGCGCGCTGCGTGACAAGGCCAGAGCCCCGTCCTCCATACAGACGGACCTCTTTCAAGGTTAAGAGGCTTTCGCTTTTATGTTTTGCTTATACACGAATTGCTGAAAGTAATTTCGCTCTTTTCCCGCATCCGGGTCAGGGAGGGTGGCTGCTCTCTCCCAGGCTGTCGTCGGTCCTCGCTGTCCTCATGCTGGGCGGGTCGCTGTCGTCCACCCATCATAATCCTGAGAATCTCGGAGGCTGAACCCGGAGTCCGTACCCTCTGGGGGAGGCCGGGCCTCACGTTTCAAGGCCGTTACACAAGTGATCCGCCAGAAAAAGCTCACGTCTTTGAATTATGACCGGTAGCTGGTTTGGATCGGCCTATCTTTGATGTCAGAAAGGGCCGTCCTACAGCGTGGCCCCCTCACCCGCCGCTTCGAGTCTGTGGGTGTCATTGTTCTCATTTGGATCCCGTTTGGGCCTTATGTAAACTCCACTGAGCTGTGAGGTTGTCACATGAAGCACAATTTGATTTATTTTTAGGAGAACTGCTCCGCTAAGACCTTCATGGCTGATGAATTTCATGATTCCGATAAATTACAACTTCCGCAAAGAAACAACCCCTCTGAACGCAGATGGAAGTTGGGGAATTCATCGAAAGCTCTCACTTGGCGGAGGCCCGGGAAGCCTCACTGAAGAGCGATTTTGTGGGGTTCCCACTGAAATGCAGGAGAGTCGGCTCCCGATGGCCCGTCCCCAGCCCGGGAAGGGACAGGGGGTGGTGAGCTGACAGAGATAGCGCCTGTCTGCATCCGCCTTTTCCCCGCCGACTCTGAGGACCCCTCGGTTTCTCTGAGGAGGACCCGTTCTAACTAGAAGAGGATCCGTCTTGAAAACGGCCGGCAAAGTGTCCAAAATCGAGGCGGCTCCTTGTCCGTTCCTGAGTTCCTTTAGGTGCGGACGGGGGGAAAACTCCGTTTTTGTCGGCCCTTTCTCTTTGGTTCCGGTTCAGACCGGCTGCTGAAAATTCTCCCCTGATCTTCTGTCCTCTGTGAAAACCAGGACGTGGATGTGTGGAGTAAAAGCCCCCAGAGCTGGCAAAGCATCTCCGCTGTGTCGAGACCACACACTTAGGAAAAGGTCAGAAAGCGGACTTGTCACAGCTTCAGTCCCCAAGGGCCGTGGCTCATCCCCCACAAGGCCTTTGTATCTGACAGGGGGGCCCCACCGTGAGCTCCCTGCACCCCATCTTTGTGGGGGGGGGAGGGTGCATCGTGATTCCCCGTCCAAGGCCGAGAAGCCTTTGCTTTCAGGTTTGTGCTTCTGTCCGCCAGCCTGCTTTCAAAGTCACGTTTTTCTAATAATGTCAAAAGGGGAAAAAAAGCTGCCTGAAAGTTTTTAAAAAAGAACCTGGGTATAAATAAGTTTTTTAAAAAAATGAAACCTGTACAAAGAAAGAGCTGAAAACCAAAAAGTCAAAGACAGAGAGAACCCTCGCGTTTGGCCCGGGGTGTAAATGTCACCTCCTTCGGAGGTGCTTTCAAGCGGCCAGCGTTTAGTTTTACAGTCTCTTCCTGCCTTTTTCTGTGCTCACGATTCCAACGGTGAGAGCTGGTTTTGTTTCTTTTAACCTTGCCGGGTCTTCGGGTGCAGGGGTTGGAAAGAGAATGGCCTCGGAAACACACACGTATCCATCCATTAAACCGACGCTGAAAGCTGGCATTTATCGAGCGTGTACTGCGTGCCAGCGGTCGTCCTGAGTGCTCGTCTCATTTACTCTTTGTAATCTCCCTTCGAGGTGCATCGGGCCTCATTTCACAGATGGAAACTGAGGCACAGAGCAATTAAGTAGCGATCCCAGGATCGCCCAGCTGGCTCGTCAGTGGCCTAGCTGGAATCCAAAAGGGGCAGACTGGTTCCAGGGTTCTAAGCCCTTGGCTGTGCTGCTCCTCATATTACTTAAAGGCCCACTATGTGCAGGAGCCGAGGTAGCACCGCTGTGGGCAGATGGTCCAGGAAAAAGTAGTTACAGGGCTGTGGGACTCAAGCTGGGCAGAGAGGAGCCTGGAGGGGATGTGGAGCACCCAGGAGGGCTTCCTGGAGGAAGCAGCCAGTAAGCTGAGGCTTGAAGGTGGGTAGGATTGAGCTGGGGTCAGTGAAGTGCAAGTGCGGGTAGAACCGGGTTCAGTTCTGGTTCCAGGGCTCCCTGGTTGTGTATGTCATGTGCCTTTATCTCTACCAGACACTGGCCCAGCCAGGACCCAGTCAGTCCCTCACAGACTGGTTAGGAGATGAGATGAATGAACAGCCCGGAAGGTGTCGGCACACAGTAGGTGCTCAGGAAATGTTAGTGGTCCTCTCCCTTCTTTCTGCTAACATGCAAGGACATGGGTTAGATATTTACCGTGACCTGAGGTTGCAAACTGGTTGCCCTTGGCTGGCCCACAGAATCAGAATTATCTGCTCACGTTTATAAACTGGGAGGTTCCACACCAAACCCCACCTTTTCAGTTTCATTTGAAAAACTCCTAAGATATGGTGACTATGGCCTGCACATCTGGCTCTGCCATCCAGGGCTGAGCAAGGCGTGCTGTCCCAAGGGGCACTTGTCCAGTTGAACGCTGTCCCTCCGCTCTCTCTCTGAGGCCCCTGGCCTTCCCCAGCCCCATGTCCGCGGTGTGGCCTTTGGCCACAGGGTGTCACCGCTGGGAGGCGAACTTTGGCATGGTGGGACAACATTGGCTTCGGTGCCGTTGTGGTCAGCCGCTGGGTTTAGTGGGGACAAGGCCTTTGTCTGAGAGCAACGGCAGACACGTGGATCCCCGGCCGCGTGACGCCAAGCCCCAGTCCCTCGGAGCGCCCCCGCCTGTCACGCACACCGGACGCCTGATCTTCCTCTGGGACTCAGGACAGTGGGGTTTCGTGTCTTTGAAGTGTTTCCCTTTCTGGCAAATGGACCAGTGCTTTAAACGGCAGATGCATTCTGGGATTAATGAGAAGCCACTGAGCAGGCAGAGTGGGGTCCTGGGGGAAGCTTCTGGTTCCAGAGGAGCCCCACCCCCCAGTCACCACCGACCCTCCAAAGACGACAACCAGATTTAGACTGCGAGCTCCTCAGCCGAGTGCCCCTCAGAGAAGCCAGCCTGTGAGAGAAAGCAGAGTCCCGAGAACCCACTGCGGCTCCGAACCGACGTGGCTCCCACCCTGGGCTTGCGGAAGCTCGGCTCAGAGCCGTCACCCATATGCTTTGCACAGAGTCTCAAAGCCCGTTTTCTGAATTCTTGGCATCTTCGAAGGTGGCATTCAATTGCTGCCTCCTCCGGGAAGCCTTCCGGGGTTCTCTCTGGGATGAGGGACCTTACCCTCCTCTTCATCACTCATTCCTCAGCCCGGAGCCCTCCCCTGCGCAGAGCTTGTGCTCCGAACCAGGAGCCGAGTGCGCTCATCTCGCTCATTCCCCAGAATCCCCCTGGAGGTTCACGCTGCCACCCGCATGTTACAGATGGGGAAGCTGAGGCTTACTTAGCAAGGTGAAGAGACTTGCTCCAAGCCACACACCAGCATGGGGCAAAGTGCGATTTGAACCCTGGGGTCCGTGACCACAGGCCTGGGCTCATGACTGCTGGCGGCTGGCCCTGGGGTCGGCCTGCGCCCCCGTACCCCGCCCCCAGCTGGGGGGCCTCCTTTCCTTCAAGACTTTATGCATCACAAGCTCCTTTGGCAGGCGCCCTTGAACCAGAGCCTGGGTGGGGCTGGGAGACTGTTTCCATTTGTAAAGGTCACGAAATCCTGGGCCCTGTTTAGTGTTATCTTTGATGTTCAAGGCCAGAGAGGAGACCGCTCTGTTCTCATGTGACCCAGTTTCGCTGCTTTGAACCGCCCGCCCTTTCTCCTTCCCCCTCTCTCTGTTGTTGAAGTCAGGCGGCCGGGCTGCCTAGAACCATTTCCTGCTCCATCCCTCCCACCGTGGCTCTGGCACGCGCTGTCTCATGTCCAGGTGAGTGATGACCCGTGCGGCAGCTCTGGGGCTTTCGGAGAGGAGTTACGGGCTCACCTTAATGACTCACCTGCGTGGCCCACCTGTGCCCTGAAGCCCAGCTGCGTGACCCTTCGCGTGGAGAGCCTTTTGTTCTTCCTCGGCTGCAGACATGAGCATCGCAGGCAGCTTGACCAGCAGGGACCTCGCTGGCCTTCTGTCCTTCTGTGACGTTGACCCAGGAAACGGGACCCAGGAGTCCAGAGTCTTGTGTGTGCACCTGCTTTGCCAGGTCACATACACACCTCATTTTTGGTGAAAAATCCCATTTTCCTCCTTCCCTTTTCTGCCTGTGCAAGCTCTTGGCTGATTAAACACTTTGTAACTTATTACATAGTAAAAATATTTGCTGAAATGGTTCTCTGGCCTGGGTGACCCGTGGGGATCTTGGGAATAGTTTTAGGGGAGTGAGGCAGAGCGGGTATCAACAGTCTACGTGTTTGTTATTTGCTCGTGAAGGTGTTTAACACGCGTGTGCTTCTTGCACAGAGTTAAGCTAAGGGTTTTGGGAGGACAAGGTGGCTGTGCGTGAGGCTTGTTCTGCAGGGTGGGGTCAGGACGCCATGCTGCTGAGAGGCTGACTTCTAGACCGAAAAGTGTTGGGAGAGGGTCCCCTTTTTCTTTTTAATTGTGGTAAAATATACGTCATCTACGGTCTACCATTTCCACCCATTTTAAGTGTACTTTAGCATTAATGCAGCATCAAGTACATTCTCATCATCGTAGAGCCATCACGTGTCACTTCAGGCGCCCGGAATTGGAGCTGTTAAAGGTCTGAGGGGACTGTGGTATTGAAAGAGGAAATAGGTTTCCAGCCCCGAGAACATTCCAGAAGAGAACTAGGCAAACCAGCCTAGATGCTTGTCACTGGAGGTCACCACGGGAGAGGACCGGTTTTGTGGCGTGTGATCGGGGACGGGTGCCCAGTGGTTCTCAACCAGGGCTGTCCACTGTGGCGGGTGTCCGGGCCCGCCCCGCACCCGTCGACTCCGGCCTTGGGGCCGAGCTGGGAATCGGACAAGCAGCTGGGTCTGGAAGCCACAGTCAGCCGGGAGAGGAAATGCGGTTTCGACGGCAAGGGTGTTCGCCCCCGTGCGGCATGCTGTGGTGGCGGTGCTCCCTGGCGGAGGGGACTCCAGGCGTTCTCCTGTGGGGAGGGAGGGACCCTTCCTGCCACCGTGGGATCTGTGCTGTGCCTCCAGCCGCCTCTGGACCCTGCGATGCTTCCGCCTCCCGAACCCCAACACATGCACAACTGGTGCTTTCTGTTCAGGGGGTCCTGGCGCTTCTGACTCGAAGCCTCTGCATCTGGATTGTTAGATTCTGTTGCAGGTTCTAGTGCTCCCAACCCTGGGGTCACCTGTCCTCAGGCCATCAGGATTCTGTCCCCATGAACGTGGCCGTCCACAGTGGCACCGCTTTAAATTTTGGACTTGCCGGTGCGCGTGTCGGGAGGGGCCTCCACAGCCATGGTCCGCGGTGTGGGATGCAGCTCTCCAGAGAGGGGAGGGAGGCCTCGGCTTTTCGGGCCCTGTCACTGTGATCCGAGCCTTGTCCATCCCAGCAGCCTTGGGCAGATCTGGAAGCATCCAGAAGCTTCCTTGTCTTAGTCACGTATTCCAAAGAGCAGTGACAACAGGCTGGCAGGGCTCGGCGGGGATCGGAAACGTTTGGCGAGGGGAAGAATTGCGGAACGAATTCTCGGTTCGCATCGTTTTTTCCTCAGACTTTGTCTGGGCGGCGAGCCATTTAGGAATGTTTGTTAAATGCTTAAAAAAACAGGCGTCGATTTCCCTTTGTTTCCACAGCCAGCATGTGATGCCCTGGTCTTCCATGTACACTAACCATTTCTTTTTCTTTCTGCT